>NC_086003.1:21960068-22267227 GCF_030014385.1 Trichomycterus rosablanca | reverse complement strand
TTGTGTATGCTCTGTTGTACTTGTATAGGCAAGCCAGCAGCAGCAGCGGCTGCAGCTGCAAGCACCGCTGCCCGGCTCTGGTGGTTCTCCATAGGTGGCCTGCTGGGGCACTCTCCTGCAAAATGTCCCAGAGTCCCACAACAAGCACAGGGCACAACGTTTGGGTTTTCCACAGATGTTGTTTGACTTGAGTACTCTTTATGCTCCATGCATAAAAGAGAAACCTGGTAAGAAAGAGGGCTCGTCTGCAACACAAAAAAAAGCAAATATACTTCATTAGAAGAACTGCAGAGTGAAATTTAGCAAGTAATACAAGCAGTGCAAAGTCCTCACAGATTGTTTGATCGTGTTAAAGTGTCTTTCTCAAAATGATTTAAAGTTTGTGACGACAAAGCCATAAACAGCAGCTGTTTCTTGTTTTAGTGACAAAGCCTTAGCATAAAATGGCTTTAACCTGTACACCAGGGGAAGAAGATATTTAAGGGGAATAAGCTATTTTAAGTCATTTAAATTGCATCTATTTGCCCATGACCTTAAAAAATAGGAGTTCATGTTCAGTAATGATTTGAATAACAGTGTATCGTAAGTGGTATTAATATAACTTTTATCCATATGAGCAAGACAAATAAAATAAATCTTTAAATAGTTTGGACATAAGCTTTGTGCTCATTCCCCCTACAGGGAGGTACTAATTAATAAAAAAGGAAGTAATGATTAGACAACAATGGGACACTAAGCATGCAAAATAACACTAAGTTGAGTCAGACTGGTTGTTTCTTTTTAAGCATTTATTTATAGCTTGTGTTCTGCACAGACCTTTGCCATTACATCAGTTTTTTTAGACTTGTAAACTAGCTGGTTGTGATACAACCATATACATACGTGATATGAAAAGTGAATTAATATTTTCCTGTGGGTCAGTTTTCTCAATGTATCTTTACATAAAATTTTCACTGCAAAAACACAATGATTTGTTTTTTAAGTGCCTGTTTACAAAAGGACAACATTTCTTGTGTAAATGACAACCAGTCAGGGCGTGATAGGACATTCTCATTAAACACATAGTAGAAATGTGTCCCATTAAGGAAGAGGAAGTAACATCATCGCAGGATTAAAATTGGTTTATATTACTTTCTATACACACAAGTAAAACCTCGAACTTTATATTAATTATATTATAAACGAGTAAAGCAAATACAATTACACACTGTGCATCTTTGTTTTATAGCACTTATTGTAAGGTACTGGTTGTGATTAGTGCAAGTAGATACTGTGAGTAGTACAAAACAGCACTAGAGTTTAAATTTAATTTGTTGTTGTTAGTATATCAATGTTTCATAAAGCAAGTGTTATCGGGTCAGTTTAAAATCCAACTATTTAGGCTTAGAATGCAGTTAAGCTATGTAGGTTGCTATAGAGTTCATTATTTAGCTCCTCTTGTATCACAATGACGCGTAGATGCACTGAAATGTAAAATAAACTCACAACCTAGAGATATTAGCACTATTAGCTTAATAGATAAATAACTAACTTAGTTCGGTGATGTCCCGGCCAATTACACGAACTAAACTATATACAGACAGATTCCAAAAAAAGAGTTGTTAGCTATGTTAGCGAATTCCATAGTCAAGCTAACAGCTAAACACAACAAGCCGCGAACTGCTAGCAACCATTAGCTAGCAACATGTAGTAACACGAACAAGAAAAACGCACTAAAACAAGCTGAACTAACCAGAAATTACATCTATTTCTCTATAATAATACTAACATAAGTCAACAAAAATGAAGCACAGTCAAAAGTCAAGTTGTAAGACCAAATAACATCAAAAGTACCACAGAACATACTAGAAAGAAGCAGCCATCTTACCTAACGCAACGCGGAACGCTTCATGATTCTCTCTCCGTCTGAATGTTGCTGCTCCTCATACAGTCCGACCATGAAACAGTACAGAAACAAAGTTCCGGCTAAAGGTTAATGGTTTATACTTCAAACATCACTATGTAGTATTATTTGTATAATGGTACTTTTTGCTTGTTTTTCTGTTTAGCAAAAATAAAATAAAAAATAAACACAAGACCGGTGCAGCTTTTTAATTACACAGAAAGCAAACGTGTACAATTCAACTCCTATATGAATTTGTCATTCATACTGATTATCTCGCACATATTGAAATTGCATATACAGGCCTGCTTATAGACAGACACATTACATTTTTAAAAACACGATTTAAAGCAAGTAGGTCAATTTTTGGCCAGTTTACAGCATACACACACTTTGGCAAAAAGAAAAGCAATACAAGGCCAACATAAAGTTGCTGATCCAAGCTGATTAAAATACTCTTTGATAGTATTTGTTATAAAACAAAGGAAATAAATGTTTATTAGTAGCCAGTTAAAAAAGACCAGCAGAAATGCTTTTTAAACACAGTAAATCCTAAGCATACGGTGGCTCGGTGGGTACCACTGTCACCTCACAGCAAGAAGGTCCTGGGTTTGATCCCCAGGTGGAGAGGTCCGGGTCCTTTCTGTGTGGAGTTTGCATGTTCTCCCTGTGTCTGTGTGGGTTTTTTCCCTGGGAGCTCCGGTTTCCTCCCACAGTACAAAGACACAAGTGAGGTGAAATGGAGATACAAAATTGTCCATGACTGTGTTTGACATTAAACTTGTGAGCTGATGAATGTTTTGTAACCAGTAACTACCGTTTCTGTCATGAATGTAACCAGAGTGTGTAGACATGATGTTAAAAGCAGCATAATGATGAATAAAATCAGCATAACTGTGTTTAAAACTGTGGGGGTTTTTTTTGTGAATTGAGCATAAATTTTGTTAATTCATATTCTGTAAATAGTTTAAAAAAAATTTTTATATATATATATATATATATTCAAAATGCATAATATAAATAAACAGAATATGTAGCTGTGTGTTAACAGTTAAACGTTCATAAAGTTAAAAGTTCAACTTTCAAAAGTAGAACTTACTTTATTTTTTTCTGTAAAACTAGCTTATTTTTAACACATTTGTTTTATTTTAAAACTGAAAATGAACAAAATATGTTGGTTAAAGGGATTTTATGTCGCAACAAGTAACTACAGTAATGGTTTTGTTGCTGTGTGTTTGTAGGTGTATGCTGCTGCATAGCAGGTTGAGAACGGCGCATGCGCAAATGAGTTTGGACTGCTGAGGAACTTTGAAGGATTAGTGTTACAGGGAGATTATAGTGGAAGTGGACTGTGAATAATGTCTGAATCACAGTTTCACATTGACACGCATGGACGCAGGGCTGCATGCTATTTTCTCACCCACATGGAATAGGAAATAACCTTCAGATTTCTCCTGTAAATAAAAACACCAGCCATTCAGGTTAAATATCCGACAAGCTGTGACAGCAGCTCCTGTAAGGTAGAGTTGGAACTGCTGTAACTAGAGGACTGACGGAGGTAAGTAACACTTTCTTATCCTCTTTATTTATGTGTGTTTCATCTGTTTATGATGCTTATACTGCTAGGTTATTCACTTAGTTTATCTGAACTGCTTTTGCAGAACTTTATTAAACATTTTCGCCTTTATGCAGCACTGAGACCCCGTGTGTCAAACTTCATTTAATATATAAACAAATGTAAACTTAATTAACAAAATAAAAAACACCTCAGCAAAAGTTTGACTCATATAACAGTTACTACAATGTATTAGCTTTAAACTGAGTTTTAACAAAAATAATTTTGATGTGAAATTTTAAAGTAAAGTGAGACAACCAACAGAGTTCCAATTGGTACATCTAATGTTTGCCTGTGTTACTGCAACATCATCACAGAAACTAGAAAATTATTTAATGTTTCAAACGAAACTTTCTAAAACCTAAAGGAATCATAGGCTTAAAGGAATCATAATGCTTTAAAAAGTGGAACAGTGGTCTCAAGATGAAGCTCAAAGACACAGATGGACTAGGACTTAACACGGTTGTTGTTATATACCCCAAGACTGAATGAAACCCTCATGAGTCTCAACAAGGCAGATGCCTAAAGTTGTCCAATTAGGTGTAAATAATCAAAATGGACCCCTGTGCAATTGAAAAGTTTATATATTCTAATAAGCCAATTTACCCAGTATTTCCTATATTTGAATCAGATTAATGTTTAAATGAAAAAATAAATATATTTTCAGCCCACAATGTTTGCTGCTAAATAGTCAGTACAATGGGTGCTCCATAAATCCTCCCCAAATAATAGTCCAACGTTTGTGAAATTATTTTGTCCAATTTTAAAGTCACGCTTCACAAAAAATATGTAATTAGCACAAAAAATAAATAATAATCTGGTGGCATTCCATAATAGTGTCTAATGTTGGTTCATTTAGCATTACTAATCACATCGAGTAAACTACTTAAACCAGCTGCAATTATTAATGACTTATAATAATGTGCAAAAATCAGTACAATCACTGGAGACACAAAAAAATATATAATACAGACACAGTTGCCCATAACAGGAGAAGGTGAAAAGATTCAGTGAATAGTCTAGATTTCAATGTCCACATAGGATTCTGTTGCATTTTTAAGAAATCATGTATAAATATTTCATTACTGTTTACACATACCACACCTTATCTAAGTTAACAGTACAGCTTTTCAAACATTGTTATGTGGTTCTTGCAAAATGCCACTTACAAGCTTACATGGTTGTTATGGAAAAATACCACAAACGCCTTCAAAGCACATACTTATAGGCTTCCAGGTAACCAAGTCTGGACATGCTGGCTCATTTACACGCAGCATAAGTAGAGCTGAGGTCTGCTAACCCTGCCTTAACATGAAGTCTTTTTTTTAAAGGTTAGGATAGGGATGTCTAAATAGGTTTAGAAAATTGTCTGGTTAATAAGTTTAAGTTACTGTTGAGTAAGTGAGTGAGTGAGTGAGTAAGGAGTGCCATGTGTTTAGAACACTGCAAATCAGACATTACATTTACTTATGGTATTTGTCTATATACAGTTTAATACAGAATTAAGGACCCTGAGGCCAACAGAACTATTAAGAGAACTTATAACTAACAGAATAGCAGCGATAATGGTTAAAGAGAAGAGAATGGAGGAAATGAGGTCAACATTAACAAATACAGTAAAAAAAAAAACACAAATACATTGGTTACAGACTCTGCTACATCCTCTAAATTTTATGCAGAAATTCAGTGCTGATTATTACTTAATTGTTTTGGGTAGTATGTATCATATGATTGCCATTGACAAATGGCCATTATATAAGCAAGATAACACTTTCCAGTCTGTCCTGTTATTAGAAAATAACAGATGCTTTGGGTCCTGGTGTTCTTCATCTCCTCCACAACAGTTAATACTTCATAACAGGACACTTTGTTAGGTGTTAATTTGTTTTACATAAAACATAGAATTATCTAATGGCTAAAAGATGTAAAACTTTTTATACCACTTCAAACCTTTTTTTCAAAAAACAGTTTTACCAAAAAGGGCTTTTTTTTTTAACATGTTTTAAAGATTTCACCATTTCCAGACTGATGTGTGCCAGTGGGTGGAAATTCCCATTAGGACGTGTGGGCCACTGTTGCTATAGTAATAGTAACTATAGTAACTTTCTGCTATCAAAAAAGAGTTTATTTTCTATCCCACTCAAAGCCAATCTGTGCCAGATTTCACAGTTACTATTTTTTTCAACTTTTCGTTTGATCCATTTTAATCTGTGCACGTACACCTTCAATGAAATGTTTTCGGTTAGAGGAACAGTCTGGAGGAACACTAACAACAATTGTAACTAAGAAGAACTTACACAACAGTCCCATTTAGGAAAGCTTTTAACTAGATTGTGAACATACCAGGAATTAACTTTAGTTTTTCTGAGCTTGGATACTAATGTTGGCAGATTAAACCTGAATCACAGCATTTCAGTTCAGCCCAAAGGTGTTGGATGAGGTGGGGACCAGTGCTATGTGCAGGCCAGTCAGCAACTTTTACTTTAAACACAGCAAAACATTTGGATTTAGTCTTAGTTTTGCACATTCTTCCTATGTCCACAAAAAGTTGTCAGGGTAATCTGGTTTCCTCCAACAAAATATGAAAGTAAATGGATTGGCTGCTCCTACTAGCCTTAAGGTGCCTTGAGGTGTGAGCAAGTAGGTGTGTAATAGGGAATGGTGCCCTGCCCAGGGTGTTTTTTCACTGCGCCCACAGTTTATTGGTTTTATCGAGGGAGAACATGCAACAATCCTGACATGGATAAAGCAAAAATGTGTGGATAAGTAATGTGCACAAAGTAACTGTGGCTTTTGTGTCACATCATGTGTTAATAGGAGGTTATTCTGATATTGTTAGAAGGGTTAATGTTTAAGTATATTCTTATGTTATTTTGTATTTAGAAATTTTTGGGCTTTAAAAACCCACTGTATACATACACTGATCAGCCATAACATTAAAACCTGCTCCTTGTTTATACACTTACTGTACATTTTATCAGCTCCACTTACCATATAGAAGCACTTTGTAGTTCTACAATTACTGACTGTAGTCCATCTATTTCTCTAAATACTTTTTTAGCCTGCTTTCACCCTGTTCTTCAATGATCAGGACCCCCACAGGACCACCACAGAGCAGATATTATTTAGGTGGTGGATTGTTCTCAGCACTGCAGTGACACTGACATGGTGGTGGTGTGTTAGTGTGTGTTGTGCTGGTATGAATGGATAAGACACAGGAATGCTGATGGAGTTTTTAAACACCTCACTCTCACTGCTGGACTGAGAATAGTCCACCAACCAAAAACATCCAGCCAACAGCACCCCATGGGCAGCATCCTATGACCTCTGATGAAGGTCTAGAAGATGACCAACTCAAACAGCAGCAATAGATGAGCGATCGTCTCTGACTTTACATCTACGAGGTGGACCAACTAGGTAGGAGTGTCTAATAGAGTGAACAGTGAGTGGACACGGAATCTAAAAACTCCAGCACTGCTGTGTCTGATCCACTCACACCAGCACAACACACTGTAACACACCACCACCTTGTCATTGTAACTGCAGTGCTGAGAATGATCCACCACCCAAATAATACCTGCTCTGTGGTGGACAGTGAGTGTAGAAACAAGGAGGTGGTTTTAATGTTAAGGCTGATCGGTGTATAATTACGTATGGAATAATTTAGGGTGCTCAGATGGCAGAGCGTTAAATCCCACCATCCCACTACCTCTGAGATTCCACATACAGTCATGTTTGGCTGTGTCTGAGAGGGCTTTGGCTGGGGGGGGGGTTTGATGCCCCGCAATGGATGAGCATATAGTTTCATGTTAAAAAGTTCCTCTGTCTATAAAAAGAAATACGGATATGTTATTCTTAAGAATACACATGTTCGGTAAGAGAAGCAGAATTCAAAATGAAATTAGTCAGACCACGACACACATGACTTGGACGAGGAACAAACACTTGGGGGAGTTTCCCAATACCAGCTAGAGCAGAGGCCAGTGGGATAAATGAAGCACATGCTTGTGTAGAAAATAGTCATGAACAGAAAAAGTGACACAATTTCTCATAGTTGACGGGAAAATAAAATACAAGAATGTGCTTATTTACTGTTAGGAAAGTTTAGCGTTGATGGCCAGTGTCTCATCTGTATTGAAAAGAAAACCTTAACTTGTTCATCCCAAGCTCCATCAGTAGGGGTATCATTGAAAATGTATTGATTAAGTTTCTCTAGCAGTTTCCTCCTGGCCAGGATGCAAAGTGCAAAGCAAGAATACACCATGGGCAGAAGACAGTCCATTGCAAGGCAACACACACAGATTTACACACACCTAGTGGGAATTTTGAGTAGACGAAGGAAAACCTGAAAGAAACCCTGACAACATGGAAAGAACAGATGGTGATCAAAGACTCAATGAATGAATCAAAATATGTACATTGACACTGTGTACAAGGTAAATTTGGCCATCTTCAGGTTTTACCAGGAGGATATGGAGTGATTCCATTATATATTCACCCATTAATATTCTGATATTGCTAATAGGGTTGATGTGTAAAACTATTCTACAGTAGATCTCAATGGTGGTGGGCTTGTGTAATAGACCTCTGTGCCACCGAAGCGCCATTCCCACTTCACATTCTTGCATTCTTGGCTCCTCTTATGAACATCCATGAAACAAGTTCATTTTTTAATTAATAGAACTGACCTTTTATGTGTTGTTTAAAAACACATGGCATGTTTGGGTACCTGTAGTGGTGACTTTACAATAGTAGAAAATACAGGTAGATGGAGAATAGATGGAAAACCAAACGGCTCACATGACGTGTCACATAAATATGTTTTACCACTGCCTATTGACATAATAGTTAGACGTCTATTGTTTATTTAAAAAAGGAAATAAAATGTTCAAACCAGACTTATTGACTTTACGTCTGATTATTGATATTGTGATGTTGGACAGATAAAGAATGTTCTGTCCCACACACGATATAACTGGTTGCTGCAATGTTACTTCATCTCATGCTGTATTTCAAAGTACACTTGTCAGTGCAAGCCTTCTTTATAAGCTCTCTGTTGCTGCACAAGGCCAGAAACTAATTATATAAGAAAGCAAGCACATGAGCAGCATAACTCATAAAAATAAAAGCACAAGTACTACTTTAATGAAAGTTTTCTACAAGGATCTTATGTCCAAAGTAGATGTTGGCATATATCCCTACTGGCATATTTATCATCCTGTGATGTAAAGACCCGAAGCATATTATATCTGTGACTTTATCTAAAGCTTATGAAAGTGACTTTTTTCAAAGCACATTTAATAAAAATCTTGATTTAATACAAGTTCTTTATATTAAGTGCTGTTGATTTTATGTTGAATTTTTAGCGTGTCCAATTTTTACTCAATTGCGTTATGCTTCCTCTCTACTGGTGCTGACCCCCACCCCTGATTGAGGAGAGCAAACTGACACACGTCCCCTCCGATACGTGAGCAGTAGCCGACTGCATTTTTTCACCTGCACCAGCCGAGTTCATATGCGAATCACACCCTGATCAGCATTATTCCTCTACTCTGTGCAGACGCTATAAACCAGCCAGGTCGTAATTGCATCAGTTATGAGGTCCCTATCCGGCTCCATAACTCTGTATGAACAACAGCCAAACGTTGTTCATATAGCCTCCCAGCCCAGCCGGATGGCAGAGCTGAGATTTGATATGATGTATTCGAAATCCCAGCTCTGGTGTGCTAGCGTATTTTACCGCTGTGCCACCTGAGTGGCATGAGCAGCTTTTTAGTGGGTTATTCATTATTCCTCTATTTGTATTCATCCATCTTGTTACTGGCCATTGTCTTCCTCTTTTCCTTCAACTTTTCCAAGCAAAATAGATTTTTTTCGAGTTATCTAATTTTTGTCCTGTCAAGTGCAAGTTCTGCATACGCTTTCCTTCCTCTATGAAATACAGTCTATTCTATGCTTGAGATTGGTGAGCTAGTGTTTTTAATCAACTGGGGAGACAGAAATGTCATCCTTGCCTCCTAGAGAGCAGGGACAAGTGTGTCTCCACAGACTTCTGACCATGACTGGGTACCCCAATGTCAAAACAATGTTTTACAACTTTTACATTGTACAATACAACTTCAAATTCTTTACTTGTATGTATAATGTAGATGGAGGAAGACCCTGTTTATGACTATCCAGACCCCCAACCGGTAGGGGAAAAGAGAGCATGTCCTCAGCGCGGCTCCCTAAAGAGTATCAGCGTGCTGGACCGACTTCTGCTTACTTATCCAGTGTGGCTGCAGTTGTCCATCAACTCAGCCACAGCTCTTCACATTCTACACCGTGAACCACCTGGGGTGAGAAACCACCATTTATAAATGTACACTGTTATTAGATGTTGTTAAAAACTACCAACAGAATGTGCAGCCATAGATGATCTACAATAATAAGTGCATTTATGTGTATAAAACCGACTTGGTATAAAAACTTGACTTGGTTGAGGTGAAACTGCATGTGATTTTCTTCTTACAATTTGTAGACTTTTCTGGTGCGAAAGTCCAGTACATCCCAGAAGAAAATGCTGTGCCTCAGGCTAGCAGATGACAGCATGCCATCTTTTGTCAAACAGTTCATCATTCATGAAAAGGACTCAAGTGAGTAGCAAAGACAACAAAAAATTTACAAGCTGTGATTTATATGTTGGGTTCACAAGCTGTGTTAAATATGCTGGGTTTACAAGCGGGATGGTGAGCTGTGGTCTACAAAGAAACAGCAAGATATAAACATATTTACAGTTTGGCATTCATAACATTCACTTAGTATAAACAATATTATTAACAAAGTAATTATGTACCGCTTTACCCAGCATACACTAAATATCATTCGTAAACATCCTGCATTAAATCAATCACTGTTATTAAATCAAACATAACTTATTAAAGTTACAAATAGGCTGTCCCAACAAATAATAATAATACCAAATATATCAGAACATAAACTCGTACATACTCACTTCTCATTTGCACTATGCTGATATAACAGCAATGCTGGCTGAAGTGGGCTACAGGCTAGCACATGCCTCAACATGTCTGACGCCACCAGCAGCACCTTTACAACAGTTTTAAAACAGCCTGAAGACAGTGTATTCTCCCCATACTCCACAGCCAGACAGTAGGAGACACTGTTGCTGTGGTGATTCCCTAACTGGTCCTTCCCCTCCTCAGACATGGCCAATTGTGTCTGTTAAGCCCCTGACCAGGTTAATGGCATTTAAGACCATGTGCAACCATTTCAGTTGTTTTAATTAACTAAACACATGATTGTCAAATATTTATTTCCAGAACTAACTGGTGTCTTTCTTTCATTCACAGCCTTCTCTTTGATGGGTTCAGCCATCAGTTTTCCAGATCTCTGCAGACTTATTGCCTTCTACTGTGTCAGCAGGTATGTCAGTTTTGTCCTTTCCATTAAAGCACATCCTCAGACTTTGAGCATGTGGATTTGTTTTACTCATCAGAAACCATAATTTACATATTATCTAATTACCTTGTATTAAACACTAAATAACAAATACTACAAAATTAAAAGGTCTTGTAAATTTTTTAGAAATTCAGCTTTTCAGCAGCAATAGAGGAGATACAATTTAGTAATTGAATACATCCAGTTTGGGAAAGGGGGTGGGTCATAAAAATATTAATTGTATTATTTTGTCAATAACATCAGAATGTTTTTTTTTTTTATCTATCTCCTGACAAAGGTGGCACTCTGAGTAAGAAAGTCTGGTCTATAAAACAAATAGACATACTTACACAGCACAACCAGCACATGAGCTGAATGTACTATTAAAGGGTATCCATTATAATTGTTATATGGATTATGTGGTTATTTACTTTGTTAGAGATGTTCTTCCTTTCACTTTGGAGCTGCCAGAGGCCATAGCCAAGGCTTCATCCCACAAACAACTGGAATCCATCTCTCATATGGGTGTGGGTAAGTACAAGTTGGTTTGACAGTAGACATCTTCATCAATTTGTTGACTGTTATTTATTTAGCCAGAAATTAAAGTTAGGGTGCATATTGACAATCTTCTAAAGGATCTGTCTCTGAGTCTGTAGAAGTCTGGCATTGACAAGTTTTACAAAGCAGAACAAGAACAGAGAAGAAAGGATTGATATTTAAATAAGTGGAGAATTTGGCACCACATTATACACCTCTGGTGGTAAAATAACAGAGTGAAGTCGCTCCGGTGGCGCAGCGGTAAAAACACACGCTGGGACACCAGAGCTGTGATCTCGAATACATTGTATCGAGTCTCAGCTCTGCCTGCCGGCTGGGTTGAGCAGCCACATGAACAACGATTGGCCTGTTGTTCAGATAGGGGTGGGATATTAAAGCCAGATAGGGTCTCTCTCATAACTAATGCAATTATGACTTCTGCTGGCTGAATGATGGCGCCTGCACAGAGATGGGAAAAGAGTGCTGTCAGGGTGTGTCTCTACGTACACATTGCTGATCCGCATTGCACTCGTCAAAGTGTAGGTAACAAAATGCATATGGCTGCTGCCCACGTGTCGGAGGGGGGCGTGGGTTAGCTTCGTTCTCCTCAATCAGAGCGGGGATCGGCATTGGTAGAGAGGAAGCATGACGCAATTGGGCAATTGGACGCACTAAAAAGGGGAGAAAATCCACAAACAAAATATTTTTAAAAATGAATAGCAGAGTGAAGGTTGATTTTGTTTTGTTGACTACAATTTAGTGGGCACTTAGAGCAGAATGGGGTTAGTATAACCACCAGCTCAGAACATCATCTTCTTTGAAGAAAGGCTGTATGTTCCCTTTTCAGTTGTGAAATAAGTTTATTATAAGTTCATTATGGCAAATAAGCTCATTATATCCATTTATTACCATATGACATAATTGGACCTTAGGCATTCAGTTGCATGCTACATCAAAACCTTGGTTTGCAAGGTCTGATACGTTGGTACAACATTACACATAGATCCATCAAAATAACATTGATTACATGATTACATGATAACATGATTTTTTACAGAGTTTTGGAGTTCCAATTTAAACTTTCGTGGTCCTCGCAATGGTCCTTCATCAGTAACCAATGCACCTCCACCACCAAAGCCTAAATCACAAGACTCTACCACGTGTACTAGCACAAGCCCAAGTCTGTTTCAGGAGTTCTGCCCAATACAAACCAGAAGTCCCTCTGAGCTGGATTTGGGGGCAGGACAGGGGGCTTTGTGCTTCATCAACCCACTCTTTCTGCAAGAGCACCCTATCCGTGGAGCGATGCTTAAGCGACATCACTTCAAACGCAGCATAAAGGTTCGCGTTTCCACTGAGAACTCCAGCCCATTATCACCCCCTGTCTCCGCACCACCCCCTCCACCACTTATCGCAAAAGCCAAGTGTAAAGGAAAGGCTGTAAAGCAGACTGAAGTTGTTAAGGCCTCTACGGAAGATCAAGAAATGACAGAAGCTGTCAAGGAAGATTCAGATTATCTGCATCCCTGTCTCACACTTCCAAAGAAGGCCTCTGCCATGGTCATTCCTGTCCTCTCTCCTACTGCTGAGGAGAAGGATTACCAGCTTCCTAAAGCTTCTCAGCAGGTAATTAAGAATTTAACAAAAATGGCTTACACAACAAATGTGGCTCAGTATTTTTCTTTACAAACTGTTTTGTTTTTATAGACTGAAAAGAAAATCACTGTTGAGTATGAAGAGGAAAATGAGGATGGCGAGGTAGGACTAATACTGGAACACAGACATGCCCCGTCCCTCAGCGATTTGGACAGCAGCAGTTCCCTCAGCAGTCTTGACGAAGCAGAGGAGAGTCCCGAACGGCCTCCCCTCACACGAGGCACCAGTAACCCTACAAACCCCTCTCCTCCGCCTGCCCACCACTCTGTGTCTGCTTTGCGGAAGATGAGCGCAGTCTTCATGTCCTTCTTTGTGCCGGGAAAGAGAGTTACACGGCTGGTAGAGGACCTCTCTTGTAACAGGCGGACAGCATTCGGGACCCTGATTCAAGACTTTCTGAGGCAGCAAAGAGAAGAATTGAAGCCACAGTGTTTGACATCCTCTGTGAAGCTACTACAGGGCTTGCGACAGTTTATTAACCAGGCTAAGGTCTTTCTCCTAGAGTGCGGAGAGCTTGAGCCTCCGATTGAGACACTAGTGCCTGAAGATGAAAAAGGTATGACAAGGACTCTGTGTAAATTGAATTCAGTTCATATAAAACATCAAACAATATTTTTTTAAGTAAACCTGGTATGTCTGATGGTTTTTGCAGATCTTTCACTGGAGAAAGCGCTGTTCCGCTGCATTCTAAAGCCTTTAAAAGGACAAATTGATGCAGCACTGCACAACTTGCACGAGCAAGATGGTTCCTGTAAAAGACTGGCTGAAAGTATGCAGAGAGCCAGAGATAGCTCACCACATGAATTCTTCGCTGTGCAGGTGCCAGTGCCAGATTCTAATGGCATTGAGAAGATAAAGCAGAAGATAGCTCTTATGAGACATGTCTATTCACCAATTGATAAAGTAGTTTTGCTTCTGCAGTTCTGTAAGCTCATCTATAAAGCCATGAAGACCAACACTGGTAACATTTATTTCAATGTTCAGAGTGCATAATATTTGTATACTTGAATAAAACCCAAGTTTAATTTAAATTTTGATAATTATATTCATTATCTTAATGAAACAGAGCAACAATTTGGAGCAGATGACTTCTTGCCAGTTCTTTCCTATGTGATTGTGCAGTGCAACATGCCTGAGATATTTCTGGAAGTGGAATACATGATGGAGCTGCTGGACAACTCTTGGCTCAGTGGAGAAGGTACATATCAAAACAGAACACACAAAGTATGTAGACACCTGATCATGAGCTTTTTGAACATCTCATTTCAAAACCATTAGCATTTATATGTAGACGTCCCCCTTTGTACCTCTCTGACAGCCTCCTGTCCTTTAAAAAGCCTTTTCAGAAGATTTTGACACATAGCAATGTGTGCTCATTTGGTCAAAAGAGCATTTGTAAGGTCAGGCACTTGGATTGCAAGTCATTAAATGCATGGCTCTGTGCAGACCACTGGAGTATTTTTTTCTCCCACTTTAGCACATCCAATTTCTGCCCGTCAATCATCCACTCACTAATGCTGGTCCCTGCTCCTGATTGGGGAGGACGAGGCTGCTCCACGCCCCCTCCGACACATGCACAGCAATCGAACATCTTATCACCTACACTTGACGAGTGCAGTGCAGTACAGCGCTGTGTATGGAGAGCCACACCCTCTACCGCACTCCTTTCCCATCTCCGTGCAGGCGCCACCAACCAGCCAGCAGAGGTCGTAATCGCACTAGTCTGAGAGAGAGTCCCCATCCGGCTTACTCCCGCCCCTTATCTGAACAATGTGGTTCATGTGGCCGCTCAGCCTCAGCCGGCAAGGCAGAGCCGAGATTCGATACGATGTACTCGAGATCTCAGCTCTGGTGAACATCGTGTGTTTTACCGCTGCGCCACCTGAGCAGCGAGCTTTGCTTTTTTGCACTGGAGCACAGTCATCTTAACAGGAATTGGCCTTCTCCAAACAGCTGCCACAAAGTTGGAAGCATGTAGTTTATTATATATAGTTGACTCCATTCACCTTCTACCAGCGAGAGACAGCTACCAGCCAACACACCTGAACTTGGTTGGGAGGAGTGTCTACATACTTGTGGCCAAATACTGCATTTATTGTAACTGGAATTTCACCTCAAACATTTCTTTTAGGTGGATACTATCTGACGAGCGTTTATGCCAGTGTTAGCTATATCCAAAGTCAGCCAGAGGCTGTGTCATCGAGTAAACTTACCCCTCAGGTTAAGGAATCACTAAAGGAGTGGAGCCACAGGCGTAGCTCTGAATCCAAAAGCCAAACGGACATAAAGATGCATCAGGTCAGTCACATATACTAGTTTTCCTTGGTAACCAAAGTTAATACATTATATACTAGTGAATGCATTTTAACCAGGAATTGACACCATTCTGTCTACAGAGGTTTGTAAAGGTGCTGTTCCAGAATGGAGAGTGTAGTTTGGTCAAGACTTTGCAGTGGGAAGAAGGCTTCAGCGCAGAAACTTTGGCAAAACTCTGCGCTACCAAGTTTGGAGTGGAAGGGCCTGAAGAGTATGGCCTGTACTGGAGAAATGGCGGAATGTTGGTGCCTCTTCCTCCAGATGCACAGATTGAGGAGAGCGCCAGTGGTGCTCCACTTATCTACCAGCACTCCACGCAGTATATAAAGTCCTGTAAGCTGACCAGAGAAGGTGCTTTGGACCTTTCTGGAGAAGCCTCATAACATGACGTGAGCTGGTGATATACTTTTAGACAAATTGGCAAACTCTAAGTTATGTCCATCTAAAAAGAAGTGAGTGGTTAGCATAAGCTAATTAATTCAAACGGTTGAGCTGTCCTTCGCTTTAAAGTGACATTATTTAATGTGGACTTATTGCACAGCTGTACTGGTCATCATAGTTAATCAGTACCCACATGTATCAAGGTGTAGTTACACAAGGTTTACAATAATCAAATTATAATTGCACATGTACACACATACACACACAGCATGCTTAAAGATCTCTATCATCAGAACTTATTTTTTCTATACTATTGTGGATGTGGTTTTGAAATTCAAGCACATTTGAATTAATCTTTGTTGTTAAGGTTATTTGTACTTACTGGTTTTAAATTATTACTATTTAATTTTATATTCGTTATTGTAATTATATTATGTTTTGGACTTTTTGGAGGGAAAGCTCCTGTCTGTTCTTACTAAGAGAGCATTTAGAGAATCAAAACATCTTAAATAGTCTTTTGGGCAATTGGGTGAAGCATGTAGATTGAAAAGGGAGCAATTTAAATTATCAGAGAGCATTAAAATGTAATATTTTGGCCACTTAGGAGGCACAGGGGTCTAACTCGCAAAACCCTGCCGAGTTCGAATCCCAGTTGTGCTATAGACCAGCCGATTGCCTACACAGACACACAAATTGGCTGTGTGTCTGTAGAGGGTGGGGACGATGGTAAAAGCAGAGTTCCTCTGCACTGCTATGGTCGAGGGAATCACGGATGGCAGTGCAAGGCTACTACGCTCCTTGAGACCTCTTACCTTTACAGTGGTTCAACTGGAGGTGGCAGTAGCAACTAAAGAGATTGGATTAAAAATTAATGAAAAAAGATGATTAATATATAACATCTTTTAAATGCTAACATTAAAATCAGGTTTACTTAGTCACAGTCCTCGGTTTTCCTAATATTTTTTATATATGACTTTATAGGTTGTATAAAATCATTGGGGGTTTGTGATATTAGTAATCGTAGCTTCTGCAAAATCAAAATGTTATAGACTTTGTCGCTGTAAAATAAAGACTGATGTGATTGTAGATGAAAAGTATGGCTATGCTTAATAAGCAAAAGAACACAAAATGGAGCATGCTAGCACAAATAACTGACTAATTTGATTGCAGATATGAGTGTGATATTTACAATAATGCACAACCTCTGGAACCTCTGGAAGAGTAAAAAATAAAGCAGACATTGTTAAAAACGGCTCTTTATTATGTCAAATTCCTTCCACTCAGTAATGTAGTTTCACCACAAGTGTGTTCAGGTGGCACAGCAGTCTAATGCACTAGCCCATCGACATCATTTCATTGTCGACCACCTTACCCTGTTTAGGCTCACGGGGGTCTGCAGTAACATTCCATGAGGCCCGACCAGCCGATAGCACCGCTGAAGAGTCAAACCCTGGATCTAGTGATAGTGGGCTAGTGTCATTGCCACTGCACCACCTGTGCACCACAAACATCTTTATTTTACGTTTGTTTACCCACACAAAAATAGGAGGACGCAGGTGGCGGGGGGGGGGGGGGGGGGGGGGGGGGTCAAATTCCTGCAAATTAATTAGCATCCTGTCCAGGGTATTTCTGCCTTGTGACCAGTGATGCCCCAGTGAACCATACCAGGACAAAAGGGTTGATGGAAAAAAAAAAACATGATATTTAGACTTTTGCGAGGATTTAATCTAAACTCTATCCATTAAAGGCTAAAGATTTCATTCAAATAATTATTGACTTTAAAGAAAGGCTAGAAAAAGAAAAAAGAGATTGGAAAGAGTTTTAATTCGACAGGAAATGCTTTTGTTGTCTAGTCATACACAGTACACAAACACTTTACTGAAATTTAATTTCTTTAAACAATAACTTCATATTTGGGGAACTTCTTATTACAGCCACACTTTTACGAGTTGGCTATGGGATAAATAGTGATAAATAATGTAGAACAGATTTGTTAAATACCTAAAGAATTGTAAACGTTCAGATTATATAAGCACTTTTCCCACATCTCCCACACAGTGCCGTTTTTTCAGCTATGCTTTACACAATTCCATCTGTGTGGGAAGCGTAGGCTGTGGTCCCATCTCAAATACAGATTACTGATTGCATAATCCAGATTAAAAACTGGCATTTCTGACACTGCTAAATACAGATCTGTTATACAGAGAATCAAGTTTTGTTACGTGAAGAAAAAGAACATGAAACATTAAGCATTGTTTAAGTGTATCTGAACTGAAGAGGCCAGCTTTGATTTAGCCCATTCCCCCAAAGTCTCTTCCAGGGTACCCAGTGGGTACCCAGTACCCCATTTTCTTTTTCGTCTTTTTCGTAGCTGGTTTAAATTTGCAGAGTGGTGGTGGTACCTCTCAATTCAGGTTGCAGCTTGGCACTTATGACCAGCAGGGGGCGTCTCTGGATGCCATTTCTAGCAGCTGAGCCTCCAGCTCCTCAGCATCATCATTAAAGCGTTGTATGAAGGACTGGATCAATCCTGCAGCGCTCGCCTCATATTCCTCCAGTTCCACTGCCTCTCCTGAAACACACCAGTCTATTACTCCTTTAAATCAAGAACCATCTAGGAAAGAAGGGTTGGACAAGCTGGGAGGACTGACCTTTAATCTGAGTGTTTGCCTGGACAAACATCTTGCGAGCCTCCTTGCGAAGCAGGACTGTCTCCCGGAGTTGGAGAAAATCATGAGCACCATCAGCAGTTACTGCAGAGTAGCGGTCATACAAAGCACGGCCTCCCTCCACATCAGCAGTGGACTTGTGCACCTGGACAAATAGTTAGGGACAGTGGTAGCTTTTTGGGTAGAGCTTTGGGCTATCAATTGCAAGATGTCAGTTCAAATCCAGGCTCTGCTATGCAACCACTGTTGGGCCCTTGGGCAAGGCTCTTAGCCCTGTCTGCTCCAGGGGCGCTGCACAATGGCTGACCCTGTGCTCTGACCCCAGCTTCCAAACAAGCTGGAACATGCGGGAAAAAAATTCATTGTACTATACGTGTGTGTATGTATATATGACAAATAAAGTTTAGAGAGCAAAAAAAATAACCCAAAATCATAGCCAATCATGTCTGTGTAGACACCCAGCCAGTTAATAGCAGAGCTGAGACTGGAACTCGAGATCTCAGCAGTGGTGGTCAAGCGTGTTCCACCTCTGCCACTCGAGCACCCCTTCTCAATTCTTAAATTAAATTAAGTAAAACAAATCATTGAGATCAGATTGTGAATACTAAATGTCTAATACCTGGATGTAAATCATACACATAAACTCATGCAGCCACCTACCTGCAGTCTGCAGAGGAACTTCTGGATGGCATTCTTGCCCACTGTGTGAATCTTATTGCGGTCCAGTGTGATAAGGGCATCGGGCCTGCCATCTGCCCCAGTTGTCATGGTCAAGGTCACTAACCCCTCTCCTGCTTCTAGTAGTACACGCAGGATCACAAAGCGAGCCTGCATATGAGCCTAGAACATAAACAAAGTCTTGTATGAGGAAGGAAATTCCACTTGTCTTGTTTATTCTTTGAGTTAAAGGCTGTTATTACCCATCAAGTACACAACATGCGGCTCAGAAAAGTCGCTGTTTGGACCAAGTGTCCATAGTGACTTCATTGAGGTTGGTTAGTAAAGATGAGTTGCTGTGGGTGGAGCTTAAACTCAGCTAATGAGAAGTGGGTTTTCAGGGGTCCTAAATAATACGCCACATTACTACCAAGTAGTGCAAGTGTATGCGTCTAGTTTGACAGGAGGCTGTGAGATGTAGTGTTAAACAGAAGTGAACCTGAGGGGCCTTTTTAATATTGAGGTGGTTGTTTTTTTCCTTTTCTTATTATGTAACTGCACTGACCATATATCATGAAAATAACAGATAGTGAGGTGCTAAGTGTGCTGTAACACACCTGTCTCCAGTTCTTGGTCTCTGGTGTGTAGAACTCTAGGCCCAGAAGACCAGCACGGACCATGTTCAACCAGTTCACGTAAGCCACCTCCTCTGCTACTGCTTCATCTACATGGCCAAAGATGCTGCAAGCAACCACAACAACATTCCCACATTAGGATGCACTTTTAAAAAACACTTTAGTTTATGATTAATGAGTAAAAGTATTGCTTTACCTGAGCACCTGTCTGTTGAGGCAGAGGTAGAGTCCGACACACTCCGCCCTGCACTCCTCATATGAGGAAGCAATGGTGGAGAACTTGCTGTCCCAGGTCTCATTGCCTTTATACCAGCTGGTGATCTAGAAAATGCAAGCATGTTTTAGAAAATCTGAAACTAAAAGGTATTGTGCCATGGTTAAAATGCCATAATGACAATGCCCTAAACTTACCAGTTCTCCCGTCTCTGGATTACGGACTTCAGCCTGATCAAAGTTGAATGCTCCTTTTTCATCCTGTGAAACACATACATGAGGTTAGGTCATACCCTAATCTAGGAAAAGCAGCTTACAAAAGCAATTAAATGTGATTTATTTAGTAGTGTGTAAATTAAACAAATTATTGCATTGTTATTGCATTCACTTATATTACAAATAATAATTTCAATATTTCTGTTATTATTACTATTACGCAGTTACAAATATCAGATAATCCAGTCTGAAAATTTCTATAAATAGATTAAATATACACTATATGGCCAAAAGTAGTTAAACACCTGAACATGAGTTTGTTGAACATCCCATTTAAAATCAAACAGTGTTAAAATAGAGTGACCTCTATGTGATCTTATCAGCTAGAACAGCCACTGTTCTAGAAAGGCTTCTCATAAGACTGTACAGTATGTCTGTGGAGAAGTAGGTCTGGGCTCCATGCAGACCACTGGAATTTCTTTAAACCAAGCTTTTCTTCATGTATTTATAGACCCTGTTTTGCATGGTAAATTTTCACCGTCATCACTTCCCTATTTTCTGGTGATATTTCACAAACACATAAGATCACACTCTATTCTAGGACATCAACTTACTTGGATGAAGAGTTTCCCACTGCCATGACCCAGAAGTTCATGAAGGCCTACTTGCACCTCAAAAGAAGGACCCTTCCACTTGATGTATAGATCCTGTAGGTATACAAGAACAAGCAAGATAAAAAATCCTGGTAGTTCTGAGTGCTAGATGGATTTGATTCAAGAAACTGTTTTGTACAGTTAGTGAATAATAATAGCAAACTTAAGACGACATATATAAAGTCTATTACAGCACTACTTTATTACAGCACATTTACTGTTAATCTAGTTTTTATGACTGTACCTTGTCTTTTTCCTCGAGAAAGGTGAGCTTGTCCTTCTGTGTTGCGTACGCAACAGCCAGCACATTTCCAAGAGACACATTCTTAAATCCTTCAGTTTGCCTGATATCATCATCTGTAAAAGAGACACTTTAAGAACACGACCTTAATTTATTTTTACAAAAGATGACAAGGACAGAGCTTCTAAACACTTGTGCAGCACTGCGGGCTTTCATAATTTACATGTTTGTTGGTCATGTTGAGATGCTGAGATCTCTCTTTATCTTTAATGGTCGGAATTTAACAAGAACAACAGACCCCACTTTTTACAGCATCAAGCAATGTTCTTGTAAGGTGCAGTGTGCTTGGAGCACTATACTGACATCTAAAGGCTAGATTTAGTGGCATGTTTATTCCTCCCCTGGTGTAATGGTGAGGCACTATGGGGCAACAGTGGGCATCAGATGGCCGAATGTGCCGTAACGGGTTTGCTTCATATGTAAGGCTGATGACACCCAGGTCAGTACCTCTTACATAAACAGCAGTGTTGAGAAATAATTAATAATGGTAATAATAAATACCCCCAAAATACATGACTACCACAAAGAAAAACAGTGTCAAGTCCTTGACGAGACCCTATTCTCTACATAGGGCTAATTAAAAGTCTGCCAAACAGTTTGACTTTTCATCTTATAAATGTACGTTATTTTAAATTTAAAGACAAGACAATCACTTACTACATAAAAAAGGTTAAAACTCACAGTTTGGAATGTTAATTCCTGCTGGGATGCCACTGCCAGCAAAAGTAACAACATCCAGTGAGGTGAAATCCGGTTTGAGAAAGCGGTCCTTTTCAAAGGCTGCAGGCCAGGGCAGCTCAGGCAGCAAAATTTCGGCTGAGCTTACCAGCTGTGTAAAGCGGGCACTCATCGCCTTATTCACCACAGCAACAAACCCTGAAGAGAGAAGCATATGTAAAGATGTAGGAACGTTCAGCAGTGACCTGAGTTGTCTAAAACAAAATGTGGATAGGGGATAAGCTAGGACAGAAAAAAGAAGATTTTATATTTTATTCCCTTCAACCAAGGCAAGTTTAGAGACTTTGTTTTGCAATGGAGTTTTAAAGCCAATGCAGCTAATCAGTAATGGACTGGTAGCTTGTCAGTACACATGCCTCAAACAAACTGAAGTCATCTAACAATAAAGCTCAGCTGTATCACTTTCAATAATCTTATACAGACTTCCTTTTGTTTTTGTTTTTTAAACTTTCATATTTCCCAATATGGCTAAGGTCTTAACAGAGCAAATTATGAACACCAGGATCAACACTGAAGCCAAGTAGTGCACCATCAGCCATAAGAAAAGAAGTGAACATGTGAATCAGTACACCAGTGCTTTAAATTCTTTTGAGTAATTTGTCAAAACATCTTGTAAACACATCTAGACATTAAAAGTCTAGAAAACCTGGGTGGGACTTTTTACTACAGGTAGGTGGAGGTGAAGTCTTAACAGAGCGAAATATGAACACCAGGATTAACACTGAAGCCAAGTAGTGCACCATCAGCGTGAAGCAGTACACTAACATTTCTAAAATTTTCATTTTAATTGGAGATGTTGGGTGTTTGCTGAAGTTGGACACCAATGTTTTTTTTTGTAAACAACTGCTTCAGCATTAAACAGAGCAGATTTTAGAAAGACAGTGGGTGTGGCTTTACTGGTTATCAGTGCTGTTGGTTTTCCAGAGATATAATCTTGTCAGCGATCACAGCTGGCAACTGAGGCCATCAAAGTCCTAACACTAAACTAGTAAGTAGTGGGAGAAAAATTTAACAAACAGAGCATGGCAGTCTGGGAAAGTTTGTCAGTTATACATTGCAGTACAGGTAATCAATAAAATGATACAGTGGGAGGACAGTTTATCACTGGACTATTTTATAGTCGTCATTCCTCTTCAAGCTTACCTTCAAACTCGCCCCTTGAACCGAATGGATCTCTGTAGCTTTCAATAAATCCGATGTAACTGTCAAGCAAAAAAAAAAAAGAATCAGGAAAATGTCTTGTTCAACAACTGTAATCTAATTTAAAATGAATTTAATGAAGGGCAATAACAACCAGTTAACAGACATGAATCATTAACTCAGTCACCTCTCCACAATAGGTCCTTTGTCTTTAATCCAGAATCGGGAGCCTTCTTTGTGAGCATCCACAGAGCCGTAGGTAAAACTTTTTGTATACTCCTCAAGCATGCGGCTCTGGTTCTCATTAGAGGCATGATCCTGTGCAGAAACAAAGTCAACTGTAAACTAGTCAAATTGTTCTAGTGCAGACTTACGGTTTGCATAACAAAAACTCACTTTAGCTTTTTCCAGGTTTTGGGAAACTTTCTCCATAAGAAATGCATAGTCGCCTCTCTGGACAGAAAATACAGCATCTTCAAAATCATATGTGCCACAGCAACACTCTGCTTCACCTTCAACTGCACAATCTGTAAAATACAAAAGTAATATTTAGGAAATCATCTTATACCATTTGCTCTTTTGGTGCCCACCAATTTTGCCCACCTCCTTGTGTATTTTTGAATAATTTTTTTTCATACTGTGAAACCATGCCATTTTATTACAAGACTATCATAGCGTACAAAATTTCCCTCCCTACTTAACAGATTATGTTAAGGTGTCAATATCCACTTGGCCAGCAGACATAGGTACTAACTGTATAAAGTATAAATATCTACATTCGTTATTTCAGTTATTTCATTGTCATGGTTTACCACCACTTTATGTGGTTCAGTGTCCCAGAATCACTAGGCGCAATGCAGTAGCACACCTTGGACAGGGCGCCAATCTAATGCAGGGCCTCAGCCATCCTCACCGTGGATACCAGTGGTAGTGAGCTAGTGCAAACCGTATTATGTATTGTCAAACAAACCTGCCATTCCAAGGGTAAACACAGAATGGATTAAAAAATACTCCAGTGTGGCTATGTGGAAATTTGGGTTAAATACACATAATTGCAGAGTTATTGCTTGAAATTTCTCTCACCCTTTTTGACTGCAGAAGCAAGGCGCACCTCATAGCAGCGTTTTCCATCTGACTCCTTCTTGAACAAGCGTGTGTTGTAGGCACTCAGGTTCTGAAAGGTATAACATTACAAACTTGAGTGATACACTTGCTATACAAACACTCTTTAAGTAACCCTATCTCTATTTCCCTCTTTATGTCTATTTTCACTAATGCTCAAATGATACACCAGTGAAAAACAAGAAAGGAAATCCAGACATGTCTTAATTTCAAGTAAAACAAAGTAAAAACATGATACAAAGCACTTTACCTTGGAGTCTAAGAATTTTTGGGCCAACTCAGCATCTCCTAAATAGCAGTTTCCTGAGAAGTATGTGGTGATTCCCTTAAAACAAAAACAACACATATTAAATTAAAAAAGGTTTAATATTAATAAAAGCCAGAAGTGTGATAGATTTTTAGAAAGTCAGAGACTTACACCGTCACCAAGACCAAGCTGTTTTTGCTTGTCTTCCAGTGAGTAGAGGAGGTGTGAGCAGTTGTTCCACAGAGCCTCGATCTCAGCAGGGCTGTCTTTATAAGCCTGGCTCTCCCACACCAGTGCCTTAAACTTATCCTGCAACAAAACACAGTTAGTTAATATAAAACAGAATGCAATTACTAAAATAATGTTTACAGATGTGTTTGTGGAAATGCTTTTAAAAAGAAAGGTCATGAAAGGTATGCAACTCCAGTGCGTTTTGAATATTTTACCTTTGGTAAATTGGGAATAAACTTGGTGTCACCAAATGACTTGTAGTTTCCCATGTTTGCATAAAGGCCAGCAGCATACACCAGAAATGCCTAAAAATTTCAATATAATAAAAAAACATTAACAAATTAATCGTGTGGCATAAGCAGGCAGGCAAACAAATTCTATGAAAATGACTACAAGTCACATTTTACCTGGTACTCCTCTGAGCTCAGCCCTGCTGCAGCTGCCACCGTCTCCAGCTGTGCAGCTGTGTGCTTTCTGAACACTTTCTGCAGAAGCACGTAAATAACAGGAGACTCCGGTGAAGTCTGCAGTAGAACCACCAAACCACCATACCAAGATGCCCGGGAGAGATAATGTGCATAGAGCTGCTCTTTAGGTGACAACAGCCGGAAGGCTTCTCGACAATCCAGAGCGGAGATCCCGACATCATTAGGAAGATAGTACTGAGAATCCACCATCCTGATCGAGTAGCTGCTGACACTTTAACCTGAATTCACAAGGGGCTGTGTGAAAAAAATGATTGATTTTAATAATAATAACAATAACAACAAAATGCACAGATGATCTTTTGAAAATAAATGCATTTTAAGACCATGACAGTTTAAGCCAGGACCATGCTAATGGCATAAGAATAACTTTACATGAGCTGCAACTCGCACTCTACAGAAAGCTGTAAAATATTGTGGCTACTGGTTCATATCAATGCAAATAAAATTGTTCATTTTCGTTAACTGCTTATCCTGGTCAGAGTCACGGCAGGTCTGATCCACCGGGATACACTGGACACAAGACAGGAAAACCCTGGACAGGATGCCAGTCACAAATATTTAGCAACTTGGGTTTTTAATTTGCTGTAGTAAGTCCTACAATTGTCTTTTAACTTTTTGGCATGATCTCCTAATTCCCTGTTAGTAAGAAAAGTCAATTTCACCTTGTGACTTACTTATGCACATACAAATTGTAAAATAGTGGTAGTTTAAGTGCAGCCATTTATGCTGAGTCAAAGTATTTCAATATTAATTTCTAGAAAGGTAGGTAGGAAGGTATAGATAGATAGATAGATAGATAGATAGATAGATAGATAGATAGATAGATAGATAGATAGATAGATAGATAGATAGATACAGTGTATCACAAAAGTGAGTACACCCCTCACATTTCTGCAGATATTTAAGTATATCTTTTCATGGGACAACACTGACAAAATGACACTTTGACACAATGAAAAGTAGTCTGTGTGCAGCTTATATAACAGTGTAAATTTATTCTTCCCTCAAAATAACTCAATATACAGCCATTAATGTCTAAACCACCGGCAACAAAAGTGAGTACACCCCTAAGAGACTACACCCCTAAATGTCCAAATTGAGCACTGCTTGTCATTTTCCCTCAAAAATGTCATGTGACTCGTTAGTGTTACTAGGTCTCAGGTGTGCATAGAGAGCAGGTGTGTTCAATTTAGTAGTACAGCTCTCACACTCTCTCATACTGGTCACTGAAAGTTCCAACATGGCACCTCATGGCAAAGAACTCTCTGAGGATCTTAAAAGACGAATTGTTGCGCTACATGAAGATGGCCAAGGCTACAAGAAGATTGCCAACACCCTGAAACTGAGCTGCAGCACAGTGGCCAAGATCATCCAGCGTTTTAAAAGAGCAGGGTCCACTCAGAACAGACCTCGCGTTGGTCGTCCAAAGAAGCTGAGTGCACGTGCTCAGCGTCACATCCAACTGCTGTCTTTGAAAGATAGGCGCAGGAGTGCTGTCAGCATTGCTGCAGAGATTGAAAAGGTGGGGGGTCAGCCTGTCAGTGCTCAGACCATACGCCGCACACTACATCAAATTGGTCTGCATGGCTGTCACCCCAGAAGGAAGCCTCTTCTGAAGTCTCTACACAAGAGAGCCCGCAAACAGTTTGCTGAAGACATGTCAACAATTACTGGAACCATGTCCTATGGTCTGATGAGACCAAGATTAATTTGTTTGGTTCAGATGGTCTCAAGCATGTGTGGCGGCAATCAGGTGAGGAGTACAAAGATAAGTGTGTCATGCCTACAGTCAAGCATGGTGGTGGGAATGCCATGGTCTGGGGCTGCATGAGTGCAGCAGGTGTTGGGGAGTTACATTTCATTGAGGGACACATGAACTCCAATATGTACTGTGAAATACTGAAGCAGAGCATGATCCCCTCCCTCCGGAAACTGGGTCGCAGGGCAGTGTTCCAGCATGATAATGACCCCAAACACACCTCTAAGACGACCACTGCTTTATTGAAGAGGCTGAGGGTAAAGGTGATGGACTGGCCAAGCATGTCTCCAGACCTAAACCCAATAGAACATCTTTGGGGCATCCTCAAGCGGAAGGTGGAGGAGCGCAAAGTCTCGAATATCCGCCAGCTCCGTGATGTCGTCATGGAGGAGTGGAAAAGCATTCCAGTGGCAACCTGTGAAGCTCTGGTAAACTCCATGCCCAGGAGAGTTAAGGCAGTTCTGGGAAATAATGGTGGCCACACAAAATATTGACACTTCAGGAACTTTCACTAAGGGGTGTACTCACTTTTGTTGCCGGTGGTTTAGACATTAATGGCTGTATATTGAGTTATTTTGAGGGAAGAATAAATTTACACTGTTATATAAGCTGCACACAGACTACTTTTCATTGTGTCAAAGTGTCATTTTGTCAGTGTTGTCCCATGAAAAGATATACTTAAATATCTGCAGAAATGTGAGGGGTGTACTCACTTTTGTGATACACTGTAGATAGATAGATAGATAGATAGATAGATAGATAGATAGATAGATAGATAGATAGATAGATAGATAGATAGATAGATACTTTACTGATCCCGAACACATCTCGTACAGCAGATCATAGACCTTAATTAAAACTTTACATTTTTACACAATTCCAAGATCATTTCCAAGATAATACCTTACTCTTTAATTTCTCTGCTGCTATAAAAACCCTACACTGTGAACTATATATCAGAATATGTTTTTACCTCACTTATCATTTACTCAGTACCATGTACTGGCCAACACTACATTTGTCTCTAGTCTTGTCTTACTAAGTTACTTTTTTGGATTAGAAATGTCTTGCAATGTATTTATTGAACTGTTGTTTATCTGCACTGTGCATATTGTATTGTCTTGCACCTTTTGTCCTGTGTAGCACCCTGGTCCTGGAGGAACGTTGTTTAATTTCAATATGTACTTGTATATAGCTAAAAAGACAATAAAGCCTCTCTTGAACCTTAATTGCACAGCAGGTTTAAGGCACATAGTGATCAAAAGCCTGCTTGAATGTGGACAGTTTTGCCCATGACATCTACATCATGGCAGATACATTTTTGTTCTATTTTGGTTCTTGATTTATTAATCCATTCAGACAAATTTCCACTCAGCATTAAAAACAGTTTGGGTATTCTTCTCCTCCTTGGCAAAGAGACTAGTGTTCCATGATCTGTCACAGAAAAAGCAGTACAACTGCAGAAAAGACTGAAACCTCAGAGCTGACCTGATAAACATGTCGTTTGCAAATGTATGTAAAGAATCAGATTTCTACAGCTTTGACACTACTGATATTATTTCTACCTCACTGTAACTGAACCCTGGTACATAAATCTCACACTTTCAGTCCTGCTTTCACTTCCTTAAGACTGAAGAGAAAAGCTAACCGAGCTAGCTACACTTCATAACTTCTATTGTTTAAATTCCCTCGCTAATGAACGACCCAGCCCGTCTGTACATTTATTAATACATTAAATATTAAATAACATTTAGTTTATATAAATAAAGCTCTTGTGTAATGTGTTCTATACATTTTAACGCATTCCCACCTTAGCGTTGGTTCCAACTCTGTCAAAATGCAAGCTCACTGTCTACAGACTTCCGCTCTCCATTCAATAAATGTTCCGCCTCCCACCCAATCATGTGCGAGAATTTAAGATTGATTAACGTAGTAACCAATCATCAAAGAGAAGACAACCGGAGCGGGTTTAGCTGTCATGACGTGTTTTATTGTCCGGGATTTATAAAGTTTAGGTGGCATTTAATATACTTTCAGTGTATTTACCCACTTAAAATGTGCACACATTTGTTTTTTGAATTTCTACCTAGAAATATAATCAAAAAGTATGTATTTATATGTATAAACTGGTTTAGTAATCTCCAATCAGAAAGTTCATAGAACCACAAATCTTCCCCTGAGAGAAAAGTTTTCTACAATAGTTAATCAAATTTAAGAAAGAATGCTGGAGCTGTCTTAACAATGTCCTGATTTGCATCGCAAAGTTATATATAATATAATATAATATAATATAGTATAATTTTTTATACAAATGAGTGTAAATACACAGATATATACTGTAGGTGAAGAGGATTTCAGACAGGTATAGATCATTTTAGATAGGTGCATTGCATGATACAATTTTGCATTTGTCCTGTTTTGCTCTAATGCATCTCAATACACCACTGGGGAACACACTGTTGCCTCACAGCAAGAAGGTGCTGGGTTTGATCCCCAGTTGGGGCGGTCCGGGTCCTTTCAGTGTGGAGTTTGCATGTTCTCCCTGTGTCCGTGTGGGTTTCCTCCGGGAGCTCAGGTTTCCTCCCACAGTCCAAAGACATGCAAGTAAGGTGAATTGGAGATACTAGATTGATTAATTAATTACCTGGGAGAAACCTACACTGACATAGGGACAATGTGCCAAACTCTTACACTCTATGATATGTGTGAAGCTGTCTGCTGCATCGCTATTTACCATTTTACATTATGGCAGTATTCTACTGTCAAGAATTTGTCAAAAAAATTGACAGACACAATATTCACATACACTGACATTCTCTATTATTTAATTACTTCAAGGGTTCAGCCACATCAATTTCCTAACAACAGCCTGGGGAAGGCTCTTTTCTGTTCCACACAAAAGAGCTCAGAATATAAAACAATAAAACAATTTTAAGATGAATTGGAGTATTCCAAGCTAGGCCTTCTTTTTATCATTATAGTCTGAACTTACTGGTACTCTTTTGACAGAATGGGCAAATGTGGAAAGCATTATTTGGCAAGTAATAGAGTAGGGGATAACAACTCCATATTAAAGTCCATGGTTTTGAATTGGGATGTCTAACAAGCTCATGGCCATGTGTCCATATGACGTTAGCCATTAATTGTATTTTAGGATTTGTGTAGTGTATGAATGCTTAGTGTCATGAGCAAGTCTGGCAATGGGCTTTAGGACCCTTCAGAAGAAAGGGGCGTGAACTGGTTAACCAAGTTCTTGGCCAGTTGTCTAGTGTCCATATGTATGTGCCCCATCAGCTGTGGACATGACTGACAGTTTTCTGTGAGATTCAAAACTCAACCAGTAACCATTATGGTAATGTATCAACAACAAACAGTGATTACAGACTATTATGATAAAGAGCTCCATTTAAAACTAAGCCACAAACAACTTATCAGTAAGAAGAAGAAAGAGAGGTAAGAATTTCTTTTTCTTATTAAGATGAAAACTGAGAACAGTGCTTATCACACACATGGTCATTACTTCCTATGTGGTGCTTTACTGAACGTTTTGTTTATCTACAGTCTTTGTACAGTATTAATAAGTAATTTCAATTGTAATTATAATGGGATTTGTACAATTAAAGGTTTGCTGGATATTTTTACAGGTATACTAAATATAATTACAGGTATACTCAATATAATATATAAAATATTGATAAGTATAATGTATAAAATATTGATATACTATTATACTAGTAGTATTTAACAATAACACAGCAGTAAAAACAGCTTAGCAAAACTGCTCTTTGTATCAGAAGCTGCAGACTGGCCAGTGTGGGAGTGATAAGACCAAGTAACGCAATTCTGACGTCTCAAAGCAAGCAATCGCACAGAAAATGACGCTTATGGTAGCTGTTCTTTTCTGAAAATACAAAGTGTTCCATCCACCTTTTTTATAAATGTAAAAATGAAAAAATTTACCTTCAGACACACATGGCAGGAGTACATGCAACTGCTAAATTATAGCAACAATAACATTATTGTTATTATTTCTATTACAATATTAAATAGAGTTGGCAAGTTGCAAATGGCCAAACACTTTAATTAGTGCATTATACATATGGACACCCTTCCAAACTCTTGGCTACTAATATACAGTGTAGGTTATACACTCTTTTATTGCTAACAGGTGTATAAAATGAAACATTAGTGCCTGTCCTCATAATTTCAAAATTTCCAAAGACACACTCCATAATCTTGTAAAAAGCTTTCCAAGGAGTAAGTAGGGCAACTCCTTATTAATGCCTATGGTTTTGTCTAATAAAACTATAGTCAAATAATAATGATCTGCGTTCCAGTTGTCTTGAGGTTTTGAGGTTTCAGGATACCTTTCTTGCAGGATGTGCCCAGAATGGAAAAAGGCCCGCTCTCGCATGGCAGCTCGCAGCAGACGGGAGAAGGAAAGCCAGCTGTTCAGAGAAATTGCTGCCCTATTGCCCGTTGACCCATATGTGGAGTCTCAGCTGGATAAAGCTTCAGTGATTAGAGTCACCATCGCTTACCTACACCTCAGATCTCTACTGGATGGTCCAAACTCCAAAACAGTACCAGCTAAAACAGAACTTGCTTTATCAAGCCAGGGTCAGTATACAGACGATGCTGCTTAGCCAAATAATAATTGGCTTCATAAAGCAGAGGTTATATGATTCTGATTCTGATTTGTTTTTGTAGGGGAGCTGGCTGAATCAAAAGAAGAGAAGTGGTTTCTTGATTATGCACTTAGAGGATTCCTGTTGGTAATATCCTTGAGTGGCAAGATTATCATCACAACGCAGGACGTCATCTCGTATATAGGAATTAACCAGGTAAGCTTGAATACAGAATGCACTAAATGGACAAATGTACCTTGTATGGTCAAAAGTATGTGGAGTTCCCTCACTATTATTGAGTTCAGGTCTTTTAGACACACTCACACACCTGAGCAAAGAAATGTTCTTATGGGAACAGAAATGTTGAAACATTCTGAACTGTTGAACCATAGCTGAGCTGGATTGGTTTTATTTACTAGTTGGTACAAGTTGGTTTAACATGACAAGTTCAAGAATAGACATGCACCCAATAGCCCTTTATTCTACCCTAATCTTTACGGCTTTATAATAAAGACATGCCAGACTCCTTGGTTAAATGCAAATTATGATACAGTGGCTGTTAAGGAAAACTCAGTCTGCTGTAGTGGTTCATCTTGTAACCACTAGAGCCATAAATGTGCCTCATGTTTAAACGCACTTGTTTTTCTATTTCAGACGAATTTGATCGGCCGGAGTTTATTCGATTTCATGCACCCTTGTGACCACAAGGAGATTAAAGAAATACTCACAAGGCTACTAAGTATGCACAAATCATTTAGTTATCATATAAGTTACAACAATCAACAATGAAATATAACCTGAGTGAGCTGGTGGTCCCAACATAATTGTTTTATAACCTTAGAGACTCAAGGACAGCAGAAGTGTGAGGTTTTCCTCCGAATCAAAGGGGCAGTCAAGAACATGATGACTCCCTGGAAGGTAAGACTTTTTATCTGAATATTATATACAGAAAGTAATTAAAGTGGTATTATTTGTAATTAATTTATACCATCCACCTTAACTTGCTGCACTTTCATTTGTGAATGAGACATCTTTTTGTCCACAGGTATATCACTGCACTGGAGTTAAAAAGTCCTCCTCGACACCAGGCTCCAGCTATCTGCTGCTTCTGTGCAGATCACTACCTGTGCAGGAAGTCATTGAGGTGGATGCTTATCAGAATGTCAAAACATTTCTGAGCATTCATGGTCCAGACATGAAGTTTACCTACTGCCACTCTGGGTACATATTTTAGCTTTTATACTTAAGACACAGTTATTTACTTTAAACCTTTTTTCACTGGTGCTGGGCCTGAAATGGTTTCATGCTTTTTCAAGTAAAATAAGCCAGCTAAATTAGTTTTGGTTTGAGCACCAAATCTGGTGGATGTAAAACTAAGAACTAAAGAGGCCAGTATAGCTTGTAGAGTCCTAGGGGGTGTAATTTTTCCATAATTTGGTACAGTTTTCATGCTAGATGCCTTTCCTGACACAATCCTCCTAACTTTTATCCAGGCTGAGAAGTGCACCTCCCAATGGCTAGGCTAGGGCTGGGATCTCAGTGGTAGTGGGCTAGCGTATTCGACTGCCATGCCACCTGAGCACCCTTCATTGCTGGGATGTAGCTTACCCAAATTATTTTGATCTGCCTTGTTGGATAAAAAGCTAAAATAAAATTATTTCTTGTGTCTGTAATTAATTAAAGCAATCAGTCACCTCGTGGAAGAAAATTGTTAATGTGTAAAGCTTTACTTTACAATTCTTGCTTTTCCTTTGCTTTAGGGTGTTGGAACTGACTGGATTTACTGACATTGAGCTGTATGGTCAGACTGTGTACCAGTACTGTCATCCATCTGATTGCCAGCATATTCTGAAGGCACATCGCTGCTGTGAGTTAATGCACACTTACCTAAATGCACTGCCTTTTTTGTAGAATTATTAGATTTTCTTGAGTTTTCTTAACAGTCCTGTTTTTCACAAAATCAGGCATTTATGACTGAAAAATAAACACACAGGACATGCAGGTCCACAGCTTTACCAGCAAATGCCAACATTCAACATTCAAGAATACACCCTGAGTAGGCCAATTTATTGCAGAGTAATACACACTCACGTTCACTGACTCACACCTAGGAGATATTTGCAGCAGCAAAGTTGGTAGGAAGTCCACACAGATACATAAAACAATTCAAAGCAAAAATTCTCACAGACAGTGACTGGGGACCAGAATTGACTTCAGGTTCTCAGGACCCATGTTGCTGTGTGGCACCCAGTCTAATAGCTATGACACCATGCCACCTGTTCTGGTGATGTATTCTGGTAAAGCAGAGGAACTGTATGTCCATCATAAAATTCTGCTTGGACAAATCAAGCACAAAGCAAAACATTTTAGTAATAATTAATTTCTGGTTGGGCGGCACGGTGGCTAAGTGGGTAGCACTGTCGCCTCACAGCAAGAAGGTCCTGGGTTCGATCCCCAGGCGGGGCAGTCTGGGTCCTTTCTGTGCGGAGTTTGCATGTTCTCCCCGTGTTAGCGTGGGTTTCCTCCGGGAGCTCCGGTTTCCTCCCACAGTCCAAAAACATGCAGTCAGGGTAAATGGAGACACTCAGTTGCGCTATAGGTGAATGTGTGTGTGTGTGTGTGTGTGTGTGTCTGCCCTGCGATGGACTGGTGTCCTGTCCAGGGTGTTACTGTGTGCCTTGCGCCCATTGAAATGCTGCGATAGGCTCCAGCACCCCCCCACGACCCTAATTGGATAAATGTATAACAAAATGAATGAATGAATAATTAATTTCTTGTTTTATTTTCTCTGTAAAGCGTTATTATGATACACAAATAAGTTTACCTTGCAGTGTCTATATTCTGTGTTTATCCAATTAATGCAGGTATTTTAGTGTTCTTATTTTGACTGGTGAACTATTGTTAAGAGTTGTTATCCTCTGTGGCAGTGTTTTTAAAAGGTCAGGTGTACATTGGGAAATACCGGCTGCTGCAGAAACGCGGTGGCTATGTTTGGGTGGAGACAGATGCATCAGTCGTGTACAACATTCGCACAGGAAAACCCGAGAGCATTGTGTGCATCAACTACATTCTCAGGTAGGAATATATATCCTCACACAGTTGCAAATGTGTATTCAGTCACTGGGTGTACTATTACAGCCAATGCTGTTATTATTTCTCTCTCTGTTTCATTGTAGTGGAGTGGAGCTGCCAGATGTGGTGTTCTCACTGAAACAGAAAGAGCATCTGCTGAACCCATGTGATTCCCCCCAGCCCCATTTCCAGTCCATCCCAGCACCAGTGAATACAACCACAAAGAATGAAATCAGTCAGGCAACCACTATGGATGAACATGCATGGTCTGCTCAGGGTAAACCATCATATGTAATCAGACTCTATCAATCAGCTCCATGATTAAGGAGAACTCACTGTCGATATCTGTTGCTGTTTTTTCAGATGGAGAGGGCAGAGGATGTATGAATGAACAAACAGCTGTATGTAACTCGCCTGCTTTTGTGAGTCCAACACGACATGAAAAACAACACTAACAATGATGTTTTACTAAATGTGCTTCTTTTGTTCAGGACATGGATGATTTGGATTTAGATAGCCTGGCTCCATACATCCCCATGCATGAAGAGGACTTTCTGTTAACTCCTGCATTAGATGGCTTGGCAGACACTTCAGTGTTAGACATGCACAGACTCCAGCTCAACATGCCACAGTTGTTACAGAACACAGACGAAGCAACTCTGTTAAAAACAGCAGCTAGAAGCAATTTATCCCTACTGCAAAACACTGAAAGCTGTTTTTCTTTTACCACCCCTGTACGTATTTTATACCCTCATGGGTGCATTTTATTCTTGGACTTCTTGGATTCTTTTTTACTTCATTTTGTAATGACTTTCTCTTTATGCAGACTGAGCAATAAACCAGTGAATTATCTGTTGAGAGAGTGGCATGACAGGACTCATGAACTAAAAAGAAAAGAACAAGTAATATGAAAATTTTTGTATTTGTATTTTATCTTAGTGAATATCTAAGTAGGGCACTGGCTTACTGGCCCTGTTTTTTGGCACTAGGTGCGGTATTCCACTCTAATCAACTTCCATCAAAAGAGGAGGACACATACAGTTAATATTTCACAACATCTCACCGACATTCTCTGCAAAAACTCTGGTAAGACATCAAATGTAAAATTCAGTTAGTGTAGACATGTGAGATCATTATTGAATATCAGGTTTAATTTTCAGGTTTCATTATTAAAGTGCAGAAATAAGGTGCTTGGGTGGCACAGTGGTAGAGAATGCTAGCTTGACCCTTAACAAATGTGTTGTGTATTTTTATATAATAATATAAGAAGAATTTTAATACATACATACAGATATTTAGCTGTTATTAAATTATTCTGTTCATTTAAACCATGTTGCTAAATATACATCAGTATTTTATTCTCTGCATTTTCTTTGTCTGAAGCAGATGAAAGGTCAGCCTGCAGTTGGCGTCAGTGTAGCCCAGGACCGGTGCCTTTGGCCCTCAAATATGCCAAATTCTCCTGGTGCCCTTCGAAATCTCCCCAACATACCAGTCAAAGTACAAAGGATGAAATAAACTCTGTATCATCTGGTCTGCCTGTACTGAGCAGATGGGACTGAAGTAAATGCCCCCCTAGGGCCCACGTCACACTTTCTTCAGGGGACTGAACTCACCAACGTACTGGATCAGGTTACTACAGGAGTATCGTGGTGTTGAGAAGGACAGTGTAAAAACCTGGAGTGTAAATGCATTTGAAGGCAGCTTGATTTGTGTGTGCTGTATTTCATCCACATTTATGTATGTGATGTTTAACCACAGAGCTTTTATGGGAAGACAAATTCTAAATGTAAAAGCTTGGGCACTGGGTTAGAGTACTGGACTAGTCACTAGATCAACAGTACCTGAAAACTGTCCACCATTGTTGGGCCCTTGAGCAAGGTTCTTTACCCCTTATTTACAGTGATTGTAAGTCACTTTGGATAAAAAAAGCATCCACTTAAAGCCATACATATTATTCTAAACAGTCACTGAGGTTTTTGGAGCAGTGGTAGCTCAGCTGCACCTAATACACCAGTACAACACACCCTACTGTGTTACTACTGCCAGCCACTGACATGCTGAGAATGCTTCTGCACCAATTACATGGTAAAATAGGGTTTATTAGGGTCCCCTTATAACTGATGGCTTGGGATGTGGGGACCAAGTGTACTAACCACTTCATCCTACCCAGGATCAATCACTCACACTTTTTTTTTTTTTTTTTTTTTTTTGGAGGAACCAAAAAATCTGCATGCTTTAGAGATATGGGAGAATACCAGATTACCCGGAGAAAATCTTGCTTACACATGTGGCAAACATACAGTATATTCCTCATAGTGATACAAGTAAAGATCAAATCCATGATCCACCCTGTTGCTGGGATATAATTGTATTTGCTTTTTAATTTTACCTGTGTATGTGATTTTAAAGTAAGAAATGTGGAAAGATATATAGAAACAAGGTGATCATAATGTTATGCCTGATATATAAATATATATATATATATATATATATATATATACTGTATATACAAAAAAAATAAGGCATACCATTATGATCACCTCCTTGTTTCTACACTCACTGTCCATTTTATCAGCTCCAGTTACCATATAGAAGCGCTTTGAAGTTCTACAATTACTGACTGTAATCCATTTATTTGTAGGTATTAATTAGGTGGTGGATGATTCTCAGCACTGCATGACATGGTACTGAGTGGATCAGACACAGCAGCGCTGCTGGAGTTTTTAAATACCGTGTCCACTCACTGTCCACTCTACCTAGTTGGTTCACCTTGTAGATGTAAAGTCAGAGATGATCACTCATCTATTGCTGCTGTTTGAGTTGGTCATCATCTAGACCTTCATCAGTGGTCATAGGACGCTGGCCATGGGGCACTGTTGGCTGGATATATTTTTGGTTGGTGGACTATTCTCAGTCCATTAGTGACAGTGATGTGTTTAAAAATGTGCTGAAAATGACCCACCACCCAAAAAATACCTACTCTGTGGGGGTCCTGACCATTGAAGAACAGCATGAAAGGGGGTGAACAAAGCATGCAGAGAAACAGATAGACTAAAGTCATTAATTGTAGAACTACAAAGTGCTTCTATATGGTAAGTGGAGCTGATAAAATGGACAGTGAGTGTAGAAACTAGGAGGTGGTTTTAATGTTATGGCTGATCGGTGTATATAGTGTAACGGTATTAGCAGAGATGTACATAAAAAGTATCGGACATCAGAATTATTTTTATTTGATTTAACCCCATGTTCAGCACATATTTGTGCCATTTATGGTATGCTATGTATTATGTTTCAGTCTGCTTGTACTGTAGTTTAGTTTCTTTATATATAAGTCCACTTTATATTTTTATTTTGGTTGCAAGATCTGTTAATACTGTTCTTGTTTTTTTTGGGGTAAGGATTTGTTTTAGGGTTTCAGGTATAAGTAGTTATTGCTTTTTCTTAATGTATTTAGAGCATTTTATTAGGATGTGTCTTATTGTGATGGGTGTTTGGCAAGTATCGCAAATTGGGGGATTGTTGAACATCACCAATAAAGAGACTATAATACAGTTCTTTATATTGTCCAGAGTTTTATTGATCAGTAGACACTACAGAATTGAAACAAACCCTTTTCATATGAGCACATATTGCTTATAAAAGCACTAAACATACTCACCAACAAACTAGTCCTAAAAGTTTTGATCAAAGCACTAATATTTAATGAAAAACACACTATAGCAGAAAAGCATTAAAGCATAAGAATCCTGAGTTCAGATGCATCTATTTGGTAATGGTGTTTCTGTGGGGGCACAAATGTAAAATTACTAATAGAAATAATACCTCAGATCTTGAATACAAAAGAATCTATATGAAAGATGTTGTTCATTCAAACCTCAATGAAAATACTTACGCGTTCATGCTCTTTCCGCTGCCACTGAGGACGATGTAAGGAGTTTTCTGTGATTTCTGTTTCTCCTGCAGCAGAGCCACAGTGCCAAGAGGAGTGTCACTGCTGCTCATCTTCTTCAGCAGCTGGTGGGAAAACACATTTTAGTCAGCATGATGCCCTGATTTGTTTCTTTTCATTTTGTTTTTATCAACCACTTTGTTCTGGTCAGGGTGGCCACCCACCCCCAGACATAACCAATCATGTCTGTGTAGACGCAAAAACCAGATTCAAACCCAGATCTCAGCCGTGGTGGGCTGGTGTGATGGACTGCTGTGCCACCCGAGCTGCACCCTGGTTTCCTTAGAGCTAAAATGCTCGGTGCTAATTTGTTTATGCAGTTTAAAAATTGGTCCAGTCAGTGATGTACAGGACAGAAGGTGGAGCTATCATTAATGGTCACACTGTATTTTTAATATCAAGGTAAACTGACATATTATATAGCCAAAAGTATGTGGACACCATTTTAATGAATGCATTCAGATGTTTTGGCCACATCTGTTGATGAATAGGAAAAACAAAATCAACCATGTAAAATAATGCAATTGCTACCAACTGTCTTTGTGGCAACAGTTTAAGTGTTCCAGCATGGCTGTGGCACCATGAATGAGGCAAGGTCAATAAATACATTGATTGATAAGTTTGGTATAAAGGAACCGTAGTAACATGCATCGAGCCCTGACCTCAACCCTACTGAGCACCTTGGACAGTGAACTGGAACAAAGATTAGTGGCCAGACCTTCTCATACTTTATTAACATTTTTAGCATTTAGCAGAAGCCTTTATCCAAAGCAACTTAAGAGTAGTGTGTTTTGCAATATACATTCTGAACAATTTAAAGTTAAGGGCTTTGCTCAAGGGCCCAACAGCAGCAACCTGGCAGTGGTGGGGCTTGAACCAGTGCTGATCAGATTTTTAGTCTGATTTTTACAAAAGCACTTTTGACAAAATGGGCACAAATTTCCCTAGGCACTCTCCAAAATCTTGTGCAAAACTTTAGCATCTAAGTGGACACTGTTATAACTGCAAAGCAGATCCAACTTAATATGGATGCATGTGGTTATGTAATTAATTGACCTTTAAGCTCATGGTCTGGTGTTCACTTACTTTTGGCCATATAATGTATTTATTGAGAAAAGAACCAAGCACATACAAGCGCACATACTGATTCCAAACTGCATAGTATTTGGCTGAAGAAACATACCGCCTCCTCCTCCAGTTTTTTCATCCTTTTCTCAGTTTTCATCTTTCCAGATCCTTTGCCATGGAAACGATGGGACAGTTGTCTGAAAGCCTAATGGGTACAGAAAAAAAAATCAGTACATTATTTTTAATAACTGAGCCATTTCCTTTGGTAATGAGAAGGCAAAAGTTGTGCACGTGCCTCTTTAGGAGTGAGCTTGCGTCCAGACTCGTCTACATATTCGATCTTGACGTCTGGCCTGTAGCCCTCTTTCTCTTTGAAGTCCTGAGTGAAGCCTCTGTACTCCTCCCTCCTGCTGTACTTGTCATCAATCGCCCTGAGTGAAGGACACAAACACACTATTGCTGAAAAGTGTTTAAAAAATATCTAATAAAATGATATTCCTGACATGACATTCCTGTTTTAGCATGACCACGCCCCCTGTTCACAAAGCAAGGTGTATAAAGATGTATTTTAACAAGTTCGATGTGGCACCAGTGGCCTTTAGACTTCAAATGGACTGCACAGTGCCCGAACCTCCACAGAACAGCTTGTCATTTTCATGTTTTACTACTGCTTTATCCTGGTCAGGATCACAGTGGGTCAGTGCAATGCAGTAGCACACCCAAGACAGGACGCCAACCTACTGCGAGGCCTTGGCTACACCCTCCCCCCCAACCCAACTAGCCAATAGCACTGTTGTGGATTTAATAGAATGCTTTAATTTTCCTTTATAAATATACAGATACAGTACAGTACAACAAAATTCTTTCTTTGCATATCCCAGCTTGTTTGGAAGCTGTGGTCAGAGCGCAGGGTCAGCCATTGTACGGCGCCCCTGGAGCAGACAGGGTTAAGGGCCTTGCTCAGTGGCTGCATGGCAGAGCTGGGGATTCAAACTCTCAACCTTTCAGCTGATAGCCCAAAGCCCTACCCACTAGGCTACCACTGTCCCATTTAAACACTGGATCCCGGCAGTAGTGGGCTAGCATAATTTACTACTATTTTACCTGAGCGCTCCACTGAACACCTTTGAGATCACTGGAACATTGATTGTGAGCCACGCCTTCTTATCCCACATTAGTGCCTGACCTCACAAATGCTCTTTTGACGAAATGGACACCCACAGACCCACACCAAAATCTACATTAAAGTCTATTTAGAAAAGTACAGGCTGATATAAGTGCATATTAGTGTTCATGGTACAGGAATAGAATGTCCAACAAGTTGTACCAGTATATACAAATGTACCAGTTATAACAAATGCCAAATGCATAACCTGAATACTGGTCATTTTTTCCTGATCCTTTTGGTTCAATATTGTGATTATTTAGTCTGATTGTAAGAAGCTAAGCCATGTATTGTATGGTACACATCAGTTCTTGGTCTGCTTACATCTTGTCTTCAATGCAGTAGTTGTCGTTTGGCAGAGCTCCTTTTGAAGCGCGAACTCGAGCCACCTTTTGCATCTGAGTCTCTAACAGACCTGTAAACATTAAGAGTTAATAAGACCACTTATCAATTAAAAACTGACTCTTTTTAAGGTTTCCAGAACTTCCTCAGGCTCATGACTTGCCTTTGTTCTTGCAGAGCAGCAAAGCAGCTGCCAGGCCAGATTTAACTATAGGCTCTTCATCCAGAATGGTTGTGGAAGTTGTGGCAAACTAAAGGAAACCAAAAACAGTTAAAAGCATACAAACATAATCCAACAGACACAGCACATTTTAGGCTTGATTCCATTTTTCAGTAAAGCATTCCAAACCAACAGCATGCACTACAGACTCACGTCGGACTGCTTCTTCTCGTCGTCCAGGTTGACTGTGCTCCAGCCCACGTTATCATCCATATCGGAATCCGAGCCTCCAGCTCCATCACGATCGTCTTGCTGCTCAAAGTCCTGCATGAAACCAACAAAACAAAGGCTACTTAAAAAACAATACTAATCCAGCATTGCAGGTCAATATTGGTCTATAATTAATACTCCTTATAAAATTTGTTCTTTGATTTTACCATCATGTCTTCCTGGTCCTCTCGGTTGCCTGACAGGCCATAGGTGGGAATGTCTCCCAATGTGCGGCAAAACTCTGAGGTGGCATTGAAGACAATGTTGTTCTTTATGTCAGGGTCATCATCACCGCTATCTCCACTTTTGCCCATCGCTCGCAGTTGTTCCACCACCTAGAATTAATGTGGGAAACATTTTCTAATAGTTCTACATGTATTTAAAATGAAAGTGCATAAGTAAAGTGCATAGAAGAGGCAGGGTAATCCCAACAGTAGTGTATCTGGGCTGGGTAACAGACAATACACACTAATGAGCCAACGCATTAAAACCACCCACCAAAACGTGCACGCCAATACTTATAACAATCGTGTATATCAGGGATATTTTAAAACTACAACCTGAATGTAGCATATGTGATCAGCATTAAGACCTGTGTGACTTTGATAAGGGCTAAATGGTTATAGCCAGACAACTGAGTTGAGGCATCTCTGGCAGCCATGCCACACACGGCTGAGGGACAAGCCACAAATCATCAACAGATTGCTAGGCAGCCAAGACTCACCGATGGCAGAGGACATAAAAGCTATGGCATCAAGTACAGACCACCAGAAGAGCTACTGTGGCTCTTATTGCAGATCATTTCAATAATGCTGATGAACTGAATGTGTCAACACACAGTGCATCCAAACATTCTGTGTATTCTGTGTGCGCAGATGCAGGACAGCCAAAGTGTCCAGCTAACTACTTTTCACCGTCAAAAGCACATACAATGGACATGCAGGCATCAGAACTGGACAGTGAAACAATGGAAGAATGATTGACCAGTCTGGCAAATCCTGTCATTTAGGCAAGTGTGCATTTGTTCACCCATGGAAGAGATGGCATGAGGATGAATCTCAGATCAACATACAGTTCTTCAAGGACCTCTTGCTAACGTTCAGGTACCAGATACTAGGCCATTAGAAAATGTTAGTAAATGGTCAGCCATACATCATGGTTTTAGAAGCTGAAAAGAAGCCCCTGCTATAAAATCAGCACCATGGAGTTTGACTGAATTTAACTGCCAACCACAAAGACATGGCCATGTCAAATGAAGTGTCGTCTATTGTTTTCTGATTTAATGGCAGACCATGTGATCTAATTATGCAGTCACAAAAAACCAGCTGCAGTGTCCCTTATGTATTTACAATGTTTAGTTCGGTTCTGCATATATCATAAGAAAGGATTTTAGCTATATGGCCCACCACTATAGTATGACATGATGATAACCTTTTCTCCTGAATCTTTCAGCAGCTGCTTCTGTCGAAGCTTTCTTTGTTTCTCCAGCTGTTTCTGCAGCTCCTGTTCTGCCTCATCCTCTTCTATAACATCAGGCTCCGGAGGCATGAAGTCATCTGATAGAAAAATGAAAGGTGAAATTTATCCTGGCTATTAGAAAAAATGCATCTTTAAAAAAAATCCAGTGTTACCTTGTCAGATAAGTGACAAAACACATTTCTCACGGACACATTTTTTAAAATGATGAATAGATGTATTATTATTTGAATGACAGAATTAAAATAGTTTTTACTGTTATAAAATGCTAGTCACAGACCCACACTCTTAGTGAGGATCTCATGAGTTAAGAGAGTGAATTCTGGCTGCTTTTGTGTTTGTGGATCAAGTACCAAATGAAACAGTTACCATGGCACAAATGCCTAGGCAGCTTTCTTTGTCAGGGTTGCCAGATTTCAGTTGTAGCCAAAGCAGACATGGCAGGAAGTGTCTTGCTTGCATAATTTATCCTTTTACACCAAACTACCATTTTAATCTGAGCCAGATACCAAACAGAGGCCTTGCAAAAAAAAGTGGTTAAACAGGACAAATCTAAAGAAGAAACGGTTGCTGTGCTTTTATTTGCAGTTTAAACATCTGTAAAAACGACCAATCATTTCAAATTCTCACCATCATCACTGATGTCCATGTCGGCAGTCCGGATATCATCAGACTGCTGCAGTACACCGGCTGCAGGGCTGTTGCTGCCAGAATCCCTAGCCGCGTCTTCAATTTCTTCATCTTCATCAACCCGCCTCTTTCCTCGTCCTCGTGACCTGGCCAACAGCAGAGATCAAACTTAATGTCAGACTCGGTCATAGAGAAGTCTGAGTTCTGTAAACCGAGAGGACGATGGATTATAGGAGGATGTGTAACCTGGAGCCAAAGTCTGTGTTGCGAGTGTCATCGGTGAGAAGATCATCAGTCCTGAGCACTTTGTCCTTCTTCCTAATCTTCTTCACACGGCACTTAGTCTTCTTGAAGGCCACCTGAAAACACATGCCAATAGGTAAATAAAAATATGTTGCTAACAGTAAAGTGGTCATCTAAAAACGAAAATGTAGAGAATTAAGAACCTCTAAAAACTGCTAAAGTACAAAGTAATGATGTGGCAACCATCAGTCTTGTCAGAATTACAATCATCCTATATCAATCACGCATCGGATACATCTGGACATTTACCAAAAGTAAGCAATCTTATCAGACCAGGCTCCACACTTGAGACTCACCATCTCCTGTGGGGTGTAATATTCTGTTGCCAGGGTAAGAGCAGGAACCTCCAAAGACTGGGCTTGATTGCGCAGTGTCTCTTTGATAGCCTGCAGCTCACGTTCTCTTTCAGTCCCTACGTAGCCGCCTGCGCTGATACGGAAGCTTTTCTTCTTCTCTCCGTCGATCTCCTCATCGTACTTTGACAAAACAGACTTGGGCTTGAACTGAAGGGAGAGGAGAAATTGTCCAAGTGTTAACAGTAGTTTAAAAAGTACATGATAGATGTTATGAGTAACTTGTTTGTACACAAGCTTTGTCTTACCACAGCCATGTCATCCACACTCTCTTCCTCATCATAAGCTTTGTAGTCTGGCTTCTTCTTCTTCAGCTCTACATTCTTCTCTGCTTTTTCCTGGTCCACTATGTTCACATTCACCAGCACATCTTCCTCTTCCTGAAGAACCCCTAAAACCACCCAACACAAGCAGCAGGCATGGGTGGTGTGCAAAATGATATATCAGGATATTTTCAAAGAGCTTGGCTGATAATGATGTATATCATGCCATCGTGGATTTAGATTTGGGCATGAATGACAGGGACATGTTTCTACCAATCACAAAGAGTCCTTCCAATATCGTTAGCAATACACAAATTGTGGATACAACCAGATTCATTGTTCGCCACTATTTGGCAATTCTACCTTAAGGTTTTTTTATTGCCATCTATATTAATTTTGGCAAAAATCCAAGGTATGGCCATTGATAATGGATGGTAAGGCTAAAAAAGGACATAAAGGAGGGCCCACTCGGAGATGTGTGTAAGAGCCAACCGCCTCTTTGCAAGAGCCAGGTTCACTCAGGGATCTGTATTGCATATGTATGGAGAGTCACATAGTGATCTTCATTATTACCCGTCTCTGTGCAGACGACATCAACCAGCCATCAGTAGTAGCCAGCAATAAAGAATCCCTTTTGTCCACTTTTTGTTAGACATAGCAACTCACGTCTGTGTAACACCGGCCGGCAGAAAGCATAGCAGTTGGCAAGAGTGTTTTACCAATGTGCCACCCAAACACCCAAATATATACTGTTGATTGTATTTTTAAGGACAAGAAAAATGTATTTTTGTACTTATGATTAGCATTAGTACTTCATTTTTAAAGCCATTATTGGCAGTTATATCTTCGAGACATATACAGCAATTAATCCGTCTTCATTTTAGCCCATTTCTTTCCACAAAGGTCACTAAGATTCAAATAATGAGACTGGCTCAGCCAGGCAATCATCATTTTAAAAGAAACCCATCTTTACTTTTTGGCTGCATGTTTGGGTCCACCACCATTTTAAAGAGTGTAAGACATATCATTAGCATGATATAAAATAACGTCCCTATCCTAAAATTAACAAGGCTAAAATAGCCAAACCCACTTCACAGACGTGTCTATTTTTGGTCAAGTATAACACCACATTATCTGGGAAAAAATTCTCCAGCAATAACCTTTGTCCTGCAGAGTCAAAATGATGGTCTCTCCTTCTTTAAAAGATTCCACCTTGTGTTCCACCGCAAGACCTTTAAGATCTTTTGAACTGTACGTCTCCTGAAAACAACAACATAGAACACAATCAGGTATCTGCTGAACAAAAAAACAGAGCAAACTCACTGCTATTATGCTGACTAAAGAACAGAAAGAAAACGTTATGCATACTTTCTTGCTCTGTCCAAACTCCTGCTCAACCAAGTTGCTCACACCAAACTCTTCATCCATCTCCTGCAGTAGCTTGGCCTAGGGGGGAAAATATCATTATCCCTACAACTTCTTTCTGGTAAACTGGTGTATAAACAGGTATTTGCTTATTAAAACATCTCATATTATTGCGGCTAGACAACTGATTTTAACAAGAGCTTCCACAATTATTACACTACCTGAAAAAAGTTACACTACCTGGATATAGACCATTACCATAATGCCAGGTTTTTTGATTTCATGCGATACAATGTTGTAGCGTGATCATTAGAAGTTCCCTATTCACAAAAACGGCTGTTTTACAAATGAATCGGTGACACAAGACTGTAGTTTAACAACCAGCAAACCAGCATGCACTTCACCTGTTCATAAACTTTCACTAACAAACCTAGCCAGCCAGGCAAATTCCAATTTGCTTTTTTTTGCCCATCCAGTGTACTATGTATTTATTTACTTATTTATTTATTAGGAATTTGTCATCGTGTTTTACACACATGGTTACATTCATGACAGAAACGGTTGTTACTCGTTACACAAGATTCTTCAGTTCACAAGTTGAATGTCAAACACAGTCATGGACAATTTAGTATCTTCAATTCACTTGCACGTTTTTGGACTCTGGGAGGAAACCCATGCAGACTTGGGGAGAACAAGCAAACTCCACACAGAAAGGACGCAGACAGCCACACCTGGGGATCGAACCCAGGACCTTCTTGCTGTGAGGTGACAGTGGTACCCACTGAGCCACCATGCCACCATTCGGTATACTAGTAAAGTAAAGAAGTTAGTATTGTTGTACACTATGGAGTACATAGGAAACCATTTGGGATGAAGCCCACACTACAATACTGCTGCACCAAAACAATGTAAAGAATAAAAATGACAATGATATACAAGACTCGGATACATGTGCATGCACAATATGCTGTTTAGTTATAATGGAAATTGATTGTTATCAAAAAATTGTCAATTAGTATTATGACACTAAGTTCGGACTGAGACTCTCCGTGTCAAGGACTTTACTTTTTACTAGCCGCAAAGTACCTATTAACCTTGTTTGTAACTGCCTTTGTCCCTTATTCCTTCCCAGCTCTGCATGGCTTTAAAATGAACGTAACTTTTTCCCTGTGCCTTACCCTTTTCTCTGCCATCTCCTTCTCCTTGGCCATTTTGCGACTCTTCTCTACCCATGAAGCAGCATCTTCAAGCCAGGGGTCTTCATCTGCCAGTGTCTTCACCTTACTAAAATTACAAAAGAAAAAAAATGCTACATTTCAGTCCTGAATTCAAACAAAACCTACAGCTACATGAGCCTGTAAACGTTATTTCCTATAGTGTATTGATGATTAGCATTATGAAGTTGCATGTGCAGACAGGATGAGATTTATACTCACCCCAGTTTCTGATTGAGAAGCCGTTTCTCTTTAAGAGCAGCCAGTTTTTCTCTGATATCACTCTGCTGTTTGACATGTAAGGGGTTGATCACCTGAGCCAACATGGGCTCTTCCTTCGTGCCCAGTTCTGAACATTCACAAAGTCTTTGCGTGAGTTAAATGCATTTAAACAGATTTGTTGCTATGTTATTTCAATGTCAATTAAAAACTTAGCTCGTACCTTTTTTGCTTTCATTAAACTCGAGGGGCTTCAGGCCCAGTTTGGCTCTCAACTTACTGTAAGAGGAAAAAAATAGGAGTTTAACGCACATCATTGCTGTCAAGAACAAAAGCTTCTGTTTGAAAAATGTACAAAATGCAAACATACTTGGTTTCTTCGATGCTAAGTGAAGCATCTCCACTTGCAGACTTTGGACCTACATCTGCAGATAAACCAAGACAGGAATCCATGCAGTGAGAAGTAAAGTGACACAAGTAATTGTATTTTAAGGAACGTAGCCAACATCAGCTAATTCACTGATGTTAGACAGTGTGTACTGACACTAGGGATGTAACGATACACTCTACCCACGATGCCACACGATTCACAATACCGGGTTCACGATACGATGACTGCATTTCCAGACATAAGCAATACAATCCAACTCAGCAATAGGGATGTAACGATGCACCACAAGACAGTTAAAAAACGATTCACATGTGTAACGATTCAAATCGGTTTACATGTATAATGAATCGATATTCACTTTAAACAGCAGAGGGCACTGGCGCTATTCACCTCGCCTGGTTGACTACACTACAGGGTTGCCAGGTTCGTATTTTTTCCAGCCAAATGTATGTATGTGAGGATACTTTCTTTATTTATTTGAATTATTCATTTATTTATATAATGTGGAATTTGTTTTGCATAGTTTGTACCTACCTCAGAAATTAAAGAATACTCATTATTTAGATAAATAAAAGATAAGCACAAATACAGTATTTTAGTTTATTAAAGAGAATTAATAAAAGGAAACTTTGTCATCATTTGTCTTAAATTTCATTTTGTTTAAAAAATTGGAAAAAATCGTATCGTTAACCCAGTATCGTGAATCACATCGCATCGTGGGTAGATGTTTGTTTGTTTATTTGGATTTTAACGTCATGTTTTACACTCTTTGGTTACATTCATGACGGACACACGGTAGCTACTCGTTACACAAGGTTCATCACTTCTCAAGGTTATATCGAATACAGTCATGGACAATTTTGTATCTCCAATTCACCTCACTTGCATGTCTTTGGACTGTGGGAGGAAACCGGAGCACCCGGGGGAAACCCACGCAGACACGGGGAGAACATGCAAACTCCACACAGAAAGGACCCGGACGGCCCCACCTGGGGATCGATCGTGGGTAGATATATAAGGTGATCTGTGAGTATGAGTATATTTGACCTAATCAAATTTATAGAAAGGCCACAATACAACTTTGATAATGTAATGAGTTCTAATAATTCAACCACAGAAAAAGAACCGAAATCTGTAACACTGCAATGACACAAAGTGCAGTTTGAGTTGAATCTGGTGTGAGATCAGTAATGACTGAAGGCTGCTGGGTTTATAGAGCCTCACCTTGAGTCTCCTGAAAAACAGGATCTAGTTTCTCTTTCTTTATCCGCGGTTCTGTTGAACTCTTCTCTCCTCTGTTACTGCTCCTCTCCTTCTCATCAGCCCTGCTACTCCTCTCCCGCGACCTGGATCTCTTCCTCTTCTCTTTCTCCTTCTCCCGGGTCCCATCTCTCTCTCTATCCCGCTCCCGGTTCTTGTGTCGGTGCTTTTTATGGTCCCGGTGTCGCTCCTCCGGGTCTCGCTCCTTCTCCTTCTCTTTATTCTTCTTAGAAGATCCCATAGCAGCCTGAGACTAGATCACGGAATCACAATCTGATCTGATCTGGCTGAATGATCGCACAAACTGATCGGGACTAGTTTAGCTTATAAAGATCTCATCACTACCGCTGGCATTAATCTGAGGACTAATCTGCTGTTTCACTTCAGATGTAATGCAGATATTTTACACAAATCTTATCTTTAAAAGAGCTGAAACTAAAGTCTCACACGAGTATAAACAGCAGCAACCGTAAACCGAACGCAATGCTTCACCTTTCTAACTGTTTCCGGATGAAGTGTAAATGAACCCGTATTTAAAGTGTGTCGCCCCCGGTGTTCAGGAGGCGCATTGACGCTCACAAAAGGTCCGTGTTCAAAAAAGCACCAGTGCAAATTATTCACCACATCACACAACATTTATCACAAATTCTCCATCGTATTATTATTATTATCCTTATTATTATAACAACAATAATACATTTACATTTTCTGCATTTAGCAGACGCTCTTATCCAGATAATAATTAACTGGATTGTATAAAATAACAATATCATATATTATTAGAACAGCATGGTGGCTCGGTGGGTAGCACTGTCATCTCACAGCAAAAAAATCCTGGGTTCAGTTACCAGGTGAAGTGGTCCGGGTCCTATCTGTGTCGAGTTTGCATGTTCTCCTCATACCTGTGTGGGTTTTCACTGGGTACTCCTGTTTTCTCCCACAGTTAGGTGTGTCTAGGTGTGTGTGTGTGTGTGTGTGTGTTTGGCCTTTGATGGAATAGCGACCTGTCTGGGGTGTTTTGCCCAGTAAATCAGACCTACTGTGACTCTGAACAGGATAAAGCGGTGGTAAAACAGACAATGAATAAATAAATAACAATACAATATATTACTATTACATTATTATATACTATTATAATTTTTATATTAGTACTTGTAGTAATAAAAGCAGTAGAATAAATTATTATTATTTATATTAATATTACTATTCATTGTTAATGTTGCTGCTATTGTTATTGTTGTATGTTGTTGAGTTGTTAATATTGATATTGCTATTATTATTGTAAATTTTTTCATGCTTTAAACCTCTTTATTCTAGTTTGGATTGTGGTGGGTCTGATTTCATTTGGACTCACTGGGCACAAACAGTAAGAGACACCCCGGACAGGACGGCAATCCATCACAAAATTTGTTTTATGTTAAATTCATCAAATAAACTGTTACACTTTAATCAGGGATTTCATTCTTGTTCATGTTAAACCTAAACTAAACCTAGGTTTAATTTTTTTTAAATGTATAGTTAAAAAATAAATGTTATAAATACATGCATACATAAAGAAATAATATATGCTAATTGAATAAAGTTCAATTGAATAAGTTAAAAATCTGTGGTAAATTGGTTAAATCTATTTTTCTCATTGGCCTTGTTTAACATACTAAAGCTCCCATAAGAATCTAACATTGACCATTATGGGTGTGGTGCATGCAACAGAGGAACTGCAATTGGGAGAAAAATGAGAGAAAATAAAAAGAAAAACTATGTTCTGTGCAAATAGCTTCTTTATTGCATGGTGTATAGCTTAAATTATAAATGACAAATTAATGTAGACCTATGTTAACTAAGTTACAAAAATAATTGTATAAAAGTACATGGTCAGCTTAGAGAAGTTTTTGCCTCATCTATATTTTCCGTGACAGACAATTGACAGACAACTTTACTGTAACTGTCCTACAAGGTTCTGTTCTAGGATTCTTCTTATTTTCTCTTTATGTACAGCCACTGGAAAGTCATCCATAAACACAATGTTAACATTTACTTCTAAACTGATAATACACAGTTACAGCATACTTATCTATTCTGTGGGTAGCGCCAATATTTACATAAAATACAAAAAATAAATAATGAAAACTTATTAATTTTACTACACAAAGTCTGTGCTCACTGATTTAACAGCTTTAAATGTCTTTAGAACCTGTAATTATAAAGCTTTGGGTCACACATAATGTTATTTTTATTTAAATTCTACATAGAATTTAAAAACTGCATCTTATTTAAGAAAAAATAAATGTTCTTATCCTACATAATAGAAACTAATAAATGCATTTACAGCATGTACGTTAGAAAACTACAATGTATTGCTGGCTGGTAAATAATTAAATTTGGATAAAATAATAATAGTATCATAACAATAATAATAATAAAAATAACAATAATAACAATTATTATTATTCATGCCTCACCTTGAAGGTATCAGGTAAAGCCCCATACCTGCAAGATTTTAAACATGAACCCAATATGCAAAATGCTACAAGGTAGACACAGCCTATGCCAAGTATGGAAACACTTGTGGTGCCTGTTCATAATGAAGTTGCTCCAGGGCGGTTTGGTCCTGATGGTCAAAAGGTTACCGCAACATTTGAGTTCCTTGAAAAGAAAATAGAGCATGCCAAATCAGCGCCAGAAACAGACACGAGTCATCTGTGCCTCCATTTTTGGCATGGCAGGGCATGATACAGTAATCCACACCCCCTGCCGAGCAATTCAACAGCTGGGCCTATTACAAGCATCATTGTTTGTGCTCAGCAGAGCTGAACACAGTGTTTCATGATTCCTGTTTCAGAACTGTAGGCTTAACACACTTAATCATTTAAACTGAAGGCAGATTAATAGCTCGTACAGTACAGAAATCAGTAAACAGAAATCTACAGAACTCTAAAGAGATTAGATCTTGTAGTGTAATGACTTGCAGTGTGCATATCTTGTCATGAGTCATTATAGGTATTATATACACTGATCAGCCATAACATTCAAACCACCTCCTTGTTTCTACACACACTGTCCATTTTATCAGCTCCATTTACCATATAAGAGCACTTTGTAGTTCTACAATTACTGACTGTAGTCCTCTGCATGCATACTTTGTTTCATGCTGTTCTTCAATGGTCAGAACTCATCCAGGATCACTACAGAGTAGGTATTATTTGGGTGGTAGATCATTCTCAGCACTGTAGTGACACTGACATGGTGGTGGTGTGTTAGTGTGTGTTGTGCTGGTATGAGTGGATAAGACACAGCAATGCTGATGGAGTTTTTAAACACCTCACTGTCACTGCTGGACTGAGAATAGTCCACCAACAAAAAATATCTAGCCAACAGCGCCCTGTGGGCAGTGTCCTGTGACCACTGATAAAGGTCTAGAAGATGACCAACTCAAACAGCAGCAATAGAAGAGCGACCGTCTCTGACTTTACATCTACAAGGTGGACCAACTAAGTAGGAGTGTCTAATTGAGTGGACAGTGAGTGGACACGGTATTTAAAAACTCCAGCAGTGCTGCTGTGTCTGATCCACTCATACCAGTACAACACACACTAACACACCACCACCATGTCAGTGTCACTGCAGTGCAGAGAATCATCCACCACCTAAATAATACAAGGAGGTGGTTTTAATGTTATGGCTGATCAGTTTAGCTTAATGTAAAAGCAAATAAATTAAAAGTAATATACTGATCTCAAAAGTTTACATACACTCATAAGGGTTTAGAGTTTTATATTCTTTCTTTATCTGTACTTTTTGTGATTGAATTACTGAAACACACTCCTTTATCCAAAAATGCTTTTACAGATTTAAGCTCTTTTACAAGTTTATTTTGTTTTACATAACAAAATCTGACATAAAAACAAACAGCACACTTATTATAAACAACTTATTAATATTATGTTCCTTATCTTTTTACCTTTATTAGATAATTGGGAGAACTCTTTGGTTAATTCTTTGGCTGTTTTACTTGGCTGAGTTAAACCAGATTTGTAGCTTTTCTTCAATTTTAGTACTGCTCGCATAGTCTTGATAGAATTTAAGTCATGATGAAGCAATTGAAGTCATGATTGATGTGTGTTTTGGGTCATTGTACTGTTGGAACCTTCCAACCTCCTGGCTGACGTTTGAGGCTGTACTAAAGAAATTTTTACTATGCCTTTTACTTTCTGCATGAAATACATCCCCAAAACTAAATAACTCACCTCCATGCTTGACAAGAGGTACAATGTGTTGGATTTGAACCTTTTGTCTGCAAAACATAGATCTAGCGATTGTGGCCAAATAACCAACTCTTTATTGTGACAAAACCACTTTCTTCAGTTGGCTTCTGCTTTAAATGTGTTTTAGTTGAGCATCAAGGTGCCAACTTTAAAGCACAGTCTTCTTTCTAGCTACTATGTACAAGTAGACAACGGCACCTGTCTTTCAACAGCGTGTATTTTATTATATTCCTATTCCATGATAGTTTATGGATGGCTGTACAAGCAAATTTTCTCTTTCTTCCCAATGGGCAAAGATACCAATGTTCCATGTACCCAGAGTACAGTACAGTTGTTCACACAGATTATCTCGGGACTTTAAGTTGCTTAGAAATTGCAACACAGAGCTCCTTAGATTTTTCCATTGGATTGCCTTTAATGGGTGCTGTCAAACTAATCGTATTCAAGGGCATAGTAATGGAATCATAGACCTTTTTAATTATCTAAGTTGCTGTATGTATTTTTTTTACCCAGTCACAATGAAAGCTCACAGTAAACTTTAATTTTTTTTAAAGGAAGTGTGTTCCAATCAGCCAAAAAAATACATGTACATGTCCTTAACAAGTGCATTTTTACTTTTGACCCAGGTTGTATGTACTACTAGGTACAAATCATATAGAAACCTCACAATCATCTCCCGAGTAAAATAATAAAACCAGCCTATGTTAGAACAATAGCAACAAATGGGGGTAAACAAATGACCTAGTCAATACCATCATAACCCAAACCAAACAATCCAAATTTTCATTATACAAATGAACACATTCCAAAGATATGCAAATACCTGATGGCAAATATTCAAATCTGGGTTGCTTGTAAAATGTGTTTCACACAGGGAACATAATTATACAAATCAGATCTAAAAAGTCCATTAATTCCTTTCTGCACTAGCACCCCTGCAGTGAAGACTTTAGCTTCCCCCACAGAGTAAGCATCTCTTTGGGGCTCCGCTTATGCACCAGTAGTACTTTTCGATAAGCACATGGCTTATCCCTATCGGCCTCTGGTAGATCAAATGTCAAAAATCCAGAATGATGAGTAGGGGATACACCCAGTCTTTGAATACACATTCCTAAGTACACATCATCAATGGGGAACATACGAACCCACTGCGAGACCACTCGCAGACGCCTGGCCAGTGAACCAGAGTAAACAACTCCACCTCCACCTGCATATGTTGGGTACACACCATCATAAAAACTCTCAGGTATGTAGTATTTGGTTGCTGTGTGGCGGCGAGGATAAGCGTTAGCAATGACATCTCCAACAAGGACATCCTCTTTTTCCTTGAATTTGTTTTTTGTCTCTTGTAGTGAAAAAAGATGTTCATGTAAGTAGTCTATGAGAGCTCCAGGCCTAACAAAAACATCATCATCACCTTTAAAGATAAAGTGAGCATGTGGGCAGCGCACTGAGAACCAGTTCCAAAAGAGAATATCCTTTAAGGTAAGGTTGAAAAAAGTGTCCTTAAAGTCCCACTGCAGGACATCCTTAGAAAGGTTGTTTTCCATTTGTAAAAGGGCTCCCAGGTCCGGATGGGGACCTGTCATTATGTCTTGCCTTCCCAGTAAGAAAACAGTGCGGACTTGCCACATTTGTTCCCTTTCTTCACCCTTTATCCAACCAGACTTGCCCCACGTCTCCCTGATTGCCTGCCTTTCCTCAAAGTGCCCTACCTGAGACTTTATTGCCATGAGTAGTAAAGGTGCTTCTGTCTCAGAGTCCTGCCCAGTGCATAAGTCAGGTTGGTCCATCAGTAGGGTGTAGTTCCTGCAGTGCATAGAAAGGACAAAGTCTTGCATCTGCTCCGGCATGGTGTTATAGTCAGAAAGCTGAGATGCCCAGGAATGGTCAGGCGTGCATAAAGAAGAACTACCATCCTCATTCATGTAAGTAACATCAGTGGTTGGACCTTTTGTGCTGTTACCTCTTAATATGGGATTGTGTTCTCTGTCCTGGAGGTGCTGAAGGCGGTTCCACAAAGATCCCTTCACTAACTGAAGGCTCCAGAAGGGGCCAAGTGGATGGGATGCGAGAGCTCCAGAGTTTGCTGAGGCTCCGGGGGCAATGAAATGAAGAGGCAGCTGGGGTTCAGGTGAGTAGGACATGGCAACAAATATTGTCACCATGATATACACCAAGAGGTGGCTCATCATCAGAAATGGAAGTAGGCAGAGGCACAAGGCCCTGCCACTGCATCTGCATCGTGCCATGAACTGGAAAAAAGAGAAAACAAAACATGAAGGTAAGATTCAAAGTACAATGTATTAAATATGCAAACATCTGAATACATTTAAGTTTGGACAGTCACACTTAGATTACATCCTAGTAAAATGTAGCTTATTTTCTCATGGGTCCATGTAGATTTTTTATATCATCTGAAACATACTAGTAGGTGGATGGGTTTGTACAAAATTCCCCAAGGTTTAAATGAGTGTGAATGAGTAACTGTGAAGACTGTGATGCTCTACAATGGATTTGTGCCCTCTCCAGGGGGAATATGTGCCCGGTGCCTAGCTATTTTAAAATTCCATATCAACCCTTACCATAATCAATAAGCTATTAGACATAAATAAATAAAACAATAATAATTATTGAAAACGTCTACCAGATGTCTTATATATGGATATGTGTTGGAGTAACAACCATAAAAAAATCTCCTGAGGATTTCGTCTCCATGGTTTTGTCCCAGGGGGCTCATTATCAGTGCCTGACTGGGCATGGAGGAGTGCAGCATGCAGCCCATGATATTTACATCATGTACCTCAAGAGCACATTTACCCAGCAGATAGAAACACTTTGTTTACGCACATCTGTCTGCTTTATCTAAAAAGGTACTCTTAACTCAAAGATTAAAAATAGAATGTGCCAAATATTTTTTCAATTATAATTACAAAAATTATGGTATTAAATTGTATGAAATTAAAATTAAGTTTTCAAACAATAAACAAACTTTATCAGCAATAATAATCATGTTTTGTATGTCACATTACCTTGTTACTATCCGGGTCAGATCTGTTCAGGGAAAAAGGTCACTTGTCGCTCCAGCTGGTCAAATGCACAGGTCTCCTCATGTTCAACACTGCATGTTCAACACGTGTGAACCAAATATTTATTTCTATAAGCTCCAAAAACACAATGATTTCTTTACCAGATTAAAATAAATCTGTATTTCAACATTGTACGCAGGTTAGAACTTCAGGCCATGAGAGTATGTTCTCGTCTCTCTGTTTAGCTCTAATGACACACAGCATCTCTTCCACAGGTTTCCTCCCACACGAAGGGTGTGTTAGGGATGTGGTCATGCTGATCTATAAAACAAGCCTGTATGTCATATAGCTTGAATGCTACATTTTGAGTTCAGACATTCAACATATGGGCAAAAGTATGTGGACACCCCTCGTAATCATTAAGGTGTTTAGCGACACCTATTTCTAACAGGAATATAAAATCTATTATATAAATTAATTAATTAATTAGTTTAAGCCCCTTGCATGAAATCCATAAAGACATTGTTTGGTGAGTTTGGAGTGAAGCATCTCTAGTAACCTGCACACAGCCCTGACAGCCCTGAGCACTGAACACCTTCTGGATAAAAAGGAACATTGATTGTAAGCCAGTCCTGATTAAATGAACAATAATACCAACAGACACACAAATTCTTTCCAGCAAGGCTGTGGCTTTTATTGCTGCAATAAGCCAACTCCATATATAATACAGTATACACTGATCAGCCATAACATTAAAACCACCTTCTTGTTTCTACACTCACTGTCTATTTTATCAGCTCCACTTACCATATAGGAGCACTTTGTAGTTCTACAATTACTAACTGTAGTCCATCTGTTTCTCTACATACCTTTTTAGCCTGCTTTCACCCTGTTCTTCAATGGTCAGGACCACCACAGAGCAGGTATTATTTGGGTGGTGGCTCATTCTCAGCACTGCAGTGACACTGACATGGTGGTGGTGTGTTAGTGTGTGTTGTGCTGGTATGAGTGGATCAGACACAGCAGTGCTGGAGTTTTAAAATGCTGTGTCCACTCACTGTCCACTCTATTGGACACTCCTACCTAGTTGGTCCACCTTGTAGATGTAAAGTCAGAGACGATCGCTCATCTATTGCTGCTGTTTGAGTTGGTCATCTTCTAGACCTTCATCAGTGGCCACAGGATGCTGCCCACGGGGCGCTGTTGGCTGGATGTTTTTGGTTGGTGGACTATTCTCAGTCCAGCAGTGACAGTGAGGTGTTTAAAAACCCCATCAGCATTGCTGTGTCTGATCCACTCATACCAGCACAACACACACTAACACACCACCACCATGTCAGTGTCACTGCAGTGCTGAGAATGACCCCCCACAAAAATAATACCTACTCTGTGGTGGTCCTGGGAGAGTCCTGACCATTGAAAAACAGCATGAAAGCAGGCTAACAAAGCGTGTAGAGAAACAGATGGACTACAGTCAGTAATTGTAGAACTACAAAGTGCTTCTATATGGTAAGTGGAGCTGATAAAATGGACAGTGAGTGTAGAAACAAGGAGGTGGTTTTAATGTTATGGCTGATCGATGTATAAATATTCATACTGATATAGATTTGTACTTTAATAACAAATATTTATAATATTTGCTCAAGTGTCTGTATATGACTTATTGTTCTATAGATATGCTATAACAAAAAATAGTGCATTTGAATTCAAAGATAACTCTGAAGTGTAGTTCAGTGTTAGGATTTATCAGTCTATAACATTATTTCACTGTGTGAGCTGATGGCAAAGAACTTCAGACACTGACATTTTACTGTAATAAAATTATTTCAGCAAACCATTGAAGGTTTTTTTAATCAGAAAACATCATAAACATTGACAGTTATGTGGTAGTATACTTTGTTTTTCTGCCCTTTTCTAAAGAGGTAAAATATCAAGTCCTTAATGGTAATAATCAGTTGTTCCACTTCTGATTATAATTGTTGCTTTGTTTGCAGTCTCTCATCACAGTAGATTTTTGTAAACAAAAAAGAGAGAGAAAGAGAGAGAAAGAGAAAAGGAGTCTGCCGATAAATGCACAGTAATGAAACTGATTGGGAAACTAAATACACAATGTATAAGAATATAAGATGCACACTATACTATGTAGCAGGGGTTCTTAACCTACCCCCTTTGAGCCATTTGATGTACTCGCTCAAAACCAATAATTTCTGTATATTTAAATGCATTGCATTGGAAGATTGGCTTTTGGCCAGCTTTTTGCATTTTCTTTTTACTGTCTCCCAATTTAGTTCTTTCCAATTCATCATTGCAATTTTTTGCCACTTGCAGCACTTCCATTGTATCCAAAGAGTGGTGCAGACTGGCACTCGCCCTCTCTGATGCTTCCTCCAAACAGCATGAGTACTCTGACCAAACAGCAAGAATCCCTGTTGCTGCATCAATGAGAATAAATCATTTCTGCCCAACCAGTCTGGTACACTATATTGCCAAAAATATTCGCTCGTCTGCCTTCCAAAAGGTAAATCCAAAGGGTTTAATATGATGTCGGCCCACCCTTTGCAGCTATAACAGCTTCAACTCCTCTGGGAAGGCTTTCCTTAAGGTTTAGGAGTGTGCTTACGAGAATTTTTGACCATTCTTCCAGAAACGCATTTGTGAGGTCAGACACTGATGTTGGATGAGAAGACCTGGCTCGCAGTCTCCGCTCTAATTCATCCCAAAGGTGTTCTATCAGGTTGAGGTGCAAGCCAGTTAAGTTCTTCCACACCAAACTGGCTCATTCATGTCTTTATGGACCTTGCTTTGTGCACTGGTGCACCGTCATGTTGGAACAGGAAGGGGCCATCCCCAAACTGTTCCCACAAAGTTGGGAGCATGAAATTGTCCAAAATCTCTTGGTATGCTGAAGCATTAAGATTTCCTTTCACTGGAACTAGGCGCCGAGCCCAACTCCTGAAAAACAACCCCCAAACCCAGACTTGTCCATCGGATTGCCAGACGGAGAACCACTGCTGTATCATATGTTGCATAAATATTGTAATCTTATTTAAATGAGATGAAGGCTGTGTTGCAAAATAAAAAGAACACCATGCATTCATATTACTCCAGTCATCCACAAGGGACCTAGCACTTCTAAACACCTTTATCAAAAATCACTGAAAAAATTGTAATGATCAGACAAAGCATTGTCAACATATGAAAATATAACATCATTATTTAACAGTTTAGCGGAAGATTTACAGTAAAAGATACAGCAATGGTATATAACATTGTCTTCAGTTTTATATCACAAGGGAGGCCAGGAAGTAAGGTAAGACACTGATAATGGGACGGCACTTGTCACATTTTATCCACCAGGGCACTTCATTGTCCTCCAGATACTGGTGTTAAAACACTGCCAGTTTATGTTCACAGTCACTTTTCATTTTCAATACTGAGCACAAGTACATTGTTCATAATGAAAAAAAAACATAACACAAATATAAATTCACAGAAAATGACATAATGTACAGGTCAGAGCAAATTATACACATAAATGTACATTTCATTGTGCATTATTAAGTGCCAAAAACACCCAGATGGTTCCTAAATACTGTACCTGTACTGTTATGTGTCTAGAATTTAGGATACAGTTAATGTGGTTACACGGAAAGTAATTTTCTCTGTATTTCACCATTACATGTACATAATCCTAAAGCTAACATTTATAATGTCTGGAGGAACACATATTTGTAGCAAGGTCTAAGATTTAAATGACTAATACAGTAAATTCCTTCAGAATTACTTAGAGTTCTGCATCCAAGTCATCATAATAAACAAACCCATTCTACCAAAACATGTACCACACAAACGCATGACAAATGCCCTTTCTGTCCATTTTAAACAAAGTGATAAATCATTGACAGTCCAAAATATGTTTGGGCAAAATATGACTTGGATGAAGATCAGTAATTCAGTAAGTTCAATGAGTAATGCAGAAATTCAGGTCATTCCAAAGAGTTTACAAACTTTTTCCTGCAACTTTATGAATTATCCAAAGGCATATATGGCATTCCATTTACCCCATTTAACACAGTTAATTTGAGCAGGGAGGAACCACTAGAAGTTGTAGAATAAATACAATAAACAGAATAGAACAGGACAGAATTCTGTACAGTATAACAAACACTAAACAGGAATATGGCCATGTCTATATAACTGGAACCAGTGAAACCATTACAGCAAATACATTTATTTATAAAGAAGGATGTCAAGGCATTTCAATGGTTACTTCAATTGTGGCTGCATATTCCAAATAATATATAAATTTGAGTTCTGTGTTTTCCTAAGATCTGTTTGGTCAAAAGTATACATACAGAAGGCTAGCTTAATGGATTTAAAGGTAAAGAAAGTTCTAGAATGTCATTTAACTTTGTGGTCTCCTAATTTCTCATACTGCTGGAACATAAGTGACACTGTCTACAGTCAGGAAAGCTTAACATCATCAAGTTTACATCCTATTATAGAAAAAATAATATTTTATCTTTGTATGTTGCAGCTTCCAAACCCATGATGTTATAAAGCTCGTTTGGTAGTGTCACCCATAATTCAGCAACTTCTAATTCATGCCAATTCTGTTTTTTTGATATATATATATATATATATATATATATATATATATATATATATATATATATATATATATATATATATATATATATGTTGTTTATAAATTTTCTCCCCTTTTTCTCCTGACTTTTGGCGCGTCCAATTGCCCGACTGCGTCACGCTTCCTCTCCACCAATGCCGACCCCCGCTCTGATTTGAGGAGAACGAAGCTAACCCACACCCCCTCCGACACGTGGGCAGCAGCCGTATGCATCTTTTCAGCCACACTATGCGAGTGCATATATGCGAATCAGCCTTGTGTACGGTGAGACACACCCTGATCAATGCTCTTCTTCCCCACCTCTGTGCAGGCACCATCAATCAGCCAGCAGAGGTCGCAGTTGCAACAGTCACGAGGAGTCCCTATCCGGCTTAATACCCCACCCCTGTATGAACAACAGGCCAATCGTTGTTCATGTGGCCACTCAGCCCTACGATGTATTTGAGATTCCAGCTCTGGTGTGCTAGCGTGTGTTTTTATCACTGCGCCACCTGAGCGGCTATGCCAATTTTGTTTTAGGGGGTTGATTACACTTCTCACAAATCCTCTCAGCATATAGTAATAGTTTGTATTTTTTCCCAAAATTGGCAGAAGACCCGTGTTCCATAGACTCCTAACAGATACTAGCTATATTTACACAGGCACAGAAAAGTCACCATGTATAGTCGATCATAATCACTAATGAGGAAATAGGAAACAAAGCCACAAAGTTAAATGACATTCTAATGCTTTCCATTCCACCTAATTAAGAATTCAAACTACTGCATGCATATTTTGGACCCATCACATTTTTAGAAAACACTAAAAAACACTTCCTGAAAGATCAATTTCAATCGTTCAGTTACAGAAAAAGACTAATTGCAGAAATCCGAATTAAAATCCCAAGACTGTTATTAAATGTCCCTTAACCTAATCACAAATATTCAAGTTTTAAGCTTAAATGGTACTGATTTCTAAGAGCACTAACACATGTTCAGTAGTCACAACGTATCTAATCCCCAGTGAAAATATCTATCAGCCCCAACAAACAGGATAAAGAAATATTGAGTCACTACAAAGAAAAACAACATTTGTTTCAGTTGGATCATGAGACTCAAACATGGATTTTGAGGCAAACACTCTAGAATACACTGTTACTTTTTGCAAGATACACTACATGGCTGAAATTTTGTGAACACCCTTTAGACATGTAAACATACAGTGGCAGTTAAATGGATTGTAATAAAGTGACTCAGTTATTTGTAACAGTGATAAGATGCCACGTTGTCAACAATTAATTTAATCAAAAGTTATAAGCTTTTTTATAAGCAGTTTTTCCGGTCAACTCTTCATGTCTTGGATCAACTGTAGCTCAGCCATAAACTGAGTGCTGAAACATGTAGCAACTAAATATAGTGCAAACTATTGTTTTCCAAACCATTGTGCCATGGTGTTCGGTGTTGGCACAAGTCGTGATATTGGAGAACTTCATGGATGACATCACTAATGAATTCTAAAGCAGAGGAATTGTGCCCAACTGAATCTCCCACTAGAATGATTTTATAATAAGGTTATTAAAAAATAATAATAATGAAGGGAAGTTTAGGCATCCACATAATTTTGGGCATATAATGTATCATGGCTTCACTTGCTGGCTGAGCATTATTTAGAAGGCAAAATTTAATTCTGTTATATTGAGCTTAATTAAAGACGGGTCTGAGACACACCTCCTGCTGACTAAAACTTATAAGAGTGATGAGAGGCTGGTAAGGGGCTGATGAGAGGCTGGTGAGGGGCAACTTTAAATACTAAGGCTGGATAAAAGCTGGACAATACATAGGAAGCAGAACGCTAATCACAGTGAACTGAACAAAGCCTGGTCTTTTTCACAGATTACACCCCTATATTAAATATTATAATGCATATGCATAGTATCATAAGAGCACTCTTTAAAACCTATAAGCTTTGAGAAGAGAGTGTAAACAATAGATCAGCTGGTTGAAAAATGGACGTTTTTCATATTTCATCATTAATGATTTGCTTTTTGTCTTGACAGCTCTAGACATGTATTCAAATGGTATGCTACTGCAATGAAAATGAATGGCATCAGAATCAAATGATTTGCAAATACTAAACATTAAAGGTTAATACTGAATAGAGCTCGAATAAAACCACATGAGCAAAGTACATGGACACCCCATCTAACTCCTGGATTTGACTATTCAAATGTGCAAGTTCCACAGACAACCCATGGCAGCTAAATGGATGTACTGATGAACTCCCTGACTTTAAAGATGGTACTTTAAACATGTCCTTGAAGTTTCAGACCATTTCAATTTTCGTCCCCGCATTGTATTGACACTGTAAAGTGGAAACACCTAGACGCAACAGCAGCTCAGCTGTGAAGAGAATAAAATCTGTTTGTTCATGCAGACTGCCAAGCATTAAGTGGGTTCCAATGGAAACAACTGTAAAGTTTGGTGGAGTAGGAATAAATGTCTGGGGTTATTTTTGATTGTTTGGATTGGACATCTTAGTGTCCAGATTACAATTACAGTAAACATGGCTGGTCAGCACAGAGCCCTGAGCTTAACCCCATCTAAAACTTTAACGTTGTAATGAATTACAACATCCAGTGTTGTGATAACCGCAGACTAAAGGCCAGATTTATCATTCAAGATCAGTGGCCTAGCTCCTTTAATGCAATTGCATTAAAGTACATTCTCACAAGCTTCATGTTAATGCCCACAGTTAAGGATATTTAGGATAGAATATATATGTTGGGTGTCCACAAAACTTTGGTCATATAATGTAATGGTTTTTATATTACTGTAAATTTACATATTTTATGAATACAGTAATTGTATGTATATTCAAGAAAAAGGTATTTTGGCAATGACTTGATAAGAATTGAAATCTTGTTGGAAATATTTACATTGTTGTCCCTGGCAGGTATAAACTAACATTATAAATAACTAAATAATTAAAGCTGCAGTATGTAACTTTTTGTGTGCTGCTTTGTGTTGGCCTGAAAAGATCTTTGGGTCAAATCTGCCATAGGATTTTGGATACATGTCATTTTAGAGCAAACCCCAACCTTAGATAATATTTGACGATTGCAGGAATGTGGATTTTTGCTTGTGCTGGCAACCAGAAGATAATTTTGCAATGCACATCAGGGAGGTCTCTAACTGCTTAAATGCTCAAAAATAGATAGTGCAGCATTAACTCAATTAAATGTGACCTTAGGTGAAACACTGATCTGTAATAACATTAAGCTGGCTAAATTTTGTGAAATACAGAATCTTATTTTATAGGTCCAACACTTTTAAATAAATAAAACTGTGCTGAGTTTATCCATCAAAATAAAACAAATTTAATTTAAAGGGAATGTCAGTTATTAAAAAGCATGATGAAGTAACTGTTTTAAAACCCAACGAACAAATCATGTTAGGTTCTTTCTTTAGTATTTCCTCCAAAGCCACATCCCAAACACACATGCATTTAAACATAACTTAAAGACAAGTAAAACACCTCCTATGCTGATTGGTTTAGTTTTGCTTGTCACCTCATTTGTAGCCACAGAAAGCAGGATTTTTTCCAAAACATACATATGTCAGCTTTCTATTTTTAAGAACCTTACAAAATATCAAACTCAATACAAAATCACTGACCTTTCCTTAACTCTAACTTTACTATTTCTAGTTTATTGCATGTATTAATCAATTTATTCACTCCTCTTTTGGACAGGGCGCCAGTCCATAGCAAGGCATCATATGTACAAAGTCAACCATTCACACATTTTCATAGCTAGAGACAGGGGACTATGGACTAGAGGCTAGTTTAAATTTTAACATGTTATTAGGTAGGCGAAAGCCAAAACACCTGGAGGAAATCCAAGCTGACATGGAAAGCGCATAACCTACTCCACTCAGACAGTTTGGGTCACCAATACTAGCTCATATTTGTTCCCTTTGTTACAAATACATAATATGTAATTACTTATTTCGCTCTGCCTCTCATACTCTCATATCACATACAGTATTTTCTCTTGGTTAATCACACCATTTCATACTACATTTAACAAAAGGTCACAAAATATTTACAAAGTGCTTGCAAAAGATTTAAAAAACAGTCTACAAATCCAATAAAAAAAATCTATGAAACCCATCGACCCATTGATGTCGTTCAACCCACTCTGTGCTGTCAGCATAGTTTTCTTTCCTCATGCAATCAACTCTATAAAATTGACCAAAACAAAAAATCTTTTTTTTTGCTTCTTCTACTTTTATCTTTGGAGGTTCCTGAAATAACAAAAGCAAGTGGCTCAAGTTGCATCTAAAAGGTTTTGTTATGGAACAAGCTGGAATCATATGTAATTCAATATCATCTCCATTAGCCATACACCACTATTGCACAACTCCCAGACTGGGATATTTATAAGAATGCAGGACACTCAATGTAATGTCTGAATATAAGTGACAGCGAAAGAAAATGATAAAAAGGAAAATAATTCATGTCTGGTGAGATTTTTTTTAGCAGCAGACTTTACTGTCTAACAGCCAACTGGGATAGAAAAATAAAGTGCATTGAACTCTCTATTGAATAAGACATGTAGAAAAGTTCTGTGCACAGTGAAGAAGGTGTCAGTAATTTGCTACAGTTTTCAGGTCTGAGATTTGTCATATTTTGTGTCTTTTCCTGTGCTTGACAGCAAGGTTTGTTTGTCCTTTGCATTGCGTTTGTTTTCCGCTCCCACTTTTGTCACGTGTCAATGAGGGCAGGTTAGTTATATCAATAATAAATAAAATTGGTATAATAATTGAGTAAATTGATTAGTAATGCATTAATATCTGGTACTAACAGTATAAAACTTGGCACATTATTATGGACACAGTAATATTTTGAGCTTGGTTATACAAACCCCATTTGCTTACTTCTGGTAAAGCGCAATAATTATGCAATATAAATACTCAATAGTGTGGAAGTATTCTATTTAGAAATTAAAAAAATCCTTGCCTGCTCTTGGTCTGTTTTTTTCCCTATAAATGAATTATCTTTTTACACCTTCTCTCATTTACTTTCCTACGGAAGCGTATTGCTGCCACACAGATAAAAAAAAAATACCGTCAGTATGTCGTTATAACGAGAAAAGATGTCGTTATAACGAGAAAGGATGTCGTTATAACGAGAAAAGGATGTCGTTAAAACGAGAAAAGGATGTCGTTATAACGCGAAAAGGATGTCGTTATAACGAGAAAAGTTCATTACCTCAAATGCTGCACAGCTGATGGAGAGTATCTGCTGATGGAGAGACAGTTTGCACACATGCATGATGCTGTAACTTGTGTAACCTTACAGCTTGTGGTGCCGATCAAGATTCTCCTTTAGGATCAACAATGTCTAAACTTGGTTTAATATTCAACATTTGTCTGACATTCGGCATTCCGATCTAAATAAGTGCTTCAAAAAACACATAAGACCTTCTTATTTGATGATTTCTTACACAAATGAAAATAGTCAACATACTACAAAAACAAGTTTATGTTCAATTTAAGATTACGTCTATTTATCTAAAGAAAGGTTATAATGAAACCGTTTATCCAGCTCCCACTTCATCTAATGAGTTAGGGACCGTCATAAAACTAACTGAGAAACGTAGGAAACATGCACTTATCCACACTAATAAATCCATTTAAATCTGGTATGATTTGTATTTTTGGAAATATAATTTGTATATTTGAAATATAAATTTATTACAGATTTATTTATCTTTATTTAAATGTAATGTAAAATAAATACCATGTTATTTCAAAAAATAAGGTTTTTGTAGTAGGTGAGAAACATTGATGTGTTTTTGTAAAAACTGTTTGACATTAATTCATCAAATCATACCAGATTTAAATGGATTTATTAGTGTGGATAAGTGCATGTTTCCTACGTTTCTCAGTTAGTTTTATGACGGTCCCTAACTCGTTACATGAAGTGGGAGCTGGATAAACGGTTTCATTATAACCTTTCTTTAGATAAATAGACGTAATCTTAAATTGAACATAAACTTGTTTTTGTAGTATGTTGACTATTTTCATTTGTGTAAGAAATCATCAAATAAGAAGGTCTTATGTGTTTTTTGAAGCACTTATTTAGATCGGAATGCCGAATGTCAGACAAATGTTGAATATTAAACCAAGTTTAGACATTGTTGATCCTAAAGGAGAATCTTGATCGGCACCACAAGCTGTAAGGTTACACAAGTTACAGCATCATGCATGTGTGCAAACTGTCTCTCCATCAGCAGATACTCTCCATCAGCTGTGCAGCATTTGAGGTAATGAACTTTTCTCGTTATAACGACATCCTTTTCTCGTTTTAACGACATCCTTTTCTCGTTATAACGACATCCTTTCTCGTTATAACGACATACTGACGGTATTTTTTTTTTAACTGTGTGGCAGCAATACGCTTCCGTACTTTCCCACCATCTATTCATTATTCCAGATCTTTCAGACCTGTGTCTCCACGCCACTCAGTTTGGGGGTTAAGATCCGAGGAGTAACACCAGAGTTGAGATCTCTTTCAAATTCCAGTAGCTGACCCATGAAGTTGAGGTTGGGTGAAACCACTGGCCTGCGACTGCGCACATATTTATAGGCATCGGTCATGGTCATGAGGGTGTGTTTCATTAAGTAAGCAATAACAATAGTTGCTGACCGGGAAACTCCTGCCTGACAGTGCACCAACACACCTCGACCACTCTGATGAGCCTCCTCTGAAATAAAGAAAATCAATCCACATAGTCAACATCTGTACACATCATATGCTACAGCATCTTCAGGATTTTCAACTGATAGTAAAAATAGACTTATTTGCTAAATTTTTTGACCTCTTAAACATTTGTAATTCATTAGTAACACACAATTCAAAAATAAAGAACAACAAATATAATAGTAATAATAATAATAACAATAATAATAATAAGAAGAAGAAGAATCCTTACCTAATTGTTTTATTTTCTGGAACAAGTTTAGCGCAATCCTAGCTATTTTAATTTTTACATGGACTAAACAAAGTGATCAGAATGGGCTAAATGGCTTTCTGAGATCAGCAAGATATGCATTAGGCTTTACATGTAATAAGCTATACTTTGTAGTCATTGCTTCATGTAGCACCACAGTGAATTGTTTAATCTGCCAGTAATAAAATAATCTACTAGTTTTTCACCGTAATGTAGTGATAGCATAATTTTATTTCTCAAATAATAATATGCAGGGGTTATAAAGCTTTTCATCAAGGTCCCTAACTGTACCTTTTACTTGTACACAACGATCAAAGCTATAATTAGCATACAGCCTCGAAAAATTAACTCACCTATAAACTCAAAGACCTCCTCAAAATATTGCCGGAGGTTCTGCTTGCTATTATCAGTAGCAGGAAGTCGTTTGTAGCGCACCAGCCCAGTGTTAAGGTGGTAGAGGGGGAGGTGGGTGGTGACATTAACCACATAACTGATGTTCAGTCTAAGCAGCAGATCCAGGTCCTGAGCATCCCTCTCATTGCCCAAGAAAAGGAAAGGCAGAATGGGGCTGATCACAGCATTCTCAACATCTGGAGTCATCACACTCTCATCCGACAGAGATGCCGGGAGGGAGGAGGAGAGTGGAAGGGAGAGGCGCACTGACAAGAAAAAACACAGACCTTTATTATCTTTTCCACAATGTGAAATAAATGCACCTGTTGTGCAAGTAAGCTAGTAATTAGGCAAGAACGTGGGGGGTTGATGAAGAAACATTATGCCGAAATTATTGTATATTGTGTCGGTACTTTCATCCCCGTTTATTTCATCTATATTGCTGCTATTATTTGTGGTGTCTGAATATGTATTTGCCCTAGATTTTTTCTTTGTATTTAAACATACACTGATCAGCCATAACATTAAAACCACCTCCTTGTTTCTACACTCACTGTCCATTTTATCAGCTCCACTTACCATAGAGGAGCACTTTGTAGTTCTACAATTACTGACTGTAGTCCATCTGTTTGTCTGCATAGTTTTTTAGCCTGCTTTGTGTTAGTGTGTGTTGTGCTAGTATGAGTGGATCAGACACAGGAGCGCTGCTGGAGTTTTTAAATACCGTGTCCACTTACTGTCCACTCTATTAGACACTCCTACCTAGTTGGTCCACCTTGTAGACATAAAGTCAGAGACGATCGCTCATCTATTGCTGCTGTTTGAGTTGGTCATCTTCTAGACCTTCATCAGTGGTCACAGGACGCTGCCCACGGGTCGCTGTTAGCTGGATATTTTTGGTTGGTGGATTATTCTCAGTCCAGCAGTGAGAGTGAGGTGTTTACAAACTCCAGCAGTGCTGCTGTGTCTGATCCACTCATACCAGCACAACACACACTAACACACCACCACCATGTCAGTGTCATGCAGTGCTGAGAATGATCCACCACCCAAATAATACCTGCTCTGTGTGGTCCTGGGACAGTCCTGACCATTGAAGAACAGCATAAAAAGGGGCTAACAAAGCATGCAGAGAAACAGATGGACCACAGTCAGTAATTGTAGAACTACAAAGTGCTTCTATATGGTAAGTGGAGCTGATAAAAAGGACAGTGAGTGTAGAAACAAGGAGGTGGTTTTTCCTGAGGCTTTTTTTTTTAAAATAACACTGTAAAATGTAACAAAATGAGCACAGAAAAACATCCTTACATCTCATATTCTCCTCATTTTGCTCTCTGTTGAATGAGTTAAGGGCTAGGTGAAGTGACTGTGCAGAAGGTAAAGAGTGTCCACCTTCCCACTCTCTTCCTCTTGGTTTGGGCTTAATAAGGGTGCTTGGAGCTGAGGGCAGAGGGGAGTAGGGTAATGAAGATTCAGGAGTAAGACAGTGAGGAAAAGAGGAGTTTGGAAGCATGTCATCTAGACCATCATCGTTGTCCAATCCAGCATCTTCATCCTTGTTACAGAGTCTTTTCAGAGAGTCTTGACCATAGTCTCTGCCTGATCCCATGAAGTCCATAACTGCCATCTTGCCCTGCTGGAGCCTTCTTCGTCCTGCATTGTCAATTAGCTGAGAGCGGGTAAACTCTAGAAGGTTACGGCAGTCTAGAATGACTGGATTTGATCCATTGCTACTATTTGCCTCATGGCCCATATAAGGCTTTCCTGTTCCCATCCTCATTCCTGCACTTTGGTGATTAGGCTGACTTTTGGAGCGAGTCATCTTCTTTGCAAGCTCATCAGGCCAAATTGTGCGCACACTGTAATCATCATCGTCAGGTTGGTACCCACCCATGGTACCAGTACTGTAGCCTGTGCCAGGCGGCTTCCCTCTGTGAGGGTTATAAGTCACCACTATAGGATCGCTGCTGCAGTAACTACATGTGGAACTACCAGTCTGGCTTGCTGTGGGGTTGCATCCACTGACGCAACTTTGCAATGCTCGCAAAGGGGAAGATGCGGAAAATGGGGAACAAGGTAAACAACCACCAACTAGTTTCTTACGAAAAGCTGCAGGACTTCCATCATCTCCTGAACAGGTTGAACAGCCCAGGGGCCTGAGGATCCCTGTCCGGCAGTCTGAAACAGTACTGTTGGAGGAGGAAGTGTTGGTGGTGGAAGCTGTGGATATGCACCCTCCTAAGGTCTTTAATCCCATGGCACCGTCACCTTTCTTGGCTGTACTTCCTTTTTGAGAAATCGAAGTAGATGGACTTCCAGTGCCACCTTGGCAGCCAGCTGAGTGGCCTCTACCTTGTGTGCAACAAATTAGTCTCCAACAGTTGCAGCTAAATGGGTGAGAAAAGTCAATAGTGCAAGTGTGATCAGGGCTAGGGAAGCCGTCAGGGGAAGAAGTGGCAGAGAGGGGCAAGCTGTGAAGGATTTGGGAATGTGGTTCTTTGATACGTGAGGACCGGGTTTGAGTAACCGGATGGAAGGATGATGGGGCCCGAAAGGAGTTTGGGGCAGCCTGATAATGTGTGTTCAGAATGGAGGCATGCGCCGATTGGACAGAGCTGTGGTGACGAGGGAGACCATAGGATTTGGGAGGCTGGTGAATCGTTCCCAGTTTGGAGTTTTCTTTGTCACCCAGAGAAGGCACGTCCCTGTAGCTGGCAGTAGTAAAGCGAGACTTTGATAATTCCTCTTCTGTCCACTTATGTTTGGATTGTTGTCTATGGGCTGGAACAAATTCCAAGACCCCACCTGGTGACACAGTGAGGTTGTTTTGATAATGGTTGCTATATAGGGCCTTGTTCTGATGATTCTCAGCTGTGTCATATAACTTCCCTCTGGGTACCCTATCACTTTGTCCTGAAATCAAATGTGAAGGCACCTGTTTTGCTTTGCTCTCTCTGATGCTCTGCCTTTTGTCTAAATGTACCCCTCCTTTGTCCACTGATACTTTGATGTCAATGGTATGTGTATGTTTGGAAGGTCTGGGACCCAGAGTCACAATCCCATTGCTGTGACAGTGACTAGGGATCCAACTGCTGTCCTCTGTAGTGGCACTCCTCTCTCCCTTGGCTCTTTGCCCAAGTGGTGAGTTCCTGTGTCTGCATTCCAGGGACAGAGAGTTGGAGGGTGGATGTGTTCGGGGAGGAGGACGCTGAGTTTGCGGTGAGCGAGATGGGGGCTCGTGCCGAGTGGTAAGACGGGAGGAATATTGTGAGGTGGCTGGCGGGGAAGCCACACACAAGGCCAAGCTTTTGGGCCTTTGAATAACCACTATGCGCTCGTCAAGGGGAAGAGGAGGCATCTGGGGCTAGGCCAAGCTGTGTGTTTGTAGATGAAAGAGAAAAAAAACACATAAGTGATAAATCATTTTTAATGTTTAAGTAAAACATACACAATTTAGACACAATAGTTGTACACTGATCAACCATTACATTAAAACCACCTCCTTGTTTCTACACTCACAGTCCATTTTATCAGCTCCACTTAACATATAGAAGCACTTTGTAGTTCTACAATTACTGACTGTAGTCCATCTGTTTCTCTACATACTTTTTTAGCCTGCTTTCACCCTGTTCTTCAAAGGTCAGAACCCCCAAAGGACCACTACAGAGCAGGTATTATTTAGGTGGTGGATCATTCTCAGCACTGCAGTGACACTGACATGGTGGTGGTGTGTTAGTGTGTGTTGTGCTGGTATGAGGTGGATAAGACACACGTCACTGTCACTGCTGGACTGAGAATAGTCCACCAACCAAAAATATCCAGCCAACAGCGACCCGTGGGCAGCATCCTGTGACCACTGATTAAGGTCTAGAAGATGACCAACTCAAACAGCAGCAATAGATGAGCGATCGTCTCTGACTTTACATCTACAAGGAGGACCAACCAGGTAGGAGTGTCTAATAGAGTGGACAGTGAGGGGGGGGGCTGACCATTGAAGAACAGGGTGAAAGCAGGTTAAAAAGGTATGCAGAGAAACAGATGGACTACAGTCAGTAAATGTAGAACTACAAAGTGCTTCTATATGGTAAGTAGAGCTGATAAAATGGACAGTGCGTGTAGAAACAAGGAGGTGGTTTTAATGTTATGGCTGATCAGTGTATATTAATCAATGTTAGTAACAGCACACACAATTACACAAATAACAGTTGTGATGAGTATTGTACAGAAGCTAATCATAGCTTTTGTCTTTCATCCACAAACATTCTGTTAATTCAACATCAAAGAACAATACAGAACAGGGCGCAGCAGACTCTTAGACTACTAAGTAAAAACAATCCTCATGACATGTAAGGTCATAGCATTCATGTGTTGTTAGCCTAGTGTTGCAAACATGGCATGTGAAGTTATCAGCAATATATTGTTAAAGTCAAAGGTTTACATCCTGGTTAACTGAACTGTAGCATTGGTAGCTCAGTGTTTAAGGTGCTGCACTAGTAATTTGATGGTTGCTGGTTCAACCCCCACCACTGCCAAGTTGCCACTTTTGGACCCCTAAACAAGACCCTTAAGCCTAAATTGCTCGAACTGTATTTAGTCATAAATGTGAGGTGCTTAGTTTATCCTGTGTGACTGCAGCACCATAGGGTCTCATCCTGCAGAGTCCTACACAAGCTCTTAATCATTTGTAATTGTGGCAGTGGGTCAAGCCCTTCTTGCAAGAGAGGAGTGGTCCACATGAACAAGCAGATAACGATTTAAATCATTCACCTGTAGCGCCCAGGTGGCGCTAACACCAGTGCCGAGATTCTGAACTCCTCGGTTCAGAATTTTGCCACCGGTCGGCTGGGCGCCATCTAGCAGGTATAATTGGCAGTGCCTGCAGCATACACGGTTCTGCTAGGACGGGATGACCGAACTATGTGGGTGTGTAAGGACCCTGATTGGCAGATAGAGAGGCACCTGTGCAGAGTGCATAGGTGAAAAAGGGTTCAGTTAAGGGCTGTACCGTGGGTCTGAGGAGGCGTGAGCAGCAATATACCCACCTCGACTGCAATCAGGGTTTCCCCAGCAGCGGAAGACAAATTGACTATGCTAAATTGGGAGAAAATGCATAAATAAAAATAGAAAAAAACAGCCTAGTTTTAGTCCTAAATGTGGATCAGCAAAACAAAGCATTAAAAGCCAAAAAGGAATTAATAGTAATCTTTAAATTTGAAGTATAAATCAAATAACTGTAAGTCTGTTTTGTTGGATTCGTCCACAATACCACTTCCATTGGCACTGGCTGTTTGACCTTTCTGCTCCGCCTGCAACCCTACAAATCAGTTCTGCACCACAAGCTGTGTTGGTACTCACAGGTCCTGCAGAATTTCTGGACTAATGCAGGATTGTAATTTATGATGTAGACCTTGACATGGCTGCAGACACTACTCAAACTTGACAGCTATTCCCTAATAAGCCAGGTAAGAGAAAAAACGACATGCATCTTGCTGTGGCAATGCAAATCAGTTTTTACTCTGCCTTTGTTTTTGATTGTTCAGTCCTGTGCAGCAGGAAAAAGATGTCAAGTTTAATTTTTAAATAATAGCAGCAAGTAACGGTAATTACGGGGTGGGGGAGTACTGGGAGAACAAATATGAGATGTGACATGGCTGAATCAGCTACAGCCCTCATGTGGGGTTCACACATACAAAATTGCACATTAGACATCCACATACACTCAAGGCCATAGGCATCACGCCATGCTTTTAATGCAACATGCATACGTCCACGCACTGAGCCTGGTGATGATTTCCTCATCCTTTCTCTTTTCAGTGTAGCCTTTTGCAGTCTGTGGTGAAGGGGGTGATGGTTACAATGACCCAGATTTGCTGTTGGTACAAATCACTCTGATCACATTTGCTTACGCACCAAACTATCAGTACTGTTATACAAAAATGATGTAATGAGCTTGCTTTATGCCAAACTGCCAGAATGTGAATGTGCTTGTTGTACAATAGTGTACAGCAGCCTTCGTAATGTAAGAACTTACTGTATAAGCACAACTGATACTGATGAGTTCAATCAATAAATAACTGTTGTTAAGAGGAAAATAACAACAAAACCACAAAGCTTGAGATATACAGTCAAAGTTAAAAGTTTGCATATACTTGTAAGGGACATGTACACTATACACCGATCAGGCATAACATTATGACCACCTCCTTGTTTCTACACTTACTGTCCATTTTATCAGCTCCACTTACCATATAGAATCATTTCATAGTTCTACAATTACTGACTTTAGTCTATCTGTTTCTGTACATACTTATTTAGCCTGCTTTCACCCTGTTCTTCAATGGTCAGGATGCCCACAGGACCACCACAGAGTAGGTATTATTTGGGTGGTGGATCATTCTCAGCACTGCAGTAACAATGACATGGTGGTGGTGTGTTAGTGTGTGTTGTGCTGGTATGAGTGGATCAGACACAGCAATGCTGATGGAGATTTTAAATACTTCACTGTCACTGCTGGCTTGAGAATAGTCCACCAACCAAAAATATCCAGCCACTGTGACCACTGATGAGCAGCATCAGCAGCATTTAAATACCGTGATGAGCAGCATTTAAATACCGTGTCCACTTACTGACCACTCTATTAGACACTCCTACCTAGTTGGTCCACCTTGTAGACATAAAGTCAGAGACGATCGCTCATCTATTGCTGCTGTTTGAGTTGGTCATCTTCTAGACCTTCATCAGTGGTCACAGGACGCTGCCCACGGGTCGCTGTTAGCTGGATATTTTTGGTTGGTGGATTATTCTCAGTCCAGCAGTGAGAGTGAGGTGTTTACAAACTCCAGCAGCGCTGCTGTGTCTGATCCACTCATACCAGCACAACACACACTAACACACCACCACCATGTCATTGTCACTGCAGTGCTGAGAATGATTCACCACCTAAATAATACCTGCTCTGTGGTGGTCCTGTGGGGGTCCTGACCATTGAAGAACAGGGTGAAAGCAGGCTAAAAAGGTATGTAGAGAAATAGATGGACTACAGTCAGTAATTGTAGAACTATAAAGTGCTTCTATATGGTAAGTGGAGCTGATAAAATGGACAGCATGTGTAGAAACAAGGAGGTGGTTTTAATGCTATGCCTGATTTGTAAGGTTGGGCACTAATGTTGGATGAGAAAGCCTGACTTGTGATCCAGTTCATTTTAAAGGTGTTCGTTTGAGCTGAGTTTGAGTCAGGGCTCTGTGCAGGCCGCAGGAGTTTTTCCACAGCAGACTCGTGTCAAATCATGTCTTTTTGCACCTCACTTTGTGCACATGGGTACAGTTATTCTGGAATAGGAAAGGGCCTTTTATAAACTGTGGCACATGTCAATTTACCAAATAGCATCCTTTCACAAACAAATAAAAAGTAACTTTGTAAATTTCATTCTGTTTAACACTGTGTTTTTGTGAAAGACTAAATGCTCTGTGTCTGGAAGAATTTCTGTTCATGGTGGTAAAACAGACATGAATTAATGAATCAGAATCACTTTATTTCGCCAGGTATGTTACACATACGAGGAATTTGCTTTGGTGATACACACAATAATACACATAATAGTCCACATAGTAGTACACACAATACACATAATAGTAGAGACAGACCCAACAGCACACGGACTGTTAACCAGGGTCTGTTAAATATGTTCTATGTGTAATTATCTGTACTATTATGTGTATTGTGTGTACTACTATGTGGACTATTATGTGTATTATTGTGTGAATGAATGAATTGTGTGTGTGAATGAATGAATGAATTAATAATTTTCCTATTTGCCACACTGATCACAGTAAGTGTGTAGATACATTTTTCTTTTTAACAGTGCAGGTAATCAGAAATAAACAAACTGAACACACTACCATGATCCTAGGATGTGAAGCAACTCAGCATCCATCCTGTCAGTTTACCAAGACCTACAGATATAGTTTTATCAGTCTTTTTTGGATCTATCCTCACACATATTCAGATTATTTAATCAAATGAATTAAGTGTAAACCTGAGAATGAAATAATTTCGCGCATCGTCACACACACCACTGGTGCTGATAACCAGCCGCTGTTTGCGCTCATCTTTGTGCGCACTGGTGGAGATTGGTCCTTTGTCCCTGTGCTATAATATCATTCCTATATTGCTGCATACGTCCTTAAAATCACAATATTAAAATGTCCCATTGGCCTAGAGTTAGCTGCCTATTATAATTAACCCTATGATAAAGCAAATAAATAATTAAGGCATTAACAGGTCTTAAGCCTTAATATCTTCTTATACAAAGAATGTATGCTCAAAATGCATGGTAGGGTCATGCAGTCTATATACATGTCAGAATTCAATCTGAATAAAACTGCAGCTCAGCTCAGCTGTCATGATAAATATCTGATCTTTGTTAAAAGAGCAAATTGGTTTGAAATGCAGGCTGTGGAGAATAGGTTATTCCAACAGCGCGCTTTTGCGCCTTTGGCGTGCAGGATAATGTGGAGTAAACCCTTAGAATAAATAAGCGTAAACAGCCATGCAGGCCTGGACTGTACAGAGTCCTGTTATCGGGTCGTTTTCCTGTAAACAAAATGTAGCTGTAAAAAGTATAACACAAATACTTACGTTACAGGTATATGCGCTGTATTGTCATCATTTCATATTAACCCTTTGTGCTTCTCATGCGCCGATTCCGCTCTGATGCGCGACTACATTGCTATAACTGCATTTTCTTTCTGTATTCTAACAACGTAGTAAATTCATTTCTGAATATTTATGTTCACATGCTCACATTTTCTTATAAGCGTTTACTTGACATAAGCAGTACAAGCTGATTATGCTATAAAATTTGCAGTCATTGCGGTCGATTTTGTGAGCCGCACAGCGCAATGTCACCGTAGACGCGCGCCAATGTGCGCCCGTGTGTGTGTGTGTGTGTGTATGTGTGTGTGTGTGTGGTGGGGGTGGAGTTTGTAAGTGCATGACATCACCCCAGACCAATGACAAAGCAAACAACACTGTCAGACAAAAGGATGGGTCCCACTTCACTCCAGTATCACCAGCACAACATAGGAAACTGATTACCCTGGACAGTCATAGGGTACATCACCTAGTCCGAAATAAAATGTAAGGTCATGGCAGACAGTAATTTCAAATATTACTGAAACAGTTTTTTTTTTATCTGTGGGGAGATAAAACTTTCAACAAATTCGAGTTGCACACATGGTGCAGCGGTAAAACACACTAGCACACCAGAGCTGACATTTCGAACTCATAGAATCGAAACTCAGCCCTGCTTTCCAGCAGGCTGGGCGCCTACATGAACGATTGGCTGTTGTTTATACAGGGTGGGAGCCGGTTAGGGACTACTCATAACTGATGCAATTACGACCTCTGCTGGCTGATTGATGGCGCCTGCACAGAGTTGAGGAATAATACATTGATCAGGGTGTGGCTCTCCGCACACAAAGCTGATCCGCATATGAACTCACCTCGTGCAGGTGAAAAGATACAGTCGGCTACTGCACACGTGTCGGAGGGGCGTGTGTCAATCTTGCTGTCCTCAATTGGGGAGAAAAAGGGCAGAAAATGCATAAACAAAAAAATTATTTAACATAGAATCAATCAATTTGCTCTTTGACTTTGATTAAACACCCCCGTATTTCTCTCAATCTAATCATGAGGCCAGCTGTAATGTAACAAGTTGTGCCTGTTTGGATGCTTGGCCAGGTAAATAGCAAAGTTCTCAGTAGTTACACTGCTGCCGCACCCAGGAGCCCACATTTGACTTTTCAATACAGTTCATATCTTTTTAATAAAGCTCACATCAGAACTTTAAAAAAGCAATTTCAAGCCGCTCAGGTGGCGCAGCGGTAAAGTACGCTAGCTCACCAGAGTTGGGGTTTCGAATACATAGTATCGAATCTCAGCTCTGCCTCTCCGACTGGGTTGGGCGGCTGCATGAACAACGATTGGCTGTTGTTCAGGGTTAGAGGGTAAGAAAGTCGGATCATAGGTCCTCATAACTGGTGCGACTGCGGCCCCTGCTGGCTGACTGATGGCGCCTGCACAGGGCTGAGGAATAATGCTGATGGGGGTGTGGCCCTCCGTACACAGTGCCCGTCAAGTGTATGAACTCCACTCGTGCAGGTGAAAATGCACTATCTGTGCCGACTGTGCGTACCGGAGGGGGCGCACGTCAGTTGAGAGGCGTCCTCAGTCAGCGGTGAAGGGTCGAATCAGTATAGAGGACGCAATCAGGGTAATTGGACACGACTAGACTGGGGGATAAAAATTGAAAAAGAAAAGATAAAAAAGATAGCAATTTCAAAAGCTTCGTTTTAGCCCTTATAAATCTGTTGCGTGCAGATGGCATGGTCAAAATTTAATTCCTCCTAAACAGTATTTCAGTTGTTTGAGTGGAGGCCAGTGTGGTTGCCCATCAGACTCAAGGTTTGAATGCTTACCACTGATTCGTCTTTCAATAGCCCTCCTGTCAGCTTAATCAGGACTGGCACATTGTGAAGCTGTTAGTAAAAATTAATTAATACATAGAAACACCTTATTTATCATTTTATACTTATTTGATTTCATTCCAGATTCTACACATGCACACAGTATCAGTGCAAGTGGACTAGTGGAACTAAAAAAGCCACTACCCCATAAGGGCCTGGATTAAATTACTGGCATTTTCAAGGGGCCTACAGAGACTGCAAATCGTGTGCATGTACAGTTTTAGTGAACAGCACTTTAAACCAACAGATGGCAGCAAAGCGCACTGTGTTCTCACGTTACAGTCAGCGAGGTCAGTGGGAGAGTTCAGGATTTAACAGATCGAAGCTTTTGTCCCACAATGCTATTGCTGGAAAGCCCAGGCCCCAGGGTGCTTGTAATAAACTGAATAACATCTACAATTAGGAGTCCAGCTCAAGCATTATAATACATTATAATCATAAATGAATAAATATTAATGATTGTTAGTAATTTATAGTAATTTTATTCTTACTACTATTACTAGTTTTACTACTGTTAAAGTTAAAAGTCTGTATCACCGCTGACAAAATAGGGATTTTCAACAAAATGATACAGCAAATGACCCATGAAACTGAATGATATAGTAATACATCATCAATACAATATTGCAGGTCTGAGAAGCTACTGCTTTAGTCTGTATGACCTAAAGTTAGGATACAACATGATTAGACCACTGGGAACTCAATAATGAGCCTTTATTTGCTTTGTTGTGATGTGTTACAGAGAAATGTGTTCAAGGTGTGTTACAACTGTAGTGCAAACTAATGAGCTGTCACAATAGCTGAGAGAGGAACTGATTTCTTTGCCTTGAAGGAACAATCGGTATAAGAACATAAATACAAGACCTTGAACATTTCCATAGAAACCATTCCAGCAAGGCAATGATCCTAAGCAGACTTTTAAGTCAACCAAAGCTTGGTTAAGGAACCAATCATGAAATATCCTGGAGTGGCCTTTTTAGTCCCCAGATATAAATATCATAGAAAATCTTTGGTGGGGTTTCAACAAAGTAGTAGCAGCACAAAAGCCATGAGACTTTGAATGGGGTTTCTTATTTAAAACTGTACAAACTAAATGACAATGTTTGTTCCCTGGAGGGTGCCACATCCGTAGGAGTTGACAGGAATGCAGGTGGTAAAGTGGGTGCAGCTCAGTAACATGGGTCTTAGGGACCTTGGTTTGATTCTTGCCTCTGGTCACTGTCTGTAAGGGGTTTGGTATGTGTGCACCCTGTGTCCACTAGGATTTACTACAGATAATCATAGCTAATTTCTTTTTTTTTTTAAACAGATAGTGATAGGGCTGAGGCTCCCATACAGAAAAGAAGCCTTTGCTCTTGGGTTTACTTTGTCTATGTGATCAACAGTTATTTAGTCAAGCTTTAAGGTGCTGACTTTTGGAATTTTTGTTCTTATATTGCATTTGCTAAGCTTGTCTATGGACAGTGTTTGTCATGTTTCAGGAACAAACTATAGATGAATAATTTCACAAACAGCTTTGATAACTGGATCTGTCTTTTGCATTGCTGTGAGGAATATGTGGCTCACGCCTTTTTGCAGAATTGCTTCAATTTAGCCACTTTCGAGGTCTGTCTAACATAAACTGCCTTTTTTCGCTAGTGCATAGCGATGGCACTGATTCAGTTGTGGACCTGCTCTTTGTGTTTCAGTTGATCGTCCTTATTGCATAATTTAACTGCGCTTGAACTGTGAATGTGGATTAATGACTGGGTGTTCTCCTTTGGGATTTTTTATTAGAGATCTCTAATCAGAGCATGTTGTGTTAGCTTTACAGCATGTGTAAAGGGACCCATGTTTTCCAAAAAGTTCCACTTTCAACTAATCCATTCACAGAACAAAATGTAAGATGAGCCTTTATGTTCCTTTGGATTACCAGTGGTTTTTGTCTTGGAACTTTGCCCTGGTAATTATTTCTGCCTAGTATCTTTCCTAAATTTTCTCACTGGGCCGGTTCAATAACTTTTTAAATAAAGTAGTTTACTCAGTTGGATGTTGCATTACATTTCGTTGTTTTGTGTGAAGACTTAAACAATAAGTGTTAGGGATGCAAATTTTGCCAAATATTTCGAACTGATAACCAACAAGCCTATACCGGCCCATGAAATTATAAAATGTGTTTTATATTAGCAGGTTTTATGCTTTATTTAATATTTAAGACCACTAGATTAAGGAACAGCTTTTTCCCCAGAGCTCTCTCCATATTGAACTCTGTCCCCAGTTACCCCCATTTTGTTGCCTTGTACTTGTACATGTGTAATGACAATAAAGTTGAATCTTATCTAATCTAATCTAATAGTTTAGTTGTTCATGATTTAATAATATAAGTGCTTAAAGATTTTTTCTGCTTGGATTAAGCAGAAGAAACTGGTGTATGCACACTGAAGCTGAGCCTGAAATGTAGGATTGTGGAACCTAAAATAATCTTGATTAGCTCAAATTATTGCTGTTAGGTGACTGTTGTGTGTGGGTTTGTTATCATGAGTTGCCCCATGGTGTGAGTGACTGACTGAAGGTTTCGTGACTAGTGGGTACAGCTTTGCGCTATCAACTTGAAGATTGGCGGTTCAAATCCAGGCTCCTGGTTCCTTGAGCAAGGCCCTTAACCCTGTCCGCTCCAGGGGTGCCGTACGATGGCTGACCCTGCGCTCTGACCCCAGCTTCCAAACAAACTGGGATATGCGAAGAAAGAATTTCATTGTACTGTACACCTGTATATGTATATATGACAAATAAAGTATATCTTCTGTCCTCCAGGTTTGTTAGCCCACTGCGACCCTGGAACCACTACGACTCTGACCACGAATGATTCAATTAATGACTAGATTAAAATTTAAGGTAGGTTCAAATAATTTACCAATTTTTCCTTGTAGCTACGTTCTGAACGAGCTGCACAGGGCTTTTATTTTAAAGCTACCAGCTGAGGAAATGCATGGGAGGCTGGATTCACAGTCTGCTCTGTTGAAAGCAAACAACAGCGGCGTCTGAGCTCTGCAGTGCCGCCCAGATCCACCCAATCTAATTCTGTACTGTATTCAGCTCTCGTTCGGCCTTCATCGATATTACGAGCGATCAATTCTCCACACTTCGGAGAACCGCTGGATATTAATCACTACCAGAGATTCGGAGATCGGGGATCGTTTAGGACTCGGTGATCTGTTAACATTAGGTGGTAAAGCAGCAGGTTGTTTTCAGGCAGCGCTGTTGAACTGCAGTGCCGCTGTTAGTATCGATATGACGTTGTTGCTGCCTGATTATCAGGCATAGCTGATTTCAGTTGATAATTGTATTAATAGGATAAACAATCTACCCAGGGAAGTATTGACGCTCACCATGTTGGAATCAAAACCGTGGATTTGATTCTGGAAATCGCTGAACTGAATGAATCTGCTTTGACTGGAGGGACGTTAGCTAGCCTATTAGCTACCAAGCTAGGTAACTTCATTCAAAAAGTTTTTGGACAGGATATCATTACTTGTCTGACTGGTACAGAAATCAGTATTTCTAAATTCACCTCCTGAAACTCAACCCGCGGCGGATTATTGAGTTCATTTAAATAGGGACCTGGATTTTCCCCACCTGGCCTAACTTGATCCTCGGACTCGAGTTACAAGTCGGGAATTAGGAAGTATGTTCTTTAAACTAACCTAGCTTTATGTAATCTAGGTTATCTAGTTTAGATTAGATTTTGCTCACGTTAATGCACACTAAGTATTAAAGTGGGTTGTTTCCACAGATATCCAGCTAGTTATTTGTTTCAGGCTTCTTGTTGAAGTCGAAGGGTGCCTTCAACAACACCCGTCATTTCTTACACTTACTACTTTTCAACGTGATAACTTTTTCCTAAACCGCACAAGCCGACTAACTATGACTTGACTAGTCGGAGTAAACTTGCAAGCAAAAAAAAACAAAACACGGCTTCAGAGCTGCTCGCTGGTCCAGACTAAACTGATCTGGTATTGGACTTCTGGCACTGGACTTCGGACACCAACAACACCGATGATTGTATTTTAAGAACAGTTCGACTCGTAAACAGTTCGAAACGCATTAGGACCCACATGCTGTCGGTGATTGAACACTTATCCGGCCAGGTAAGTCATTCAGAATGCTTGTTTCTAACGCAAACGTCACATCACTTCCCTGCTTAGCTTTAACGACTAGCAAGCTATCATTAGCCTGTTAGCACTGAGTGAGATTTTTTTTTTTTTTTTTAAGTTTTATGATCTGATATGATGCACACTATATTGGGACATTTACAGGTGATTGTAATGATACACAACACAGTTAGTCAAAAGTTTACAAAGAGTCAAACATTGTCAACATACATACAGGGTTGTTGTGAAGAAAACTCAAACCTGTTACCTAATGCTAAAAGAAACTTTTTTTTTCAGTTGGTGAGATGTAATCCAAAAACAGGTGCACTATAATTTAAAAGCAGCTAAAACAAGGATCACACTGTCCACAGTCAATCAAGCTTTAAATTGTAATGGGTTGAGGCTCCCGTACAGAAAAGAAGCTTTTGCTCTTGGGTTTACTTTGTCTATGTTTGTTTGTTTATTTGGATTTTAACATCATGTTTTACACTTTGGTTACATTCATGACAGGAACGGTATTTACTCATTACACAAGGTTCATCAGTTCACAAGGTTATATCAAACAGTCTTGGACAATTTAGTGTCTCCAATTCACCTCACTTGCACGTCTTTGGACTGTGGGAGGAAACTGGAGCTCCCGGAGGAAACCCACGCAGACACCCGGACCACCCCACCTGGGAATTGAACCCAGGACCTTCTTGCTGTGAGGCGACAGTGCTACCCCCAAACACCTTTGATAACTGGATCTGCCTTTTGCATTGCTGTGAGGAATATGTGGCTCACTCCTTTTTGCAGAATTGCTTTAATTAAGCCACTTTCGAGGTCTGTCTAACATAAACTGCCTTTTTTCGCTAGTGCGTAGCGATGGCATCTATTCAGATGTGGACCTGCTAATGTTTTTCAGTTTATTGTCCTTATTGCATAATTTAACTGAGCTTGAGCTGTGAACATGGACTGATGATTGAGCGTTCTCCTTTAGTATTTTCACTATTATTAGAGATCTCTAATCAGAACGTGTGTAAGTTTTACACCATGTGTAAAGGGAACCCATGTTTTCCGAAAAGTTCCACAGAACAGAATGTAAGATGAGCCTTTATGTTCCTTTGGATTAACGGTGGTTTTTGTCCTGGAACTTTGCCCTGGTAATTAATTCACCTAGTATCTTTCTTACATTTTCTCACTGGGCCAGTTTGACAACTTTAAAAAAAAAAAAAAAAAAAAAAAAAAAAAAAAAAAAAAAAAAAAAGTTTTTTAAGTTTACTCAGTTGAATTACATTTCGGTTTGTGTGAAGACATAAAAATAAGTGTTAAGGATACAAATTTTGCCAAATATTTCAAACTGATAACCAACAAGCTTATAGCACCCCATGAAATGATAAAATGTATCAAATTTAACATTTAATACTTTAGTTGTTCATGATTTAAAGTTTTTTTCTGCTTGGATTAAAATGGCAGCAGACTTACTTGAAAGAAACTGGTGTATGCACACTGAAACTAAGCCTGAATTGTAGGATTGTGGAACCTGAAATAATCATGATTAGCTAAAATGATTGCTGTTAGGTGATTGTGATAACTGTGACAGCCCTTGACATTACTCCAATCATGTACATAAACAAAGCATCTAAAGGGCCTTTGATCAATCCGTCACCACCTTCTCGGTTTGCACAGCTTGCTTGCTTTTAGTCGGCTTGGTGTCACTGTGGGTGTCAAAATCAAATTTGTTTTGATTTTGCCATTGCTAAGAGCTGTGATATCTCCTAAACAGAATGAATAGAGAATGGAACTGGGATTTCCCTAGTTAGTCATAAAATTGTGCTAAGATTGTAAGGTTTATTCATAATCGTAATAAAATGAAAATGTAGAGGAAGTTGAATGAACTTGAAATGACTTAACAAGTTGTAGTTTACATCATAAACCTCTGTTGTCTTCTGTTAAAATTAGCCATACCGATTAAAGGAAGTTTTCTACACATAGTAAGTTGCGGAGGTCTATGTTAGGAATTGTGAAATTGAAATGGGAAATAACTCATTTCGAGTAGTCATGTTGAGCGCCTGGGCATGTAGCAACATTTCATTTGATTGACTTGCTCACATGCGTGGTTAAATGGACATTTATTGCTTCATACTTGCTGATTCGGTTTCATGTCATGATTTATTAGGCAGAAATGTTGGCTTTGAATTGCCAGTTTCCTGGGTGAGTATGAGTAGTAACAGCACTGGATTTACAGCTTGGAAAGTAAATTAATGTGTTCAGCTGATTGCTAAACAAACCAGATGTGTTTTGTATTTTACATCCATCTATTTCACATAGTTGCTAAATGTGAGCGGGTTCTTTGTTGCATATGAACTTTAAAACGCAGATTCTGTTGAAGTTCAGTTTACGTCAATATTAAGAAGCTATCTTGAGCCACATTGTAGTTAAGGCGGCCTATCCAAAACTCCAAAAAGATTACTTTTGAGGAGAGCTTTTGAAAAATTTGCATCTTACCAGCGGTACAAACAAACCTGGCTGCTCTGACTTTAAACTGCAAACCCGTCTTACATCAGTTCAGTTTACTGTGTCACAAAGGGCGGCACGGTGACTAAGTGGGTCGCACTGTCGCCTCACAGCAAGAAGGTCCTGGGTTCGATCCCCAGGTGGGGTGGTCCAGGTCCTTTCTGTGTGGAGTTTGCATGTTCTACCCGTGTCCGCATGGGTTTACTCCGGGTGCTCTGGTTTCCTCATACAGTCCAAAGACCTGCGAGCTTTAAGCTTTAAAGCAACTGCTGGTGTTTATATTTTGGCCTTTTGGCCAAATTTGGTATCTAGAGTTTTCTGCCAATGGTACAGTAACTAAACACTTTATGCCTAGCTAAAAAAAGTCTCTGACTGGTGATAACTGGACTTTAAATGAACCGCAAGACTCCAGCAAGTTCAGTTTCACCACAGAAGTCAGAACATTCATCTTCAAAATACCTTGGCATTTTTGTAAATCCATGATGGTTATGGTAAAAAAATCTAGTTCTTGCAGCAGGAACATCCCATAATCACTGACATAATCATCCATGTTTGACTGTGGTGATACCATTCTTCTGGTCATAAGAGACGCCTTTCGTGCGGCAGACAAACCTCTGATCCATATGGGCAAACTGTTCCAGTTTTGATTTGTCGCTTCAAAGAACTGTCTCCCAGAACTCTGCAGGCCTGTCCAAATTTCTTCTGGTTTATTTCAGTTAACCTTTTCCGGGATTCTTTAAGAGTGGTGTGCATCGTGGAGTCCTGCCATGAAGTCCTTGGTTTTTAAGTGATTTTATGGTTGCCACTGACATCTCTGTTTGTCTCAGCATTTATCATTTCATCCCATAAGTCTTTTGCTGTAGCGTAGAGTTTTATTTTTGTATCCCCGATGAGACTACTAAGGCCTCTGGAATGAATTTTGGGCTTTCCCCTATGGTCAGGTTGGTTTTGCTGCTGTGCCATAGGTTTAGGACTTCTGGACAATACTTCTGATGGTCTCTCTTGGAAGTCTTGTACCCGTTGCCCTTTCGGTGCAATGAAATTATCTATCTCTCAGCTTCTGTGGCATTTCCTTAGGTTTCACAATGGTTGTAACACACCTTGAACCGTTGAATCTCTAGGTTAATTGTATTACAGCTGTATACAGCTTAAGGGTTGTTGAGTTCTCAGTTATCATGTTGTAACCCAACTTTAGCTCATACAGACCAGCGGTAGGTTATAAGATCAGCAATATTATGTAGAGATTGAATAATTGTGACATAACAGTAGGGATGGAACGATACACTCTACCCACGATGCGATGCGATTTCCAATACTGGGTTCACGATACGATTTTTTTAAACTGAAATTGAAGACAAATTATGACAGTTTCCTTTTATTATTTCTCTTAAAAAATAAAATAAAATACTGTATTTGTGATTATCTTTTTTTTTATCTAAATAATGAATGCCCTTTTATTTCTGAGGTATACAAAACAATTTTGAATTAAGCCCAATTTGACAACCAGGTGTATAGTGCGAGTGACGTAAACCAGGCGAGGTGTATAGCGCCAGTGCCCTCTGCTGTTTAAAGTGAATGTCGATTCATTATACATGTCAAATCGATTTAAATCGTGGAATTTTTTAATCGGTTATTAACTGTCTTGTGGTGCATCGTTACATCCCTACATAGTAGTATTAATAAAACATCCTGCTACTCTACATTTCTGCATCATTCCTTTTCCTCAGTTGTTCAATCTAAGGACTACATTTAATGCCAAATCTATCTCTGTAGAAAAGGTTGTTTCTGATTGCTACTTAGCTGGCACAGTCTTGTAAATATACTTATTGATAAAAGCTAACATTTATCATGACAGGCAGTTGTTATTTTATGCAGCGTGCTAAAGTGATTTTACTGACGCATTCCAATCAGCATCCTATGTGCTACACAGTTTTCTTTGGTTTTACAGCTTTAAAAAGACTTGGAATGTCTACCACGAGCTAGGCCTTCTCGTCCTGCAACTGTGCCTGACCTTCCAAATGCTTTTTTCACGACAAATGTTCACGATTCAACATTTTGTAAAAAGCCTTTTTTTCAGAAGAGTGGAGGCTGTTATAGCTGAAATACGGGAGCTAACTTTATTGTAATGTTTATTGTTTTGAAGTGTGACGTCAAAAAAGCCACATACTTACATACTAGTGTATTTTGCGGAGCATTCATGTTCAATGTGAATAATGTGTGGGAACATTTCTTGGTTGAACTAGTCAGCTGGTTGAACTTTATTCTGGATTATGTGGTTGATTCATAAGGAAATCCTTTGTTTGTTTTGGTAAATTCATCTCCTCCCCTACCTACCAGGTTTCTTCAGTCTGGACTGACATTTCCAGTTTAAGTTGGGCGTGGACCAATGGAATTGCAGTGAAGACTTGTGTATATGATAAGGCCTATAGTGCCTTATCGTACAATACATGCTGTTTTGTTTTGGACTGTCCTCCCTGAGGGCTGTTTTTTTATGCTGTTTGACACTTTGGATTGTAAATCACAGGGTGAATTAAGGCAAATCAATCTTAGATTAAGATTTTATTTTATTTATTAATTTGCTGTGATTAGCGCTAATTTCAGTGTTTCCTGGAGTGTTTGAAAATGACAGTTAGGCCTGTTTCTCATGGCATTATTGCAAAATGGTTAAACCTCACTAGGTGCTAATGGCTGGCTGGTAGGGGGTGGCTAAAGCCCTGTGATGGATTGGTGCCTTGTCCAGGGTACTCGGACCTGCCACGACTTTGACCAGAATAAAGCGACCACAAAAATTAAGCCTGGTCATCTGTTTTCTCATTATGCAGTCTCACTACCTCAGCAATGAGTAGGTGCGAGTTGCCATGACATCAGCGCTCTCATGAAAACAGTTAATTTATTTCATTTTCATCAACTACTTTATCTTGGTCCAGGTTTGGGGCAGGTCCGGTTCAATGGGAAAACACCAATCCATTACATGGCTTCACCCTCTTCTCACACATAGCCGGTCATGTCTATGTAGATGTTCAGCCAGCTGGTAGCACAGCTAAGATTTGAATCTGGATCTCAGTGGTGGTGGGCTAGATGACTGCTATGCCACCTGAGCACCCATGTTTTATTATTTTTGTTATACACCGATCAGCCATAACATTAAAACCACCTTCTTGTTTCTACACTCACTGTCCATTTTATCAGCTCCACTTACCATATAGAAGCACTTTGAAGGTCTACAATTACTGACTGTAGTCCATCTGTTTCTCTGCATACTTTTTTAGCCTGCTTTCACCCTGTTCTTCAATGGTCAGGACCCCCACAGAGCAGGTATTATTTAGGTGGTAAATTATTCTCAGCACTGCAGTTACAATGACATGGTGGTGGTGTGTTAGTGTGTGTTGTGCTGGTATGAGTGGATCAGACACAGCAATGCTGCTGGAGTCACTGTCCACTCTATTAGACACTCCTACCTAGTTGGTTCACCTTGTAGATGTAAAGTCAGAGACGATCGCTCATCTATTGCTGCTGTTTGAGTTTGTCATCTTCTAGACCTTTATCAGTGGTCACAGGACGCTGCCCACATGGCGCTGTTGGCTGGATATTTTCGGTTGGTGGACTATTCTCAGTCCAGCAGTGACAGTGAGGTGTTTAAAAACTCCATCAGCATTGCTGTGTCTTATCAACTCATACCAGCACAACACACACTAACACACCACCACCATGTCAGTGTCACTCCAGTGCTGAGAATCATCCACCAGTCAAAGGAGAGTCCTGACCATTGAAGAACAGCATGAAACGGGGCTAATAAAGCATGCATAGAAACAGATGGACTACAGTCAGTAATTGTAGAACTACAAAGTGCTTCTATATGGTAAGTGAAGCTGATAAAATGGACATTGTGTGTAGAAACGAGGAGGTGGTTTTAATGTTATGGCTGATCGGTGTATACTATAGAGTGTGTCAGGCCAATGTTGTCATTTTTTTAAGTGATATTGGTCTGTTGTCGCCTATGTGGTCTAAACCAATTTCTTTCTTTGTTGATCCCATAAGTAGGGAGTTAAACAAAGGTGCCTGAAGGCTGAGCAGGGAGTCCGTTACCTACGAAATCAAAACATGTTGCTGGGGTTTAGTCATGGGGGCGAGTGAGAGGAGACGAGGGGAGGGTTCAGCTGCTCTTTATTTGAGCTCTGGCTGCTACTGCTCCAGTCTGTAAATAGCCGTGTAGTGATATTAATACCCTGGTAATCGACAAGCTGGCTCACACATTTCTTTTATTTACCCTCCTTTGCTTGTGCATGTGTGCCTTCTATTGCTTTTAATTATTTTTTCCTCTTCTTTTCATCATGATTTATGTTCTTTATGCTTATGTCACTGGTTTTCAGAAAAGTAGCAGTGCATACACTGATGAGCCAAAACATTAGAACCACAAGCCTAATATGCTTTCATTATATCTCTGATTCACCAACTCCCCTGACTCCTGAACACATCTCTAGGAGTCTGGTGTGTGGTACATTAAAATGATGTGCAATTTGAGCCACAGTAGCTCTTCTGTTAGTCTGTACCAGTAGCCTTCATTTTCTCTGGTAACAATGAGCCTTGGTCGCCCATTAACTTGTCTGTTCAGGTCTTGTCCCTCCTCATCCTGCTGTCGGCAGGTTCTCACCATGGCTGTCTGTGAGCACCCCTTGCTGTCTCAGAGATACTTCAACCCATTTGTCTGGCCATAATGATTTTGCTTTGATCAAAGTCTCTCATGTGTTTATGCTGCCTGTATCTCCTGCTTTCTACCATCTAGGAGTGTAAACAAATATGTTTATTGAACAAAACAGATAGGAGGAAAATTCATCAGTCTTTCTAAAACCAAGCCCTAAATTATTCAGGATTTATGTCTATAAACAATTTTATACATTATAAAATTCAGGATTTATAGGAGTCATGTTCGTATTTACTGATACTATTGTTCTGTGTAAGTATATGCGTTTTTTTGTTTTTTTTGGTAGTTTTATGAGACGGGTAGGAACAGAAAAGACTGCAGTACACTTTATTGCTTATTGTTAACTGTTACTTCTGCTGCTTTCCGATCAAACAGCTTTTTCAAGTAATTGTTTTACCCTTACTTTTCGCAAGTCCAACAGGTGTGTTCATGACCTGTAACTTTAGTTCTGTTTAATACATTTAACTCATGGAGGTGCAGCACAGCCTGTTTTGCTAACAACATTCTATTTTTATATAATAATGCATGTGTGCATCCTGTGAGGCTGGCTTTAGTTGCAAGCAAACTCATCTGGGGAAAATGTGTGGTGCCAGTTACCATGTACTTAAACCAATTACACTGACGGGAGTTTAAGGTGTTTGCTGTGATGCAACGTCTTTCCATTAAAATGTTACATATATTGTTCTTAAATTTCAGCATGATAGCTACGTATTACATACCAGTAGAAACACACCAGTAGCTATTTGCACTAAAACTTTTTTTTGTTGTTTTCAATGCAGCATTAATATGCGTCAACTCACAACTGTCAAGCCTGTTTACATCAGTATGGAGCCTAACTGCATGTTAAACTCTGCAAAGTTAATCTGTGTGTAACTTTTTTATAATAAACAAAATAATGTGGATGTTAGAGATGGAACGATTGATCGGCTACGAATCGGTATCGGCCGATTTTTAATCAAAATATGCTATCGGCGATCGGCGATATTTCCTAAAAGTAGCCGATCCGATCGTGTGATATATAAAGACCATGTTAACAGCTCAGTGGATTGATCCAGACTTTGAGCTACGAAGCACCAACCATCGCATCACCATTCATCAACCATCGTACAGAAACCATCGTGAAAGCTCTTACGATGTAATTTTGCTGATTGTAATATTTACTTTAATAAGATAATTCAACCCGGTCACATCTGAGTCGATTCTATCAGCAAGTTATATAAACTCCTGGTTCACTTTGGTAAATCGTAAGCGGTTCTTACTTGTGATGTAGATGAGAACAGAACACGTTACAGAGCCAATCCGAGGCAAAAGTTTATTCATTACCAAATTCGTTAGTTCAGGATCATCTGCTGAACTTTTAGGATCAGAAAACTTTTAGCTCCTTAGACGGAACGAGTCTGACAATCGGTTACAGATCTGTGGTAATAGCAGTTTAATTAAGCTTTTTAATTAAGCTTTTTAATGTAAGAGAGTCACACAAAATGTTCTGTAGTAGCTGGTGTTTATTTAAAACCACGACATTTAATTAATAACAGTAAACACGGAGAGATAACTGAGAAGAGAAACTTACGCTTCACATAAAAACGAATCAACTCATGAATCAATGAATCACTTATAGCGATACTGTGAACAAAGCGTATCTTCTAAAGGCACAAACACACACACGCGCGCGCTGCTCCGGTTTATCTTTACTGTGAGGCTCTTTTTAAGTTTATTTACTGCTAATCCCCCCCCCGATCGGAATCGGCTATCGGCCGATGTCCCTGAAAGGAGATCGGAATCGGTGCCAAAAACTCCGATCGGTCCATCTCTAGTGGATGTTTTCCTTTATAGAAAGGTATAAATCAGCTTATCTTATAATAACTAAACTAATGTTGTCAGGAACAGCTTTAATATACCAACTGAATTTCTGTTGTTTAGTTAGCATTTGTTTGAAAGCTGTTTGCTGACTGTACATTCTAAACACTGAACACTGTGTTTATGTCCATGCTGCTGTTCTACATTACCACCACATTCAATGTTTCACAATTTTTAATGTGTGAATTGTTGATATGAAACTCTGATGAGTTTCATATTGTTACCTTGGATGTAACCGGTTTATTATTCAAGCATTTTTAATATAGTGGCTAAACGTTCTGGCCTTTTAAAGCGTACATATGCTTGTAATTACATAGTGAGAAGATTTGAAGTAGATGCACTCAATAGAAGCATAATAAATAGCAAACAGAAGTAGTTGAATGATGGCTTCTTACTGCATGTTAAACTGTGCTGGGTATTATGGTACAGAGGAATAAGTGGAAATGAAAAGGCAGATAAATTTGCCACAAAGGTAATAATGCAAATCCCTGCTACAGATATCGAGCCGTTAATAAATAAGTACATTAAAGAAAAATGGCAAACTGAGTGGGACACACAGACAACAAGCAAATTACATGAGATACATCCAAATTTTGGCAACAAGCCAAGAATGCATCAAGGAAAACGAATACACCAGGTTAAACACACAAAATGTAGAATAGTCATACAAAAATCACTCACCAGCACTTAATAAAAGGAGACAACCCCTCAACATGTGAAAGATGTCAAACACAGCTCACAATAAAGCATATTCTGATCGAATGCCCCAAATACACCAGAGAGACAACAGCTACACATACCTGAAACTGTTAAAGAAACCCTCAACCAAGAAAAAACAAGAGCAATTCTAAACGTCCCGGCAGGAACAAAAATGAAAACAGAAATATAAACATACTTAAACATAACACCGACCATTCCATAAATAACACAATCGTGTGCATAAAGTGGCGTACAACACAAATAAATAAATATATATCTTACTGCATGTCTGTATTTTTGATCTTGAAAAGTGCCTGACACTAAGTTATAAAGGGTTTTACTAATAATAATTCAAATCTGTTTATTTAGTTGGTTAGTTAGTTTTTTGATGGATGCTGTTTAGAGACGACAACTTTATTTGTGGTTTCTTCGAACATGGTCAGGGAACCTTGGCACCACAGTAGCAAAATTGTGTTTATTATCCTTGTGTGTGAGTGTGTGTGTGTGTGTGTAAAATGAGAGAGAGAGAAGTGTGAAGTCATATGTAATTGAGAGCTGCCGTGGTGTATTTGGATGTGCAGAGTGTGAGACGACAGGCAGCTGAAGTGCTGCACTAACAGCTGATCACTGTGATGGGCAAATTCTGAGAGATGCTGCCAGGAAAAACCAAATTCAGTTGTTTATTTTGGTTAAAAAGTTTACATGTTTCTGTCTTTGGATTTTAATGATTGCTTCAGCTGTTTTTGGTTACTGAGTTATTGGAACATTTCCTTCCTTAGTGCATTCAGTGCAAATTTTCATAAATGTGCCAAAACCTGCTGGATCATAAGTTTGAGAGAAATTGTTTCTGACTGTTTTGTTCCTTAAAAACAAAATAGTGTGAATTTATGATGTGCTACTTTAGAGAACTTGAGCTGAGCTATGCCTGAAGCAACAGGAAGCTATCTGGTTCGTAGCTCATGAACGTATTTAGCAGTTAGCTAAAGGTTTAGCTAGAAAACAAGTTTACACAAAGTACTAACTTAATTTTTATTTTTAAGTTCTATTTTATTTACACCAATCAGCCATAACATTAAAACCACCTCCTTGTTTCTACACTCGCTGTCCAATTTTTCAGCTCCACTTACCATATGGAAGCACTTTGTAGTTCTACAATTACTGCTGTTCTTCAATGGTCAGGACTCTCCCAGGACCCCCACAGAGTAGGTGTTATTTAGGTGGTGGATCATTCTCAGTACTGCAGTGACACTGACATGGTGGTGGTGTGTTAGTGTGTGTCGTGCTGGTATGAGTGGATAAGACACAGCAGCACTGATGGAGTTTTAAACACCTCACTTGTCACTGCTGGATTGAGAATAGTCCACCAACCAAAAACATCCAGCCAACAGCGCCCCGTGGGCAGCGTCCTGTGACCACTGATGAAGGTCTAGATGACCAACTCAAACAGCAGCAATAGATGAGCGATCGTCTCTGACTTTACATCTACGAGGTGGACCAACTAGGTAGGAGTGTCTAATAGAGTGGACAGTGAGTGGATATGGTGTTTAAAAACTCCAGCAGCGCAGCTGTGTCTGATCCACTCACACCAGCACAACACACACTAACACACCACCACCATGTCAGTGTCATTGTAGTGCTGAGAATCATCCACCACCTAAATAATACCTTCTCTGTGGGGGTCCTGACCATTGAAGAACAGGGTGAAAGCAGGCTAAAACATTATGTAGAGAAACAGATAGACTACAGTCAGTAATTGTAGAACATTGTAGTGCTTCTATATGGTAAGTGGAGCTGATAAAATGGACAGTGAGTGTAGAAACAAGGAGGTGGTTTTAATATTATGGTTGATCGGTGTACATTTGTATATTGTTTTTTCCCCCCTTATTTTTAGGAACTCAGGCATACATTTTCCACCAAAAAAAATCTATTTAACAGGTCTCTTAACATTTGCTGGAATAAAACACCACTAGTTTTCCATCAAGGGCAGACAGCTTTCTTTAAACACTACTCAAGCTTAAGGTGAGCTGAAAGCCATGTTGGTTAAATCTATTTAAAAAAATCTTATCCTTGATATTGTCAGGATTGTAAAAGTGTTGATTCACAATTGGTTTATAAATTGGTAAGGATTTAGTCTAACCTAGTGTTGCAGGTATACACAAGATAATCTGCTGTAGACGTCTGACTGAGGCAGTGGGTGTATCCTGCGTATGGCCTTCCGGGGAAGAAAATGATCCCAATGTCTTTAAGCAAACAGGTTTTTCAAGCCGACAGGTAGAGCTAGTTCATGTGTAACTCAGTTTTCTTTGTGTGGGTGTTTTCTTTTATCCCACATTAATCTGCCTACACCGTTCTGCTGTTGTCCTTGAGTCGGTACAGTGGGTTTAACAGTACAGTTTGTGTATGTTTGTGGCTGTGCTTTTGTATCTTTATTCAGTTTAAAGATAATTCCATTAGGTTAATCTTTGGCAGAAGGACCGGCCTTTCTGTTTGCTGATTGGGTGTGGCTCAGAATAAACTGCTCTACACTGATTTCAGCAGATGTTGGAAAACCACTGCAGAAGTCTGTGAACCACAGAAGAACTCGCCCTTTTCATCTTGTCATTCCTTTGGTTCTGAAAATACTTTTGGGTTTGTCATCGGACCGAGGCCTTAAGGTTCTTTAGGGACACGCTGGTGAACCGATTGGCAGTATCAGGGTCCAGCAGCAATAACTTTGTGATTGTTTCTTATTAGCTGTGCGTACTGGTAATTTTTGCAATTCTGTATTTATTTCTGAAACGATAGAAATTAGAATTTTATGCCAAGTTCACACTACATGACTTTCCAAGTCATCAGGTCGCTGTACAGTTCACACTACATGACTGGATCTCTTGTAGGGGTGGGTTTATAAAATCGATTTTTCGATTCGAATCGATCTTTATTTGAATGATCCGATATCGATTCATATAAACGCGAGATCGATCTTTTAAATGAGCCCCTTTTTACGGTGTACACGGAAATCTGTTACCTTCTTTAATCTCGCGTGACCAGCCGCTGTTTTTTCGTGCAACGAGATCTGACCTGCACATCAGTTCAGCATGGCAGAAGCTCCAGTAATGCCTGGTTCACACTACATGATTTCTGCCCTGATTTTCTGCGACTGGTCTGCGCTAGATTTGCCGGCTCGGGAGCAACTCGGCTCTTAATCAATGTGAAACAGCGAGGGGAAACACACGGGAGAGGTTGTAAACAAGTGGAGCAGGGGCGTAATATAGTTATCGTTCTCTACAAAACAAAATATTTATTAACCTCCAACTTCAGAACAATCCCTGTTGGTCGTGTTGCCAAATCCACTCAGATTCCTTTATTTTATTCTCTTTGATATTGCGCTGCTCATCAGCGCACAAACTTTTATCGCTCGCTACTTGTTGGAGTGTATTTTAGGACGTGGTTTCATTAAACCCCTCGTCACTTCTCACGTGTGTTTTTGTGACAAAACGTAGTTTGGGAGACCAGACAGACTCATCTGAGAATCCTCCTGGTGATAGATGGTGTAGATGTGAAACCCCCCCATCACCCATCAGTCGTGCAGTGTGAACTGTACAGCGACCCGGCAAATCAGAAAGTTGTGTAGTGTGAACTTGGCATAAGCTGTGCAACAGCCAGGTGTATGTTTACATTACACATACACTGTTGTAGCGTGTCAGACATATAAAATAATAATAAAAATGTAACTCATATGCCTAAATGTGTTGAATCGAAATTGAATCGAAAATCAGATCGAAGATCGAATCGAATCGGGACCTTGTGAATCGGAATCGAATCGATCCAGGAAATTAGTGGCGATACCCAGCCCTAATCTCTTGTAATCGAGAATCTTTCAAGTCGGTGTGGCTTTCACACTACACGACTGATCGGCGATAGGGGGTCACACACTGCACCATCTATCACCAACAACGAGCTTCTCTGGTCTCCCAAACTACGTTTTGTCACATGACGAGAAGTTTAATGATACTACGTCCAAAAATGCACGTCAACAAGTAGCGAGTGAACAGCATGGATTGTTCTAAAGTGAGTTGCAGGTTAATAAATATTTTTTGCAATGCAACGTTGGTGTTATGTTTTGTAGAGAACGATAAGGTCAGAAATACTGTTAAACTTGTGTGTGTGCTGATGTATTCTGATATAAACTATACTATGCCCCTGTCCCACCTGTTTACAACTTCTTCCCTGCGTTTCCCCTCACCCCGTATATTGCGTTCTCATTGGCTGTTCAACATACCACTCATTGCCAGTCGCGCAACTTGGATCCAGATTTTTGACAAGCTAGAAATCTCTCTTTGGTCGCCGAGCACTCGGCGAGCCGCTCGGATCGAGTTCTTGGGTAGTTCACACATAGTGATTGAGAGCTGAGTTTTGATTGCCAAGCGAATGCCGAGTTGCTCCCGAGCCGGCAAATCTAATGCCGACCAGTCTGCGAGCAAAAATCGTGTAGTGTGAACTAGGCATTAAACTCAGTTAATCTCAGTTCCTAACCAGAAATTAAATACTAAATGTTTCCATTTTTTGGTTCTAAAGTGCACTTATTTAACAGTTTTACCAAATTTACTTTTTAGGTGCTGGTTCCAGCAGTTTTGCGTGAGCGCTGATTACCTACAGTGCTGTGATTAGCTTCTTAATTTTCTTCCATATAGAAGGGTTTTGCCATGTTACCCACCAAGTTCAGTGGCTCCTTGCCTTGTGCTAAAGACTACATGCTGTAAAAACCTAAGAGATGATGGACATGTCCAGTCTGTCACTAGCAAGTATTAAGAAGGATGTTTATAGGGTGTCGCTGTTTTTGTTTTTACAATTTGTGTCAATGTTTGTTTTCGAAAGATGACATACAGTCACCGCCGTAAGGTATTTATTGGCAAGCACGTTCATGTCCCTACAGTACAAAACTCTCATATCATAAATTTCTTAATTATTTTTCCCACGATCTAGCAGCGCTCTGGTTTCCTTCATCTTATGCTCGATAAAATAATTGCTACTGGTTTTTGTGTAGGCTGGAACTCCCATCCAGGCTAATTGTTGATTACGCAAGGCTTCAAGGACACTGCGTTTACTGAGGTGACATTGCTGTTACTATAGCAGCCAGCGGCTCAAAACATTTTGTTACTGACCTGGAATAACCTGGAAACTATGTGAGCGTTGGAATGTGTTTGAGAAGGTCTACCAGTTTTTAGAACAATAATCATAAAAAAATGAGTGTCCATTTGAAGCCGGGTTGCAGGACGTGGACTGATTGTGTAATGCAGACACAGTTGATTTCAGTCTTACCTGACAAAACAGTTGATATGGCTGATATGCTGATGTTTCATTTTATTGTAAATTTACCACTGGTTTGTTCTAGTTCACACTACATGATTGTTGCCCTGATTTTCGCTCGCCAACTGGTCGGCGCTAGATTTGCCGGCTCGGGAGCAACTCGGCGTTCGCTTTGGCAGTCGAAATTCGGCTCTCAGTCGCTATGTGTGAACTACTCAGCAACGAGTGCTCGTCAAGCTTTTGGCGACTGAAGTTATACAGTGTATCACAAAAGTGAGTACACCCCTCACATTTCTGCAAATATTTCATTATATCTTTTCATGGGACAACACTATAGACATGAAACTTGGATATAATTTAGAGTAGTCAGTGTACAACTTGTATAGCAGTGTAGATTTACTGTCTTCTGAAAATAACTCAACACACAGCCATTAATGTCTAAATAGCTGGCAACATAAGTGAGTACACCCCACAGTGAACATGTCCAAATTGTGCCCACACACATTCAAAAAATGCTACTTTTTCCTCCATGCTCTCTGAATCCTGTTAAATTTAAGAAACCTTTCCTATAGTTCAGTGTCTTTAGTGTGATCACCCCCATACGGTTCCATTGTCGTTTTCCAGCTGTCTTGGCATGTCAGAGCTTGTAGAAATTGACTTCTTGTCGGGTTCCCTGTTACTCCCAAAGCCAATCCTCCAGACAAAACCAGACATGTTGCTTCCGGACCCGTACACGGCCTGGATCATGTTGCCTGTATCTTTCTCTCATCTGTTTCAACTCTACTTCCACAAATTACACCACTTCCTGTTGTGCTGTGTTGTCGGAGGAAGAAGTTCCTCTCTGCCTGGACCCCCAGAAGGGCTAGCGTGTGTGTTCTATTTCAGGATGAGTCCTGCTGGACTGTGTAAAGCCAGGCAGACACTGGGATTTTGGAAATGGCCTGTGTTGCTGGAAACTCTTACTGCATGGATGATTTGGTTGCCAGTTTGTGTGACCAAATCCTGCCATGTATATGGTCACATTTCAACTTGGGTGCTCACACTGTATGTAAACACAACCATCTGGACATTCTGTTAAAGCCCATTAAAAGTGTTATACTTACCCTGAGCACAAAGCAAAATAGAGACAAAGAGGTGCGGTGCATTACTTAGGGCTGCCACACTGTGTAATGAATCAGCAAGTTAATCACCGCATGACCATGTGGACAATAGACCAGGATGTTCCAAAACCATAGGGTATAGAGGGGATTTTTGCTCATTTAGACAAAATAGCATTTGTGGTGTTGTATGTGAAAGCCTATCCTTGTATCATCGTTCCAGTTCATCCCAAAGATGTTCAGCAGGGTTGAGGATGGTCCTTTATACTTAACTTATCTAACAATGTTTTCAATGGTCATATCTTTGGCCATAAAGTCTATCTGTTTAATTTAGTTATGCCAAATGCACAAAGGTGGCAAGCAGTGCACTTCGTTCACATAATGTTATCTCCCAATCACCCTTACCCAGAAAAATATAAGAACAGTCCTAAACTTCCTTGCATTTATGAAAAATAAAAAGTAAATATAAAAAGGCACCCAGGTGGCGCAGTGGGCTATTTCGCTTGCACACCAGCACCGAGTTTCTGTACTCATCTGTTAGAAACTCGGTGTTGCCACCGGTCGACTGGGCGCCATCTAGCAGGCATAATTAGCAGTGCTTGCAGCAGATACTAATTGGCCACCGTATCTTCATACGCTGTGTAAGGACCCTGATTGGCAGAAGAGACATCTGTGCAGAATGCATGGGCGAGAAGGAGGGCTGTGCACGTGTCAGAAGAGGCGTTACAGCGATGTGCTCTCCTCGGATGCCATCTGGTATCTCTTAGCAGCGGAAGACAAAATTGAGTGCGCTAAAATCGGGAGGAAAATGGGGAGAAAATGCATTAAAAAAAAAAATCTAAAAATCTAATGGACTAAAAAAATAAAGACAATAAATAATAAACAATATAATATATTAGGCCGATCATGCCATAAATGACACAGATGTGTTAAACATGGTGTAAAATCTTAAGTAAATAAATATATCCCAATCTTGTCATATCCAAATCCACTGCCACTTGCACAAGCTCCCGATCAGCACAAGCGGTTGCTTCTTATCACCTGCCATGCTGGGTTCTCTTTTTTTAATCAAAAACATATATTCATTAAGGTTTTTCGAAAAATAAAATGCATTGCAATTAGTGCTGGACAATAATTCGATATCGATATATATCGCGATAGAAAATGTTTCAATAACGGTGATATGATTTTTAAACAAATTCGATCAATATGCTTACGTAAGTGCGTGATGACGTACGCCACAGGCACGAAGCCAGAGTTACGGCTCTGATTACACCACCTACAACACGGTGGATATTAGTGGCTAAATGAGTTCAATAGCTGTGAGTGAACGAGCATCCACAGTTTAAAAAGAAGCAGTAGAAATAGTTGATAAGAGGAAAAAATACTCTTTTTTTCTGTATTCTTCAAGCACAACACCTGATATAGAAAATTCTGCAGCAACTATAAGCACTTTTTTATATTCTTTATCCTGGTTAAGCACTTTTGTTTGAAAATGTTTACATATAAATAATAATCAGTCCATGTTGTGGATTAAAGTTGGTTAAGATCAGAGGTGGAAAGTAACAAATTACATTTACTCGCGTTACTGTAACTGAGTAGTTTTTTTGTGTACTTGTACTTTTTAAAATAGATTTCACAGCCTGTAATTTTACTTTTACTTAAGTATGTGTTGTATTAAGAATTGTAATTCGCTACATTTTAAATAAGATCCGTTATTGAGTAAAATAAAAACGCTAAAGAAATCGCGTCTGGGAAACTGCTGCAGTGAATTCTGCGATGGCGAGTCGGATCTTTTAGCTCGGTTCCTTTTAAAGAGCCGTATATACATAACGACTCCCAGAAGCGCGAATCGATTCCTTCATTTCAGTTTAAAGGGCCGTTCAATAGATTCGAATCATTCTACGACATCACTGGTGGTTATACAGTTTGAAAAAGTTTTATGAGACTAAAATGACACTTATAAAACGGATAGCCATATCGTCCAGCCCTAATTCCAATCATTCAGTCACAGAAAAAGATCATTTGCAGACATTGTTGAAACCCCTAGACTGCCCTGCATGTCCTTACAAGTGTATGTAAGCCTTTGACTGTAAACGTGTTCATCTCTGCTATCAGCATGTCGGCTTTTGCTTTAAACTGTTAGGAGAACCTTTAGCACCTTTGAAGTGAACATGTCTGTCCTCACCGTTCTTCTAGATGTTTTCTGTGGTTTACACACACACAACTGGACAAGAGTTGCCTTGTGGTCTTGTGCATGTTTTTGTTTGCCTGTCTGTGTTTGTTTTTTCATTACATGTTGTCTAGTGGGTCACTTCTAGACAGGCTTCTCTTGTGCCCTGAACTGATGACTGAAGATTCTTAGCTATCAGAAAGAAGTTTCCTGTTCCTGTGTGTAGATTTGTTACTCTCTGCTAATTTCAGAGATACGCTGGCTGTGTGGTGGTGTCGTTCCTGATGTTTGTTTGTGAAACACACAGAGGTCGTATAAATAAGTCTAGATCAGCGCAGGCTGAGGTGAAGGTCAGTGCTGCATGAAGGCGAGAGCTGCATTGCTGTCTGACTGCAGGTTTTGAATATGAGCTGTGCGATACACGCCACACTCACTACCGCCAGCAAACGCTCACTGTGTGACTTGGCACCCGAAAAGATGTGAGTGGTTCGGATCAAGTTCCTTGTGTAAGGAGACAAAGACCACATTTATACAGTCCAAGTTTGGGACCGACTTACCAAAATACTTTTTAGTATGCTTTAAACAATATATTTTTTCTTTCATTATGCTATACAGTAGCCCATAAATGCCTCCTAAATGGCACCCTAGAATAACTCAAAGGGTGGTACAAAAAGGTACCATGCTGCTTGAACAAAACCCTTAACCTTTAATTGCTTGGATTGTATTTGTTCATAAGGGAAACTTACTTTGGATAATAGCGTCTCCTAAATGTATCTCATGAAATATTCTTAAATATGAAATTATTAATATTAAATTAATATGTAACTTTTTTTTTCCTATTTTACTTATGCATTTTCTTTCAATTTTACATAGTCAATTTGTCTTCCGCTGCTGGGGGATTTCTGATTTCAGTCGAGGTGGGTATATTGCTGCTCACGTCTCCTCCGATCTGCGCACAGCCCTTAGCGGAACCCTTTTTCGCCTATGCACTCTGCACAGGCGCCTCTCTGTCTGTCAATCAGGGTCCTCACACAGAGTTTGAAGACCCCACCCACATAGTCCGGTCATCCCACCCACATAGTCCGGTCATCCCGCCCTAGCAGGACTGCTGCAGGCACTACCAATTTTGCCCGCTAGATGGTGCCCAGCCGACCATTGAAGTTTGAACCTAGGAGTTCAGAATCTCGGCGCTGGTGTGCTAGCGGAATATCCCGCTGCGCCACCTGGACACCCAACTGTACAATTTTTTAATGCAGTATGCTGCTGTTTTATGCATTTGGCAATGTATGCAGTTTTACGTAGGCTAAACGTTTTGGGCTTTGGGGCATCAATCCAGGGGATGAGGATTCAAATCCTAACGTTGTCATATATATTCGCTGATCAAACTTGTTTTTGTCATTGACTTTCTGTAAGGCTGTTGGTTTATAGTAAAATAAATAAATATAAAAATGCTCTTTATATGTTTAGGAAACATTTCAGGAGGGAAAAGCCCCAAAGATTTCTGTCCTCATGAGCCACCATAATTTTTACCCTTACCACCATCCCCCCTTCCTTCAAATTCCAAATAAAATACTGTATTTGTGCTTATCTTTTATTTATCTAAATAATGAATGCCCTTTTATTTTTGAGGTAGGTACAAACTATGCAAAACAATGCTGCACATTTCCTTTTTTGTGAAATAAATCCCACATCAAATAAATAAATGAATAATACAAATAAAGAAGGTATCCTCACATAAATACATTTGGCTGGAAAACTTCGAACCTGGCAACCCTGTAGTGACGTCAACCAGGCGAGGTGAATAGCGCCAGTGCCCTCTGCTGTTTAAAGTGAATATCGATTCGTTATACATGTTAACCGATTTGAATCGTTACACATGTGAATCGATTTTTAACTTGTGGTGCATCGTTACATCCCTACTAGACTGCGTATGATGGGATTGGGAGCATTTGTGTATGAAGCTCTGTTGTATGCTCATGCTAGCTACACAATAGTATTAACACAAAGCACTGATATTGAATAGTAACTGTTGGGCAACTGTGTAAATCAGGTATGGTAAAAATAATATTTGCTGTTAGCAGTTATACAGCACAGTTAGAACGCCTTAAAACCACTTAAAATATTACAGCAATAAAGATGCATCAGGTGTATTAAAATAGTGTATGTTACACTTGACATTAGCTTTACTTCACTTCTTGCTTTTTAAAATAGTTTATTGAGTGCTAGAAGCTAAAATAATCCTAACACTACGTTGTCAGTATGCCACAATAAACTAACAGCTGTACTACAAGTTAATATTAGTTATTAGCTGACTCATGTACCCCCATGTGTTTTGGCATTATCAGATTACCAAAGTACATTTAACGGTGATGATCATGATTCATGACTGTAGCTGAAGCAAGTTAATAAACTTACGTTGAACACTGGTCAGGAACTGCTTTTGGACTGTGTGACTTGTGTCTCTGCTCCTATAGCAACTCCTAAGGTCTGGTGTTTAACCCAGATGTGCCCTGCAGGGAACCTTGTAAGGTTATAAACACCCTGTTCTGCAGTTCAATGGCTACAGCAGTCTTGATCTATCGGTTGAACAGAACCACGACTGTGCCAGCACACTCATCATATTACCGAACTTGGGAGGGCGGCACGGTGGCTAAGTGGGTAGCATTATCGCCTCACAGCAAGAAGGTCCTGGGTTCGATCCCGAGGTGGGGCGGTTCGGGTCCTTTCTGTGTGGAGTTTGTATGTTCTCCCCATGTCCATGTGGGTTTCCTTCAGGTGCTCCGGTTTCCTCCCACAGTCCAAAGACATGCAAGTGAGGTGTCCATGACTGTATTTGATATAACCTTGTGAACTGATTAATTTTGTGTAATGAGTAACTACCGTTTCTGTCATGAATGTAACCAAAGTGTAAAACATGACGTTAAAATCCTAACAAACAAACAAACCAAACTTGGGACATTGTAGCCTAGTGGTGAAGGTTCTGGACTAGTAATTAAAAGGTTTCAGGTTCAAGCCCCACCACTGCCAGGTTGCCACTGTTGGGCCCTCAATTGCTTAGACTGTATACTGTCACAGTACTGTAAGATGCTTTGGATAAAAGCATCTGCTAAATGCTTAAAATGTAAACTGTGATCAGATGGGGGTTGTGTGAGTGATAGCAGATTTACTATCAGGAATTGGAAATGACTAGCTTAGGGAATTAAAAAAAACGAATCTGGAAATTGTTATAAGCCTTTTTTTAAACTCCAGAATCCACTGATTTGTCCGCTGTGCAGTGTAAAAGAAAAGAAAAAAAAGTTTTTGCCTTTTTATTTTTCTTGAGCAAAAAGAAATCACATTCTTAATCCAGTTGTGTTTTGTTTTGCAGGCTAACTCCGACTCTAAGGTCGGCGGGCGGTCCAGCATGTCTCGCGGGGGCAACTCGCTGCCTGCTGCACCTGATGAGCAGCCGCACATTGGTAATTACCGGCTTCTGAAGACCATCGGAAAGGGGAATTTCGCCAAGGTCAAACTAGCTCGACATGTTCTCACTGGGAAAGAGGTAACAAGCAAATTTATTTGGGTGGCTCCTGATTTCTCATTTCTTTTCCAGCTTTCTCCATGCAAGCCTCAGAGCTCAGAAGCAATTTATGACTTAAACCCAAACGCATTGTATGGTAGCGATTTGAATTCTATAATTCTAATAACATTTATTTAGCTAGGTGTTCAAAGCATGTGATTTATTCAACATTTCTAAAACTGTTTTTAGACAATACGCAGTAGGGATGGGCGATATAGTATCGTTTATGATAATACCGGTATAGTTGTAAATACGATATGATTTTTGCCATATCGCGATATTGTTAGCAAACGTGCGTCACTCGCTCTCAAGCTCGTAACAGTGAAATAATGGCGACCAATGCAGAGAGTAGTACCTGAGTTAGCACTGAGGACGAACTAATCCCTAAAAGGGGAGCTACATCACTAGTGTGGAAGGTTTTCGGATACAGAAGGTCAGACTCCAAACAAACGACTGTAATTTGCAAAACGTGCAAAAATACTGTGACGACAAAAGGTGTCAACACATCAAATTTATTTCACCACCTAAAGCAAAAGCACCCGCGTGAGTGCGGGGAGTGTCGGTCACTGCGTGAGTCCGAGAATGATGTGAGGCCAAAAACTGTCTCAGTGAACGAACACGCCAAACCTAACAACGAAACGACTCTTTTCGGATGAATTATTCATTGAGATCGAATCAGAAAACTGTGCTCTTATCTATGTTAAAGATTCATTCGTTTTGCTCACTCTGTGGGCAAAACAACTCTGGTTCAAGAGATTCAGATGTATAAACCAATCAGAGCTTCTGAATTTAAATTTTGGGTGGAATCTCTCTCTTAATTGGTTGTTGTATAATGAATGGATTACCTGTTTCAGCTTTAAACCACGACAGCTGAGAGAATAAATGAAGTTAAATGATTTAAGACGTTTTTCATTAGTTAGGTGGATAAACACAGTTAAATATAGATTTTTATATTCTGGAAATATTCTGGAAATATACAATATGGCCTCCAAGGTAAGCTGCGGTTATGATTTTATACTGCTGTGTGGTTGATCTGGGTCACGGTGCTGCTGTTTACCGTGCAATTTCATTTTGCAATGATAGCAAAGCATTATAAAATACTAAAAGTTTTCGGGATTTTTTCGATGCTCATTTATTTGAAGTAAAACGGACGGCAGAAATGTGATTGTGAGATTCTGCTGGTTTGTTTAATATATATGTTGGCAATATGAATACAAATACAGCCTGTAAAAATACAAAATATAAACACTGTAATTAGTCAGAATTTATCAGAACTACAATGTTTTGTGTTTTTAAGACTTATAAACCATATAAGGTAAAATTCGGGCGGTGGCCTGCCATTGTACTTTACGTTTACATTATATCGTATATCACCACTTCTCAAAAGCATATCGAGATATGACTTTTTTAGCCATATCGCCCAGCCCTAATACGCAGGACACCGGATAGTGTTTACAATAAAAATGTGATTTGGAATTCAGTGAGTCTAATCATCGTCTCAGTCAGGATTGCTCCATGTCTTGTTCATCACTTGTGACGATAAAACTATCACAGTCTCAGGAATGTTGTGTTGTTTAAGTTTTTACTTGTGCTACATTTTGAAGAGTATGTTTAACATTTTAATTATTTTAGTAATAGAATTTTTAGAGTTTATTATTTGTATTGAAGATCCTGGGTAGTTCATTGTGTCCTCTCCTAAAGTACTGCAAAGTTTAAATGACAGAAATTAAGATGATAGTTCAGCCTTATAAATGCAGCAAACAAACAGCTCAGAGAGGGTCCTCACCTAAACAAAACAGCTCATTTCTTGAACAAACCACAAATCCTTTTTACATACACCAATCAGGCATAACATTATGACCACCGTCCTAATATTGTGTTGGTCCCCCTTTTGCTGCCAAAACAGCCCTGGCCTGTCAAGGCATGGAGTCTGACACTTTTCTATCAGCAATTTGAGCTACAGTAGCTCGTCTGTTGGATCAGACCACACGGGCCATCCTTCGCTCCCTACAATGAGCCTTGGCCGCCCATGACCCTGTCGCCGGTTTACCACTGTTAGATAGATACTGACCACTGCAGACCGGGAACCCCCACAAGAGCTGCAGTTTTGGAGACGCTCTGACCCAGTCGTCTATCCATCACAATTTGGCCCTTGTCAAACTCGCCCATTTTTCCTGCTTCTAACACATCAACTTTGCAGATGAAATGTTCACTTGCTGCCTAATATATCCCACCTACTAACAGGTGCCGTGATAAAGAGAGAATCAGTATCATTCACTTCACCTTTCAGTGGTCATAATGTTATGCCTAGTCAGTGTATTATCATATCATCTCCACCCCCGTCTCCCCACAGCCTGTGGAACTTGTCATAAAGTTAGCGATAACAAAGCCCATCCATTAAGAGGGATACGATTGGTTATTTAACTGTCATTTAAAGTTGGTCTCTCACTGATTTACTATTGCTCGGCCATGACGGTTCCCCCTATAATAAACAATCTCAACGTAACACTGTATAATTAGTTTTGTGTGACAATGCTTGTCATCATGATAAAAACTACTAACTGCTTTTAATTACAGCTTTAATTCAGCTTTAATATGATTAAACAACAGCCTTATTGTGCTATGCAGATGGTATTGAAAGATGACTGAGTAAATAATGTGCATTTTTTTAGACAAATCAAAGTATCCACTAGCTCAAAAATGTTTCAGTATAATTATAATCTTGAGCTGAAAATAAGAGATGTGACCATCTTTCTACTGTAAGGTAAATCTGCACATCCTCTCTAAGAAATTTGATTACTGACTGACTTGTGTTCTCTTTGAAGCCATTATTTAATTTGTCTGTGTATGATAACGCACTCTGTGTGTGTGACACTGGTTGGGCCCAGGGTCATGCAGCTGCTTCCAGGATGTTGTTGAAGGTGGTGATGGTCCACTCTTTTGTGTCATGTGGCCACTCACGCAGGTCCGCAGCCAAGGTTGTGAACAGAACTAAAACTGTCATGCTGTACCGGCTGGAAATTGCCGGATTGTCAGATAATCCAGTGTTTTATTTTACTATTGTCTCAACAACTAATATTACAAGGAATCTTCAAAAAGTTTCCGCACTTTTATATATTGGTTGGAAACAGTGAGGGGGGTAGGAGAAGTAATTGGTCGTTTCTGAGAGACTGAGAGATAGCTTATAGTCCAGATGTAGCGCCGTCTGATTTGCACCTTTTTGAACGCTCGAAGAAGCTTTAAAGGGAAGAAGATTTTCATGTGATGATGTGAAAGCAGCGGTGCATCAGTGGCTATGAGCTCAACCAAAAACATTGGTTGCCATTAGACAGTTGGTATGATGCTGGGAAAAATGCATCAGAAGGTGAATATGTTGAAGAGTGATGTAATTTGTAACTTTTTGAATAACCCACGTAATAATCTAGTGCAGATAGAAAGTTATTATTTGTCATACACTGACTAGGCATAATATTATGAGCACTGACAGGTGAATAACACTAATTATCTCTTCATCACGGCACCTGTTAGTGGGTGGAATATATTAAGCAGCAAGTGAACATTTTATTCTCAGTTATTGTGTTAGAAGCAGGAAAAATGGGCGAGCGTAAGGATTTGAGCGAGTTTGACAAGGGCCAAATTGTGATGGCTAGACGACTGGGTCAGAGCATCTCCAAAACTGCACCTCTTGTGGGGTGTTCCTGGTCTGCAGTGGTCAGTATCTATCAACAATGGTCCAAGGAAGGAACAGTGGTAAACCGGCGACAGGGTCATGGGCGGCCAAGGCTCATTGATGCACGTAGGGAGCGACGGCTGACCCGTATGGTCCGATCCAACAGACGAGCTACTGTAGCTGAAATTGCTGAAGAAGTTAATGCTGGTTCTGATAGAAAGGCGTCAGAATGCACAGTGCAGTTTGTCGCGTATGGGGCAGCAAAAGGGGGACCAATACAAAATTAGGAAGGTGGTCATAATGTTATGCCTGATTGGTGTATATAGTGTCCAGTACAAAAAATATCCTGACTATCCCGGCTTGTTTGGAAGCTGGGGTCAGAGCATAGGTTCATCCATTGTAGGGCATCCCTGGAGCCGAGAGGGTTAAGCGCCTTGCTTAAAGGCACAGCAGCTTAATGACAACCTAACAAGACAGCCCAAAGCTCTACCTACTAGGCTAGTCTAGTCCCAACTAGGTTTGAATAGTACAGGACTGCCATTTATTTTAAATATTTGTGAAAATATTGCAAACCTAGCGAATGATCTTCAGCTGCTCAAAACTCATTAACAACTAAAAAAGCAAAAAATTTAGAATCTGGCAGCTCATGATGTGCGACTGCGTGACTGTATGGCGTCTGACACTGATAACTCACCACATGACCACATACAAGGGTCATTACTGCTCTAGTGGGGAGAAGAAGAGAAACCTGTGTGCACTTAATGCTTGTGCTCCGCTCTGTAATCTCCTCGTGGCATGGAGAATTGTTTCCTGATGACGTTAGATTGGGATCTGTGCTGGGACCAGTCGAGGATGAAGTCAGCCGGCTGTGCAGTTGAAGGTCTGCTGCATGTTCTGTGCTGTTTTACTCTCACCAGTTTCCTTGTGTACAATTATTCCTCCTCAAGAGCTTCAAGAAGCATTTTATTATTTACAAACTCTGTTAATGTTCAGTAGGTTACTGGAAAAGCTGAGAGCTTCTTGTTACTGTGGTAGGTCATGGTTTAATACACGACTATTAATAAGAAGGTCACTGGTGTGAGCCCCACTACCATCAGGTTGTCATTGTTAGGCCCTTAATCCTAAATTGCTTGCATTGTTTTTGGTCATAGTTGTAGGTAGCTTTGGATAGAAGCATCTGCTAAACAGCGTGAATAGAATTTTCACCACGGCTTTGTCCTGGTGGGTCCAGTTGTCACTGTATGACTCCCTGGACAGGATCTTAATCCATCATGGGGCCTCAACCCTCCCTCCTGACAAAGCCAATCAGGTCTGTATGTAGATACTCAATTACCTGATAGCATCATTGGGGATTCGAACTCTGTATCCCAGCAGTGGTGGGCTAGTGCAGTTTACCTTTGTGCCACCTGGCAGCTCAGAGTCCCTCATTTACATTTTCACCACAGTCTCAGGTTAGGACTAGAATTTACTTCAATAAGTTTAGGGTTCATTCAGGTGCTTTTTTTTGGCAGATAATTCAGACTTGGTTAGCAAAGGTTTTGTCTTGGCTACCCTTTCATGAAGCCCATCTGTTGCCAAGTCTCTTTCTTTGTGTAGCCGTGAACACTGACCTTGGCAGTGGCTCAAAAAGTCTTTTTTTCCACCTTGGTTCGGTGGAGTCCTAGAGCCTTAGGCATGACAGTAATCTGTTCTAGAGCAATGCATTGTAGTATATTTTTCCTCAGCACTTTACAAAGTTATCACAAATTATGGAATACTGTTCCTGTAGAACATTTAAGTTGCTGTTTTTGTCGAAGTTTTACTTGGTTTACCATGTTTTTTTTCGTTATTTGATATATTGACAAATATTAAAGAACGAAGGCAATCAGAAAGTACATTTACTTCTTCAAACCACTGTAGGTACCTTTATATTACTAGAAGTTAGCCTGTGAAAAATGAAATGTATTTGGGTTCTTTTTTTTGTCATTTAGAACACTAGGCACCATGGTATGAAAGGTAAAAATGAAACATTTTTAATTTTTTCTAAACAATGACATTAACCTCCAGTCTTTATATTTAGGTGGCTGTCAAAATCATAGACAAGACTCAGCTCAACGCCACCAGTCTCCAAAAGGTGAGTTTATTTATAGTATCTTACAGTCTGTCTTGCCATTGTGATTTCTTTCACTGGAACGACTCGACCGTGTCTGCCATTACCATTTTAAACACCTCCTTGTCAGTGCTGGGAGGAAAGAGTGCTCAAACCAAAATATGTCAAGCCAACAGCATGATTTGAATGAGGACAGAAAAGGACAGTCACGGAGAGATGGAGGTAGAGAGTTCCAGAGATGAGGGGCAGCAAAACTGAAAGATCTGCCACCAACAGTTTTTAGTTTTACTCGAGGAGCAGCCAAGAAGCCAGAAACTGAGGATCTGAGAGACTGAGGTGGGCGGTACGGGATAATGAGATCCGTTATATATAGAGGGGTAAGGCCATGAAAAGCTTTGGATGTCATAAGGATTATTTTATATTTAATGTGAGAGGCAACTGGTAGCCAGTGTAGTTGCCTAAGAATGGAAGTGATATGAGCAGAATGAGTGAGGACCCTGGCAGCAGAATTTTGAATGTATTGTAGGCGATTGAGTAAGGTAGCTGGAAGACCAAAAAGGAAGAGAATTACTGTAGTCAAGACGAGAAAAGACGAGCATGGACCAGTGTTTTGGCGTCAGTTTGATCAAGGAATGTACGTAAACGCTATATTGTGAAGATGACACATTTACAATGAGCGCTTAGAGGGTTTGTGTTCCTAATAACGAGGGCAGAATATTAAAAAGCCAAAGTAACAGGGAAAAAAATATGTTTAGACACTTCCCTGAGGGATGCACATCGCAGAGATTTGCCATGTTGCTTCTCAGTTTTTACTGCTTGCCACTGCTCCTAAAGTTCAAACTTATTGAACTTTGACCTTCTGATGCTACTAATGACAATAATTGTTTATACGATATAGACAGAAAGTTCAATCATCTTGAAACACAGACATGGCAGTGAGAAACTGATTCTCACTGTTTCACAAAATCATGAACTGTTGTTTTTAACTTAACATTGTGGAAAAAAATTCAGCTGTGAAATGGGGACCAGGTTTGAATTTTAGATAGCAATCGCACGTGTACTAATCCTGGAATCACTTGTTGCTGCTTTGTAGCTCTTTAAGATTTAATGTGTCCTTTGATTAAAGTTTCATTAGCCCACTTCCTTTTTATCTTCTCACATCTGCAGATGACGACCGTTCCAGTGCGTTCTTGGTTTAAGCTTAAAGGCTGCAAATAAAGAATTTTACACAAAACTACATTTGAATAAACTGTCAATACTGTCAGTCAACACTTTATTGTTTTCAAGCTTGCTGCTCAGTGGCACAGCCAGCAGAAAGCAATTTGCCGTGTATAGTGTGAAAGGGTTAAACCCTGCAGTAAGTGATATGTGTTCAGCCCCGCGGTGAACGAAGTGCAAACGCTTATCATGTGAAAGCAGCCTCATGGTTCAGTTTTGGTTTCTCCTGGAGAATTGTCATTAGTGTCCCACAGTTACAAGGGCCACGCTGAAAGACTGATAGTAATTTCAAAATCCTATTTAAATTTTCAGTTTGAATAGCCTGATTTAAATTCCAGACCAAAGGCCTTAAAAGAAATGAACAAGCAAACCTTCCCCTTTTCTGTATCTCCTTCCTCACATAAGAACTGTCCAACTTCTCTCATTCACTGTGAAAATGACAGATTTTGCTTAAGGATGAGGAGGGGGCTAATTACACTAAATTAGGCTGAAGTACTTCCTGGGGTAACGGGTTGGGTTAGATTACTGGGTGAATTATTTGAAGTCCATCCACACACACACACAAACACAATATATGTGTGTACTGTATATATAGGCATATCTGCTTTATCAAATACAAACTTCTGTGTCTTTTTACAGTTATTTCGGGAAGTGAGAATCATGAAGCTGTTAAATCACCCAAATATTGGTGAGTATTAATTATAAAGCTGCTCTTTCAGATTTTAATTATTGGGTTTTATGTACCTTTATAAGTTTTACCCCTAAATGTCCATAGACACTGGAATTGTCATATTCAAGGATCATACAGAATATCATTTCTGGAAGATTTCACCCTTTTCAATTACACATGTAGTTTATAATTGCTGTTATTATTAAGTGAAATTTTCTAGTAGCAGCAGACAGCTTAGATGTAAAGCGATAAGTCTACACAGGCTATAGAACTACTCTGTGCTGGAGTGCATAGTGTGTAAAATGTTGGTAGTTAGTGCTGCATCTTAGGACTTGAGTTACAAACTGTTCAAATCTGAAGAGTGTGATCAGGCCTCATCACTTAACATGAACGCCCAACCTTACTGAAGCTGGTGTGGTAAAATAAAAGAAATCCCTTGCGTTCATGTTCCAATGTCTAGTGACAGGCCGGTTAATTAATGGTTAAAAACGTCTAGCAGCTACAGATACTGTAGCAGGTTTCATTCCTTTTTTTCAGTTATTGAAACAACAACTTTTTGTGGTTTTGTTCTTGTTCCTACAGTGAAGTTATTTGAAGTGATAGAGACGGAGAAGAACCTTTACCTGGTTATGGAGTACGCCAGCGGAGGTTTGGATTTTCTCTTGGTTCTTATTTTGTCTGTCCATCAGGCAGTGATTTACACTGACCATTTTCTAGATTTAGCCATACATAAACAGTGTTATTGCTACAAGTACGAAAGTGCATTTTCTGATAGTGAGGTGATAGCTTTGCAATTCATTTCAATTTTAGCCTATAAATTAATGTAATAATTACTTTAAGATGATTAACCCTATGTTAAAATTATAGTAAAAAGTTGTTTTCAATGCACTCGATCAATGAAACATTGCTGTTAATGATCTATAAGATAGCAGCTCTATAATTGTTTTTAGCTTAAAGAAGCAATTAATAATAACAATTCAAACACAAATTTGCCCGATTATTTATTTTTGTTCAGTTCTGTTACTAATTTGGGATTTTTAAGAATCAGCCAATACTGATACTTAAATTAACTTAAATTAACTCTTAACATGCTCCGTTTCCTTATACATTTTGATAATATCTGTCTAATAGTTGAAGAATTTGGCCAAAAAGCAAAAATGCTTTCTATACACATTAATCTTTATTAACAATCTAGAGTTTTCTCTAAATATTGCAGACTGAAGAATCCAGATGTGCAGAGTTTGTTGTATACTTCACTATGATAGGATTGTTTGGCACACGTCTTGTAAAGCCAGCTGTGATCAATAACAAAGTTACATCTAGAGAAAGTTATTGCAAAAGTTGGCTGTGAACAGCACAGCTGTCTTTGGGCTTTCTAATACTCGCCTCTGTAAAACCTCCTGAGGTTTAGTCTATAGCACTAACAATACAGATCCAACTTTATTAAACAATCTAAATCTTCCAAATAGATGTTTCAGAAATCGATCACATTAATACAACACTTATTTATAAAAAGCAAATGTGTAGAAATTGCTTATGTAAATAACTTAAGTGTACTTAGCTGCTTGTACAGTGTAGCTTGATTTGTTTCGTGTTGTATGATTCTTGTTTTCATTCTCACTTGTAGCTTAGCTAATAAAATCTAGTATAAAATATGCAGTGTTTTTTTTTATTTCTATGTTTACTGGGTTCATAACAAGCTATCAAAGCTTTGTCTCTCTCTCTCTCTCTCTCTCTCTCTCTGTGTTGCGCTTGAGGCACTCTCTCAAATGAGCTAATGCCAACCTCTGTCTGTTCTCTCTTCTTCTGTCTCGCTTTAGGTGAAGTGTTTGATTACCTTGTTGCTCATGGCAGAATGAAAGAAAAAGAAGCAAGAGCCAAATTCAGACAGGTGAGAAACTGTTAGCTTGGTTGGAACAGTTGAAAACCTGATATTGGGATATGTATTAGGTTATTTTTTAATCCTTAAACTGGTTTCTTATTCTGATCCATTTGTAGAATCCTTGCAGATGTTTTGTAAAGTATCTAAAGAACAGTCTTGGGGGGGGGGGGGGGGGGGGGGGGGGGTATTTGTTAGTGTTTACATTCAATTAATGTTTACATATGTGATCCATGTTGAATCTATGTTGCCTTTAAGTCCATAAAATTCCTTATTTGTCTGAAATTGCATTTTCCTAATTTACAGCTTATATTTTATATATATTAAATTGTCTTAATATATAATAAATTGTTGTTCAGAGGCAATGCAACCCTGACAACTTCCCTCCATTCGGCATGGCTTTTGGATGCTTGGACTGGTTGATACCATCAGTGAGATTTGACTTTGAGAGCTTGACAATCATAAGCACATTTTTAAGGATCTTTGCAAACCAGAAAAAAATGTAAATCACACAAGCCAAAACAGATTGAACTTAGCGTCTGAGAACTAAGAGTTTGCATCACTTTGCAGTGTTGGCTCAGCGAGTACTGGACTGGTAATCAGAGGGTTGCTAGTTGCAGCCTCACCACCAGCAAGTTGGACCGCTGAGCGAGGCCCTTAACACTCAATTGCTTAAACTGTATCACACCTGTAATTGCTTTGGATAAAAGTGTTTGTTAAGTGCATTAAATGTAAGTGTTTTTTGTGAGCAGATTGTTTCAGCAGTGCAGTATTGTCACCAGAAGTGCATCGTTCATAGAGACCTTAAGGTGAGTGTTAGCTCATATCATTTAATGTCTTGCTCTTTGACAACAGATAGTCATAATCATAAAATTATTATACACAAAATCATTTTAGCGGTTTTGATTTCAACGTGTATTTTTTTTTCTCTCTGTTTAGGCCGAAAACCTGCTTCTGGATGCAGATATGAACATTAAGATTGCTGATTTTGGCTTTAGTAACGAGTTTACTCTGGGTAATAAGCTGGACACTTTTTGTGGGAGCCCTCCATACGCCGCTCCAGAGCTTTTTCAGGGAAAAAAGTATGATGGGCCGGAAGTGGACGTGTGGAGTTTGGGGGTCATCTTGTACACACTGGTCAGTGGATCACTGCCTTTTGATGGGCAGAACCTAAAGGTAAGTAGGAAAAAGGGGAGAGATCAGTGAGGGAGTTCCACAGCTCTGAATGGCGTTTTAATTGGGCTTGGTACTTGTGATTGCAGGAGTTGCGTGAACGTGTTCTAAGAGGGAAGTACCGGATCCCTTTCTACATGTCTACAGACTGCGAGAACCTGTTAAAGAAATTTCTAATTCTTAACCCCACCAAAAGAGGCAGCCTTGAGGTTAGTAACAGTGTCTGTGATAAAGAGGTAAAAGCATTAATAAACGATAGACGGTCAAGTTTTGTACAGAGCACACTGTGTAACTCTGTCACTGGTCGTTATCATGTTGTTATCACAAGGAAGTGCACATTAAACGTTCATTTGCTAATGAGGGTTACACGGCTTGATTACACAGCATATGCTCACAATTTCCTTCTTTCAAAAACAAACACAACAACTGTATACAGTGCTGTGGAAAAAGTATTTTGGACCATAGTCTTTGTTCAGTTTCTGCATTTTCTTGCCAACATTAAATTCGGTCCGTCCCCCGTCCTTTTCTGTGTGCCTGTGTCCAGCAGCAGATCATGAAGGACCGGTGGATGAACGTAGGCTTTGAGGAGGAGGAGCTGACGCCCTACGTCGAGCCCCAGCCCGACTACAAGGACCCTAAGAGGACAGGTCAGCATCGCAGCACTGCAGGGATTTGGAAGAGAGGTGGAGTGGACGCCTGGTGCCAAGGGGTCTGGGGAATTTTGGGATGGCTGGGAGGGTGATGGAGAACAGAGGGGTGAAGCTATAAGGGTGGAGGGCAGATTTGAAGGCATTTTCTGTGACTTCAATAGACTGATGTCAATCCTGGTGTTTGTTTACCTGTTCAGTCTGCTGTTGCATCATCGGATCTGTCTTTTTGTTCATCTTTATGCTTTAAACTTTGTTACTGACCTATTGTGTGCCAGTTGGTGGTTGAATTTGTTGTCTTTTATTGTAACCAGTCTGCTTTTCTTCTTTCTTACTAGAAATTATGCTGCAGATGGGATACTCGTCAGATGAGATACAAGACTCCCTTGTTAATCAGAGGTATAATCAGGTCATGGCAACATACTTACTACTGGGCTTTAGGAATTCAGAGGTATGCAAAAAATCTTGTTTGTATTTGGTACACACACTTCACAAAGCATGAGGCAGATATTTATGTGCTATTTAAGTTTGTGACACAGTCATTACAGTGCCAATGATAATCTATGTGATAATCAATATCTTAATCCTTATGAATATAAAGCTGGCATATCCAGACTGTTGGCTTTCGGTTTGCACATTCAAAATCTGTCATGCAAGTGGCAGATTCATTTTTTTTTTTATTTTGGAGGATCTGTTTAGAGCTAAATAATAAGTATGTAACATGAACTGTTGCTGTACTTTAATTAAAATAATCAAATACACCATATAGAGCTAAAAGTATACAAACAGTTAACTAGGAGCTTTTTGGACATCTCATTCTAGGCATAATATGGAGTGAAGTGGTTTAATTTAGTGTTTTAGTCATCGATCACAGTGTATATTTTTATTGGTACACTATTTAGAAGCAGGAAAAATGGGCAGCTCTTGTGGGGTGTTCACGGTACGCAGTGGTCAGTATCTATCAGAAGTGGTCCGAGGAAGGAACAGTGGTAAACCGGCGACAGGGTCATGGGAGGCCAAGGCTCATTGATGCACGTGGGGAGCGAAGGTTTTATTAAATTGGTTGAAATTTGATCTTAAGCTTACTCTTATTTGTGGCAAATATAGGCAGCTAAAAAGTAATATATAAAAACCTATATTTATATTATTACATGCTTTAGGGTTTTATTTTTATGTATTTATTTTTTACCCACAACAGTTTTTTTTTTTTTTTGTTTGTTTTTTTTGGACCAAATTGCATTTTATTTACTCTACTTACTAGATAGGGCACATGTCTCCAATCTTATTATGTTGTATGAAAAAAGTCACACTGGTCCATTGTAAATAGGATTGGCAACTCTGAAATAGTGCATAACATATGAGCAATGTTGAACCTACTCAGTGCACTACATACTCACTACATCTGTGATTCAGCCAAGAAAAAGCACAATTAGGTTGGCAAGTACAAACATGGCATTATGATTTCTTTTTTCATTAGTATTTTACCTGAATTGTTTGATGGAACGACCTTGAATTGTTTAAAACGAATGCAAGTAGACAGTAATTCAGTCTCTATGTTAATGCTTACTTTTTTATCCTAGCTGGACGAACTCTTAATAAAGCCCCTGAACAGTATGGATCTCACAAACAATGGTCAATCACCTTCTCACAAGGTACAACGTGTCACTAGCCAGAAGCCTCGCAGATCCACAGACCAAAGTAAGTCCCACTTGGCTCATGAGTCCATTCCATTCGTGGCATGGTGTTTGTGGTATGTTTTGTTCTTAATGCATGTTTGTACCCCCTGCTCTAGGTTTATCTGCCTCGACCAAGCGTTCTCAGGGTGACAGTAAGCACACAGGTGAAGAGTTCAGCAGGAAAAGCTCAAGCAGCTCCGCTAAAGTTCCTCCAAGCCCACTGGCTACAGGGGATCGAAAGAAAACTTCAACCCCATCTACTGTGAGTTAAAATTGCATTATTGTAAACTACACAGGAGCTTGACGTGATACTGTATCTAGGTGGGATAAGGCACCTCGATGGATTTGATTGGATTGGTCCAGTCTGCAGCTGCTTCTTATCACCTGCCAGTGTTGGGTTCCCACACTAAGCCATATTGCATACGAAGAGCCACACTTAGCACTTGTTAGTGCACTTTCAGTGCATGTTCCAAGCACGGATAAAAATAAATTACACCCAGCATAAGAACTGTCCCCAGATCCTCTATGGCGACCCTGAAATGTGGGAGCTGCGTACAGTAAAAAAGATTCTTATTGTATAGGTCACAGTAGCATCAGTAGCACAACCAACTGCACTTGATTTGACCAGTACTTTATTAGTACATTGTTGCTAATATCTTATGTTGTTTCTCTGCTATACAGAACATCCTTTATACTGGTACGGGCCATGGTCGAACCTCCCCAGGACCAGAAAGATCCACTTTGGGTATACAGAACGGGAAGGACAGGTACACCAATACACTATTTTGGAATGCTCAAATACACACACATGCATCCACTGTTTTATACTAACCTGTTTAGCACTTTTTCTAATCCTGCAAATAAGGTGTTATTTTGCATTTGCACTGAACGTTAATGTCAAATTAAAGAACGCATGGTAGTGGCGGCATGGCTCCTCACAGTTGTTTGAGAAGACGCTGTAAAATGTTGGTCGACTGCTGAATGAGAGCACGTTCCACACGGCATGGGATTAGTGTGCTCAAATTGCAGCATATCAAAAGACTACACTGCTGAAACAAGCTTTTGTCCTCTCCAGCACTTACGTACACCTTTTACCCTCATTTAGAAGCTTGCTTTCTTTTTCATCTGCCGGCGTTTGATGTATGAAGGCAGCATCTGAAATCTTAGTCTTATACTTAATGCATTTCTCTTTGGATGATCACTGTGGCGCATTCACACGTGCATGCAAATTTGTTTAAATATGCAAATGCTGTCTGCTCTTAGTCGAGTGCACTGTATGCAGCTCTTGCGACCGCAGGTTTTCCACTTTTAATCTTTTTGTTTTTACTTTGCACATGTAAATCATGCTTTTTAATGCAAATGTACCTTTGATTGCATTATCATCTGTTTAATCCAATTTAACTTTTTGTTCACTAGCTGGATCACTTTAATCTCATCAGTCTTTTGATTTATTCTTACCAACTTAGCAACTCATTTGGCAGGTTTCCATCTTGGGCTATTTTGTATTCATCCATGTAGCTGATGAAAGCAACAGCTATGAGTACGGTCATACTAATATTGACAAAAAATCCATTTGGTGGATAAATGTGGGCAACGTTGTGAAAAATTGCAGTGTATGTACACTATCTGGCCAAAAATATGTAGACACCCGAGCAAATTATTGAATTTACACTCCTTGCTAACAGGCGTATTAAATCTATTAAATGAAATAAATGATATGCATTCGACTCAACAGTTTCAGAAAGGCCCGTTACTCTTCCAGGTCTGTCTGTGTCCCTTTGCACAAAGCAAGGTCTGTAAAGACATGCATGGTTTAAGGGGTTTGGTCTAAAACTTCTGTGGCCTGTTCAGAGACCTGACCTCAACCACACTGAACACATTTGGGATGAATTAAAACAGTAAATGGGAGTCTGACCTCACAATGCTCATAATAGGCACAAATTCCCACATACCCTGCAAACTTTTGTGGAAAGTCTTCCCTTAAGATTGGGCTATCAAACGTAATGTTGTGGGTTTGAATCCCAGCTCTGCTGTGCAGCCTCTGTTGGGCCCTTGAGCCAGGCCTTTATCTCCCTCATTTCTAGAGGTGCTGTACAATGGCTGACTTTTGAAAAATAATAATTAAGAAATTAAGAAAGGCTTTCTATTTATAGTCATTTAGTCACAGAAAAAAATAAAAATCCTAGAAATGGCATACGTCCCTTACAAGGCCCTTTCAATCATGTTAAATTATGCCCATAAAATGGATGGAAACCTGCACAGCCTTTGTTTGCTTAAGTGATATAATGCAAGTTTGTCTTCAGACCAGATCAGCCTGCATTATTTTCACTCGTTAACTTGATATACTTATGACTTTTACTTGTGATCCCATATGCTGCTACCCTTCCCCTATAGCAACAGTTTCACCATCTGCCTTTGTCTAACCTATGCACCGCACACTCCACTCCCACCCCCTGTACTGGGGGATGAGGAGGGAGCTGTTGTGGATATTTCTCCCCCAGCTTGAGCACCCCAGGGTCCCGTGCCTCTACCGCCTCGGCAGCCGCTGTCCTAACTGCTTCCTCCCGTCCCCGCCACCACAAGTCCCTGTCCACCTCGGCCCACCCCAGCCCCCCAGACCTCCATGCACATCGGCCCAGGCAAGTGGCGGCGCCACCCATACTCAGGGCTGGAGCCGATAAGCAGACCTGCTCGAGACTTACACAAGTTCAGATCATGCAGGCTATTGTTTTCTCAGGTCCACTGAAAAAAGTGGACTTTTTTATCCAGTGTTGAGATTAAGGTAGTGTTAGGAATAGCGTTAGAGTAGCTATGGTGAAAGTTCAGGAAGTCATGTAGACACAACACCTCAGCTTGATAGCCTCACCAAACCCCCTTCATTTTGTGTTTTTCACTAACAAACTTAACAAACTAAACTTGCTTTGCTGTATTAATTTTGCTCTTTGTCTTTGTTCTGCCTGATTTATCCAAGTGACAAACCCCTCACGTTGTTCCAGTATCCCAACCCTGACCATATGACATTACTACCATTATTAGCTTTTTTTCTCCACCTGGTATTGGTACACAATACAACAGTTAGCCTGTTAACAGCCGCCATAGGGAGAGACCTGTTCACTGCATTGTTCTAAATGATGTACTAGTAGAAACTGCATTCTAATATTAGCCCACCGCTGCCAGAACTAGAACTGCATGCCACTGATGCACCAGCAACCGCTGCTGTCTAAGGTGCCAATTTGAGCAAAATGCAGAGAGAATAGCATGGTCCTCAGTTATATATTCTCTATTAAAATCTGTCACAGGCGGCTTGTGTCACACCTGCCCAGGTGTGTTCTAGCCTGCAGCCCTCCTGAGCCAGCGGGGGTATTATGCAATTGGCAGTTTAAAACAGAGTACACAATGGAATTGAGCATATCCAAATTAAGACGTTACAAAAGGAGCGAGATCCAAAAAATTCTGTGTTAATAAATCATTCTCAATTTCAGACAAGCATTCTCAACAAGCATTGATGTATAGAATTGACTCAGACTTTTCTTCTTTGCTAACCCAAACCAACTGTCACTTGGTAAAATCAAGATGTTCCACTGTTCTGCATGTCTAATAACAAGGAAAGCATGGTGGGACACACTAATTAGTGCCTGATCTAGCCTTACTACAGTCCAATTCTAATGGGAAAGCTTCCTTACTGTGCAAACACACCAGAAACACACTGCTAACATCATCTTCATTCAGGATGTATGTTCTAACCCAGTGGTTTTCAACTGGATGTTATTTCTCACTAGTAGTCTACCCAGACCATTATTGCTAAGTAATGCCTTTATTAACCTACCATTTGATTAGAGATAGGCTTGTCCTACAGGACCAGACATGATCTTAAAACAAGAGTACACGTCTGGAAAAACCTGTTGCAAGACTGCATTTTGAAAATTTGTGCCCATTGAACCCACCTGTTCAATCTCCAGATATATTGAAAGTTTAGTTTATTTGAAACAAATAGTCATAAAGGTAAATAACTTGAGCACATTTTTACATTACATACTCACAACTCATCTATACCAGTCCTGCTTCCAACCAGTTGAGAAACACACTTCTAACCCCCACAGACCTGTCTCAAAGTGCTGTACTAAACCTGATAAATATAATAACATGTTGTCATGTGTTGTTGCATGCTAACCAACAGATTGAGTCTAATCCTTGTTAACCGTTGCTTTGAATTGTCAAGAGAATAACACTAATCCAGAGTTCATTCCATTAATGGACAAGAACATCTATGGCTTAACAATCTGCATGAGTTTCATTTAAATTGTGTCCATAACAGAACTAAAACTCTGCAAGAAATGCCAGCATGTCAGTGTGTGTGATCGTTGTAATGTCTATGGACAATCCTGAGTGGTCAGACATGCTTGTGCCTGTCCATTGCATTGGTATTAATGGCTGGTTTGGCTTGGCATATCTTTTATTGTTCCTTTAAATTGTAGTTACGTGTATGTAGCCTATGGATTAATTATAGATTGTACTGACTGTTTTAAATAGAACAACCATTTACGGTTTATTATTTAAAACCTACATTTAGCAGCTTAATTTTAAACATTTTGATGTTACTTTTCTAACCTATTGCTTTGCTGATTCTTTTTAAAAGGACTGATTTATGTTTGTAATGGTACATGTTGACCCCATTTACACCTGATTGCTTCATGCATTCAGAAATCAGAATCTGTATTGTTTTCTGTTCATATTTGAATTGCATGTATTTACACTTAACAAGTGCATCTTAGATTCTAAATATTCAAATCTGATTGCTGTGTGAATTACAAGTAAGCTTAGAAATCTTAATCATTACATTAGTATGGGTGGGATTTTGGGTTGTCACTGTCAAAAGTATGTGGACCCCTTTCCAGCCAGACCTTTTTGTTTAACGCCAGTGCTCGACCTTACAAATGCACTTTTGACTGAAACAGACACTCCAAAATATTGAGTGGAAGCTATTGTAATTGCAAATAGGTGTCAACGTCATCTTAATGCATATGGTTCTGGAATGAAATGTCTTACAAGCTTGTGGTCAGGTGTCCAGAGACACTTATCACTAAAGAAAGTCTTTGCTGAAAGGGCTTTTCACATTTTCATGTAACACAAGAGTGGAATTTTACCACTCTTCCATGGTCTATGGAAGTCCAAGAGTGCACAATTGACTCTGCTTTTCAGGTTTTGTGCACTGACAAAGTTTAACATTAACGTGACCTGTTTTTATTATATATAAAATTAATTTTATGCAAGTGTTTGGACACACATGATCAAATTCAAGTTAACCCAGGGTTAACTTGAATTTGATCATGTGTGTCCAAACACTTGCATAAAATTAATTTTATATATAATAAAAACAGGGGATCAAATGGCTACACATTTTAATGCACAGGTAATGTTTAATAGCTGAATTTAACATATAATGATTACTTTTGAAGTTTTTTTTATATTAAATTTAGCAGATAAAAAGAAATTGCACACTGAAATTGGCAAAATATATCTTATTGTGTTCTGTGCATGAATACCTATTAATAAAAGCAACATTAATCAGGGGGGTTAACAAAATAGTGTTTAAATAGGGCTGTTTAGATGCTATTTGATAAAGTACCAGTTTTAGGTTGCAGTTTTAATCGAGGAAGCACATGCTAGACCTCAATCTTTAGATTTATAGCCTTTTGAGATAATACTTAAAAAGGACTTTCCCTAAATGACTGTTTAGTTATTTTAGGAATATACACCGATCAGGTATAACATTATGACCACCTTCCTAATATTGTGTTGGTCCCCCTTTTGCTGCCAAAACAGCCCTGACCTGTTGAGGCATGGAGTCTAACACCTTTCTATCAGAACCAGCATTAACTTCTTCAGCAGTTTGAGCTACAGTAGCTCGTCTGTTGGATCGGACCACACGGGCCAGCCTTCGCTCCCTATGTACATCAATGAGCCTTGGCCGCCCATGACCCTGTCGCCGGTTTACCACTGTTCCTTCCTTGGACCACTTTTGATACATACTGACCACTGCAGACCGGGAACACCCCACAAGAGCTGCAGTTTTGGAGATGCTCTGACCCAGTCATCTAGCCATCACAATTTGGCCCTTGTCAAACTTGCTCAAATCCATACGCTCGCCCATTTTTCCTGCTTCTAACACAATAACTTTGAGGATAAAATGTTCACTTGCTGTCTAATATATGCCACCCACTAACAGGTGCCGTGATGAAGAGATAATCAGTGTTATTCACTTCACCTGTCAGTGGTCATAATGTTATGCCTCGTCGGTGTATTAATTGTTTATGGTAATCTTGTCCATGGCTGTTACATATTTATTTAAAGAAGCAAGTCTCCCTCAACCCACAGCTTGAGCAACTCCACAGCACCAAACCGCACCAACTTTCCAAGAGGGGTGACGAGCAGAAGCACTTACCACGCAGGCCAGAAAGCTTCTCGAGACGAGCACGCCTCGGCCTACAATGGACCGCCTGCCTCTCCTTCGCTCTCCCACGGGAACAGCCAAGTCCGCCGCACTGGAACTGGCATCTTCAGCAAATTCACCTCCAAATTTGCACGCAGGTGAGTAAAAAGATTTTTGAACGGGCACAGTTAAATTGTATTGCTTAGAGCTTGGTGGTCATTTACATCTTTATCTATAAAATTGATGAGCGAAAGATCACTGGACACAAAGTTTTAGTGGGATCTGGATTATCAGATAGGTGGTTCCTAAACAGTGAAACTGTCAAATTGTATAAGGTGAGTTTACATCCTTTGATTCCACAGCCATATGTGTAACTGGGAGTCCAAGAAAATTTAAACCTGAGAGGGAAGGATGTCGGTACATCCTGTCCTAATGCTCAAAGCAGGTCTCTTTTAGCAGATGTATACAGAATAACCCATACACTCACATACTGGGAGCTGTTGTGCAGAATTTATGCAATAAAGGAGCATGTGGGTGGGAGAGGGGTGACAAAAGTTTACATCAAGATACGGGAAAAGCAACGTTAGGTCATTCTTCAATTGTTGTTAAGCATACCTGCAGTGACAAAACAAGCAGGTCGGGTGACTTTGGAATGACAAAGAGAAAAACTCGATTGACAGAAAGATAAAGTCTGTTTTAGAAACTGGGTTTAGAGGTCAAGAGAAAAGAATTTTGAAACGTCTGCAATGTGGGCACAGTAGAATTACTTTACTCCAATGTCTCCAAAGCATCTGCAGTGGTGTCTGAGCCTGCCAGCTTTGTATGCTCAGGAAATAGACATTATACTTACTATTTTATTAGCTTTGTTGTCGGGGGTTTAAAGCAGTGTCTAGGGTGGATGTCATCAAACAGAAGTGCATGATTTTTATCTAGAAGTCGCAATACCTTAAAGCTGGACTGATTGTTATAAGATTAAAACAAATTGACTACACGAACAAATTCTCGAAGGTCAATATTTCCACACCTAGGGTGCAAAACAAATGCCAACGTTTAGCTAGACTCTAAAGAACTCCCAAAATGATCACAATTAAAATGTGATTCTTATGAAATAGTTGTGCAATATTAAGGCAACCTTGCATTTGATTTGTCATCAAATAAAGTCTATACCACCTCAATTCAAAGTCACATCAATAAATTGCTTGTTCACTTGTGCTCAGGTATAAAGAAGGATGAAACATGATTGTTTGCATTGTGCTATGAGGATGTTTATTAAAATTACCTGCAGTTCTCCTCCTTCAGGACAAGCTGGTTTGAAGAGGTACATGAGGAATCTGTGGTTGAAATGAGGTTATTTTTATAAAGGGGTCTTGGAGCAGAGTTAGGTGTTAATGGGAGAAACACCATTATGACACTATCCCCGGTTATCAACCTTGTAAATTATGTAGAACCACTATTCTTCAAATCAGCTTTTTCCAAGCAAAATGGAATTTATTCCAATCAGAAGTTTTATGTCAGAGAATTCCTGTACAAGTTAGGTTGAATAGGAAGGAACTGTTTAGCTTTGTTAACCTCTGAATTAGGTCACTTTGCTCAGAGTTTGCCAGTATAACCCAAAGTGGAAGTACAGTGAGTTGTTTTTTTGTGTGTGACTGTGGCTTATATATCAGGTTGATTCTGTTTCTTTTAACAGGTCCTATGTAATTTCAGGCAATGTAACTTCATTACCTAATGATAATGTCCCCATTATTCTGTTCTGTGCCCATCAATTAACCCTTAATTGCTCTTTACACATGTATAAACCGATCAGCCATAACATTAAAACCACCTCCTTGTTTCTACACACATCACACCATTTTATCGGCTCCACTTACCATATAGAAGCACTTTGTAGTTCTACAATTACTTTGTTAGCCCCCTTTCATGCTGTTCTTCAATGGTCAGGACTCTCCCAGGACCACTACAGAGCAGGTATTATTTGGGTGGTGGATCATTTTTAGCACTGCAGTGACACTGACAATGGTGGTGGTGTGTTAGTGTGTGTTGTGCTGGTATGAGTGGATGAGACACAGCAGCGCTGATGGAGTTTTTAAACAACTCACTGTCACTGCTGGACTGAGAATAGTCCACCAACCAAAAATAGCCAGCCAACAGCGCCACGTGGGCAGCGTCCTGTGACCACTGATGAAGGTCTAGAAGAGGACAAACTCAAACAGCAGCAATAGATGAGCGATCGTCTCTAACTTTATATCTTCAAGGCGGACCAACTAGGTAGGAGTGTCTAATAGAGTGGACAGTGAGTGGACACTGTATTTACAACCCAGCACAACACACACTAGCACGCCACCACCATGTCATTATCACGGCAGAGCTGAGAATGATTCACCACCTAAATAATACCTGCTCTGTGGTGGTCCTGACTATTGAAGAACAGGGTGAAAGCAGGCAAAAAAAAATATGTAGAGAAACAGATGGACTACAGTCAGTAATTGTAGAACTAAAAAGTGCTTCTATATGGTAAGTGGAGCTGATAAAATGGACAGTAAGTGCAGAAACAAGGAGGTGGTTTTAATGTTATGGCTGATCAGTGTACATTCAGCTACATGATTATTGGCACCCTTAGTAAAGATGGATGGAAGTGCCTTTGTGATTAATTTATTTGGCAGGATGTGACTAATTTACCTCCCTTTTTAAACCAATCTTTACTTGGAATACCAATTTTTTGGAGCTGTTTAAACCATCAAACTGCCATGCTAACCTTTTTTTCCTGACAGGTCTCCTGGAATTCAACATCTACTTGAAGATTTGTCATGTTTTTTTAACTTATCTGAGAATATATTCTTCCCCTCTTTTCTTTCCCACCTTTTTCTTGTAGAAATCTCTCATTCAGATTCCCCAGAAGGTAGGCAATAACAATATTGAATCAAGCCGAATCCGTTTTTGTGCTTTTTCTTTTGTGGTCTTATGATGCAAGGGATTTCATTTTGGGTCAATATGTCTTGTACATCTCTCTTTGGTTATGCGTTTTACTAATGTCCTGTGTCCATTGCCCAACTGTTCCATCAGCCTTGCAGTCTTGCTTCCTTTGTTTTTCCTCCTCGTCTGTGAATAGAAATGACCCTTATTCACATCTCTTTTTCATTCCCCCTTCTTTGGTTGGGCCTGTGGGCTGCAGTCAGTGTTTGTTGTGACTTAGATCTTGTGTATTGGTCTCTGTGTCATATTCCGTGCTGTTTTATGCAAATCTTCTACAATGCAGTTGAGTAGCTTTAGTGGGACGCCTCAGAGTTACAGGTGCCTCTGTTTTTAAACTCTTTCTGAAACTTGTTGAACCTGATCAACCTTTAATTCTGCTCTTTTAATCAAATATTTTATGGCTGCAGTAAATCTCCTGTCGGGCGTTAATGTGCTGCTGTTGTCTGTTTGCTGGCCTGTATTCCTCTTTTCTACTTCTCTGTATCAGTATGCACACTTCACACTTCAATTCCAGTGTATGCTACACAAATTTCTAAAACGCACTCCACTGTTGTGATTTTTGTGAGCACAGGGTTGTGTGGTCTTCCCCAAGGATGGTCGCATATCACATTCGACATGATTTATCAATTGCTGACACGAATTGCTTAGAAAACTGTCTGTCTCAGACAGTCAAAATTAATAACTGTGTAAGTGACAATAAGTGTCTGGACTTATACAGGGTGCATGTAGTATTACAGCATGAAACATTTAGGTATAACATTCAAAGCTTGCTTTATCAGGCAAAGGCTCTGTCCATGTAAATCACAATGTTTTTGTTTTAAAGCAAACCCTGGACAGACACTTAAAATTTATCCATTTATGCGGAAATAGGAAAACATGCCAACTGTCATTTTGCCAACTCAAAGTGTGATGATAATACGGCATCCTATTTTATTTTATTTTTTTTTTTTTTAATGCATTTTCTCCCCATTTTCCTCCCAATTTAGCACACTCAATTTGTCTTTCACTGCTGAGAGATACCAGATTGCATCCAAGGAGAGCACGTTGCTGTACACGCCTCTTCCGACACGTGTACAGTCCTGCTCTTCTCGCCCCTGCATTCTGCACAGGCGTCTCTTCCACCAATCAGGGTCCTTACACAGCGTACGAAGAACCACCCACCCACCCACACATAGTCCGGCCCCCACCCTGCAGATACGGTGGCCAATTAGTATCTGCTGCAGGCACTGCCAATTATGCCACCCAGATGGTGCCCAACCAAGGAGTTCAGAAACTCTGTGCTGGTGTGCTAGCGGAATATCCCACTGCGCCACCTGGGCGCCCTGGCATCCTATTTTATGTGAACGTTTTAAAACTAGAACATTAGGAACATGTACTGCTAAGCACAGCACCCATCTTAAGGTTTACACAAAATAAACATGTAAAAAATGCCAATCTTTCCAGTTAAACACAGTATAAGCGACAAGTCTTACGAAACAGCGTGACAGAAGCATTTCCTGGATGGAATTTCAAAAAGCTCAGTTTTCAGAAGCCCAAATGCCATTTTTGTGTGAATGCTACCAAAATACACATAAAAATAATACAAAAATAATGTAAAAAAAACCCCTACTCATTTTAGCTGGGTTTTTCTGTGACTGGGTGTCTACACAAACATGATTGGATATGACCTCTCCAGGGCATTTCAGTCTTGCGTCCAGTGTTTCCTGGTGGGACCAGATCTGGCGTAACCCTGACCAGGATAAAGTAGAGACGAAAATAGAAAAAAATCAAATAAATAGGCACTTTGTTTTTTATCTGCTCACTTCTTTAAAAATAACATCGAAGTCCAGCTTGTCTTGGGCTGTGTTCCAAACCCTATAATTAAATCATGGATGTTGTCTGATCATTTAAGCACTCGTGTAAACAGCATATTAAATCCAGTGTATGACAGAATATATATTTAAAATAATGTGCAGTGTAATGTTTTGACAATTCAGACGTCTAAAAACAAACATTGTTTACATGAGGATTGGAACGTGTACAAGAATGTATGTAAATAAGTGTGTGCTGATCTCAGATGGTTGAGAAAGGAGGGTTTACTCTACATGTGGTGGAGGGACTGTTGCAGCAATGTTCACTTGCTTATGCTTCCTCCATTCTCCGTGGAGGAAATGGAAGTGGTTCGCCGCTCTTACACTTTGTTTGCAGATATCTTTATTGCTCTTTTATACTCTTTGTTTGAAAATAAAAAGTCTAGACCATGCAACTGTTTATTTCATAGTCGTACTACAGTTATATAAGTGAGTATTTCACTTGGTTAATGCAAGTCTAATATTAAAGATTGCTGTGGCCACTCAGTGATATAGTAGTACAGCATTGATCATTGGGAGGTCTTGGTTTTGATCCCTGTTGATGCGATACTCATCAATGGCCTGGCCCTGCTTCTTTAAGCCCGTTGCTTGGGCTGTTTTTAAAAGGAGTCAGTGACTGGCGTCATGTGTTTAGGAGAAAGCATGTGTTGCCCCTCACACTCCTGTACTGGCACTTTTCATTAAAGTGGCTAAAAAATCACAGTAATTACATTGGCAAAACTGGAAAAATTTGGGAATGTAACCAAACAAGCATGGTCATATAAAAAGAAAGCTATATTTGCTAGTTTTGTACAATAGCCAGTATAAAAAATGACATAATTAAGAGACTTATCTTGTGCCGGTTTTCTTTGAGGAGTCCATATGAGGGAGAGGGTCAAGATGAGGCCAGCAGGTGAGGACATCTGTTTAGTAATGATTAGTACAATGTTTTACAATCTAAATAGTTTTACACTTTTACCCAAAATGCAGTAAATCAGCCAAGACATATCTTGTTTTTACTTTTGTACTTAAGCTATCTCGCTAATTAACTTACACTGACAAATGTATGACGACACCCACCCCTGACTTTGCTCCTAAACACCTGATTTTACTGCACATATATGCTGTTTGAAACAAGTGTGTAAATTTGTTCAATTATTTACACTTCATTACAGTATGAATTGCATAACAATTATAGTCCAATGAGGGGGAAACAAATATTTTATTTATTATTTGCAGTGCATATTTTTACTTTAACACGCTTTACTCATATTCTGCTTTTGTAATATGTTCCTTATACATACAAACAAAAAAAAAAAAAGCATGTTTTTTATATTATGTATACATTTTTCCTTTTTTTTTTTTACTCATATACAGTGGGGCCAAAAAGTATTTAGTCAGCCACTGATTGTGCAGGTTCTCCTACTTAGAAAGATGAGAGAGGTCTGTAATTTTCATCATAGGTACACTTCAACTCACATTGGAAATCACATTGTAGGATTTTTAAAGAATTTATTTGTAAATTATGGTGGAAAATAAGTATTTGGTCAATAACAAAAGTTCAACTCAATACTTTGTAACATAACCTTTGTTGGCAATGACAGAGGTCAAAGTTTCCTGTAAGTCTTCACCAGGTTTGCACACACTGTAGCTGGTATTTTGGCCCATTCCTCCATGCAGATCTCCTCTAGAGCAAAGATGTTTTGGGGCTGTCGCTGGGCAACACGGACTCCACAAATTTTCTATGGGGTTGAGGTCTGGAGACTGGCTAGGCCACTCCAGGACCTTGAAATGCTTTTTACGGAGCCACTCCTTCGTTGCCCGAGCGGTGTGTTTAGGATCATTGTCATGCTGGAAGACCCAGCCACGTTCCATCTTCAATGCTCTCACTGATGGAAGGAGGTTTTGGCTTAAAATCTCACGATACATGGCTCCGTTCATTCTTCCCTTAACACGGATCAGTCGTCCTGTCCCCTTTGCAGAAAAACAGCCCCAAAGCATGATGTTTCCACCCCCATGCTTCACAGTAGGTATGGTGTTCTTGGGTTTTTCTTCTTTCTCCAAACACGACGAGTTGAGTTTTTACCAAAAAGTTCCATTTTGGTTTCATCTGACGGGCCTGGACATGTACTGGCTTAAGCAGGGGGACACGCCTGGCACTGCAGGATTTGAGTCCCTCTCGGCGTAGTGTGTTACTGATGGTAGCCTTTGTTACTTTGGTCCCAGCTCTCTGCAGGTCATTCATCAGGTCCCTCTGTGTAGTTCTGGGATTTTTGCTCACCGTTCTCATGATCATTTTGACCTCACAGGATGAGATCTTGACCCCAAGGGAGATCATCAATGGTCTTGTATGTCTTCCATTTTCTTACAATTGCTCCCACAGTTGATTTATTCACACCAACCTGCTTGCCTATTGTAGATTCACTCTTCCCAGCCTGGTGCAGGTCTACAATTTTCTTCCTGGTGTCCTTCGACAGCTCTTTGGTCTTGGCCATGGTTGAGTTTGGAGTCTGACTGTTTGAGGCTGTGGACAGGTGTACAGGTGTATACAGATAACGAGGTCAAACAGGTGCCATTAATACAGGTAACGAGTGGAGGACAGAAGAGCTTCTTAAAGAAGAAGCTACAGGTCTATGAGAGCCAGAAATCTTGCTTGTTTGTTATTGACCAAATACTTATTTTCCACCATAATTTACAAAAAAAAATTCTTTAAAAATCCTACAATGTGATTTCCTGGATTTTTTTTTCTCATTTTGTCTCTCATAGTTAAAGTGTACCTGTGATGAAAATTACAGACCTCTCTCATCTTTCTAAGTAGGAGAACTTGCACAATCAGTGGCTGACTAAATACTTTTTGACCCCACTGTACAATTACTCAGATATATCACATCTAACCACTCCTGACAGAGAAAGGTCTTGCCCCCCCCTCCCCCAAGTGTGTAGTAGCCTACCATATCTTTTCACCTGCCTGAGGCGGGTTCACACATGGCTCAGTATCGCATGCGGAGAGTCCACACACTGATTGCCATTTTTCCCCATCTTTGTGCATGCACTAATGACCAGCCAACAAAGATTGAATTTGCACCAGTAATGAGGAATCCCATCTGCCCTCCCACTATCAGATATAGCCATTCATGTCTTTGTGGGCTCACAGGTGGTTGACAGCAGAGCTCGGGTTTAGACTGCTGCACCACAAGAGTGCTAAAAGCTTGTATTTTAAGCATAAATTAAGAATTTCAGACAAAAACATTAACGTTTGTGTATTGTTGCAATAGTGTCGTTGGCAGTTCCTGCTTTAAAACGTTAAGAAGTTGTAACATTGTGGTTTGTCTTCATTTCTTAATACAGTTTAAAAACCTTGAGGTTGTTTTATTGTTAACGCCTTTGATGATGTAAAATGCTCCTGTAATGGTTGCAAAGAAGCAGCTCCATAAAATGTTTCTGACCTCCATTCAGTGTTTACTCCACACTTACTGTATAAGTCATGCAGTTTGTCATATTATTAACTTAATCGTTAGCAGCATCTGCTTTGTTGCTCTAGTGCTAAAGAAGCAACATGTCTTGGCTTATCAACTACATTTGGGGTAAAGGGAAATATAAGTTTCATTAAACACTGAACTACCTGATAAGTATATTGAATATAAATCATTGGAGTTTTTATTGTTTGTCTCGAAGAAGATTTAAAGCAGAAAGAAAAGTGTAACAAACATCTTTGAGCTAATTACCACCAGATTATCAGTACCACACTGGTATTAAGGATTTTAATGAGTCTTAGGGGTTCTTTAGTCTCATGGAGCCAGACTTTAGATATCGAGAAATGTCAAGAAAATGCCTGTGCCTTACAGATCTTCCCAAACAACCCACCTAATTCTTGCAATATGAGATTTGGGACATAGCAGTGTTTTGTCATAGTCAATATAGGAAACCTATAGGTTGGTGTTGGTAAACAGACCCAAATTGGATAAGATACCAGTGGGATTTAGTCTTAATGTCTTAAATTTCATTATATTTTAGTTAGCATGTTATTTAGTACTAGTGAAAATATCTCAATTTAATGTAGGTAGCAAGAACGTAGCTGCAGTATAGTTTTTAGCTACTAATAAAGTAGCTCACGAGTTTCTCAGGGTCGTCATTCTCTCTCTTTTTATTGATATCCGATGTGAGGATGTGAATTTAACATTTTATTTACACAAAACAAAAATTAAAATCAGTAAAACTTAAAATATAACATTCCACTAAACTGAAGAACAACTGCTTTACAGCTAAATGTTTTTGTAGCCGATGGAAGCCGGTTTCCGCCGCCACCTAGAGGAGGGAAAATGGCGGCACTATGTCAGGTTTACTTTTACCTCGATGTAAAAAAATTGACGTTTATTCTTAAAGTTACGTTTTAACTCGATTAATTTGCTTAATTTTGGGATTAATAGTCAAAATGTTGAAGAAAAAAGAAGTTAAAGGAGGATTTTAAGCAAAACTCTTTGGTTATCTCAACATTTTGAATTGGCAGTAAAATTTGGAATTTGACATTTCATTATTTTTGATTCATCACAGTTTTTTGAGGTTTTATCATTTTTTTATTCAAAAAGTCTTTCAAGTAAAATTTAGAAAAGAAGTCAAAATTTTGTGATAGGGTCAATTTTTGCTGATATTTGGCAGCCCTTCCCTTTCAAGATATAGAAACAGGTTGTATAACTTACATAATGTAAATAATAAGCCTTATTCCAATATCTGCAATATCTGATCCCCTTGTGGAACCCAAATATTGGTCAATATTAACAGCTAACCAATATCTGTCAGGCCCCAGTTAAAGGAGAGGATGTTGAAATGGTTTGACTGCATTGTAGTAACGCATCATGAAATCACATTCATTTTTATGTTTATGTTCTATATGTTTTTGTCATTTTTGGTGTATTGTGTTTTTGACTCTTTTCAGTCTCCAGTACAAGTCATGGGTTTGCTTACTCAAGTCATCAGTGGATGAGGCACCATTTGCCACATGAATGTTATTACTGTTAACTAATTTGTCTTCCTGTCTTTGTCTCTTTTCATCACGTTTACCCTAGGCCCATGTTAAGCACTGCAGAAAAGCTGGAGAAAGGCACCCAGGGTTTGGCAGGTGATGAGAACAGGGACTCTGTGTCCTCCTCCTCACCTGTGTCCAGTACACCTTCATCTACCCAGTCCTCCAAAGACATCAAACCCCGCTCACTGCGCTTCACCTGGAGCATGAAGACCACTTCATCCATGGAGCCCAGTGAGATGATAAAGGAGATCCGGAAGGTTCTGGACTCCAACAGCTGCGACTATGAGCAGCGTGAGCGCTTCATGCTCTTCTGCATGTCCGGGAACCCATCCCACGACGACTTTGTTCAGTGGGAGATGGAAGTCTGCAAGCTTCCTCGTCTCTCTCTAAATGGTGTACGCTTCAAACGTATCTCTGGCACGTCTATTGCCTTTAAGAACATCGCCTCCAAGATTGCCAATGAGCTGAAATTGTGAGCAATTGCATCTGTGAAATAAAACTGAATTGTGGCTGATGAAAGCTGTAGCCCGGGTGTGTGGTGTGAGAAATTGGACAGACTGGTGACATCAGAAAAAAGAACAAAAGTTAGAGACTGAACGGTTAGCACAGTTTGTTAGGGGGGTTGATGTGATTGTATAGACATTTCCAGGGCCGCCTTTTTTTTTTTTTTTTTTTCTTCTTTTTTTTTTTGTGGGAGTTGTTTTCCTTGGTTTGGGTTTTCTGTCCACACATCACCCCCACTTATATTTTTGTCATCTTTTTGTGACAGTTTTGTTTGTTCTCAGTTTTGTGGTTTTTTTCTTTGCTCCTCAGTCATTTTCTGTTCATGGGTATAGTGACCAGAAAGGAAGTCGATGTAATTAATGAACCGAAAACTGTTTGCTGATGGTTCTTGTATTACAAAATCAAACCAGCTACTGCCTCGACATGCTGATAACCCCAGCCCCAGTTACTTGATTTTTTATTTTTTTATTTTTTATCTATAGTCTAAGATTACCCATTATAAAGAGATATCATATTGGTGGTTTGACAGGCTGAATGTACAAACAAGTTAGTAATGGAAATCTAGAACTCAAGTACTACACACCATCACTAGACCCATGCTGAGATTAAAAAAAAATTCACTCCACATCATCTGGTTCTAATTTTAGACCATGATGCTAATAAGTTCATCACAATAATGTGTCTTATGTGATCTGATATTATAATTCAGACTTCACCCTTGAGTGCTCTGGAGGTGAATCACCTCTCTGCAGTATCAGCCGGGCCATTTTTTTTCCTTTTTGCTACACGGGTCATAAGTAATTAAAGGCCAATTAAGTAATTATAGGTGGATTGTAGTGTAATTATGAGTTGCTGGTTGGTTTCATTGTGCCGCACTGGAATGAGTCTGTTTTGTTGCCTTTCTTTGGAGAAGATAATATTATTCTAAAAATAAAAAATTGAACGAGTTGCCGTTGTTGGTGTTTTTATTATAACTTCTTTTTAAATAATTTCTTAATGAGTTCCTTGTAATGTTTTCAGTCTAATATACTACTGCTTACAAAAATGTAAATAATTCTTATGGTTTTTATAGCATTCCACATAGCATTTTTTTTTTTTAAACCCCATACACAAACCTGGCTTTTCAAGATTAGATTAGATTAGTGATATAAAATCATTTAAAATAAAAGGTAGGTGATTCAAGAACATTTACAGTTGAGAAGAAGAGAAACTGTTAATACTTTTATTTTTTAAATCCTTTTTAGTACACAAATAAATGTTCTTTCTAATACATAAAAGTATACATAATAAATATTTGCTGCTTAACCGATTTTTGTATTTTTGCTTTTCACCTTTGAATGTTGCAGATCTTCCAACTAATTTTAATAAAAGATAGAAACACGAGCAAACACAAAATGCCGCTTTTAAATGATTATTCCATTTATTGAAGATAACAAATTAATTCAAAACCTTTAACAAAAACTAAATGCCCCCCAAAACTAATGATGGTTCCACTCCTAGCCGTGTAATCAATCGTTTGCCAAAATACATTTCTATGGATGCATTTTGGACCATTTTTCTTTGCAGAATTAATAATTGGATTGGATGGTTTTCAAACATAAACTGGCTGTTTATGGTCCTGCCACAGCATCTCATTGCGTTTCAGGTCAGCCACTGGCCATTGGTTCTGGACCTTAGGTTTGTTCTTTTAAGCCATTCAGAGGTGGACTGGTTTGTGTTCTTTGGATTATTGTATTGCTTCATAACCCAACTTTGCTTGATCTTAAATTCTGGTTGCTACTATTAGGCTCTCGAGCGTGGCTCTCAAATGCCTGGGTTGTATTCCATCATGTGTAAGGTGCTTTGGATAAAATGTCTGCTAAATGCTGTGCAATGTTTGTTACTCATACTCGGGTCTAAACAGGTGGTACCAGTTTAGGACAACCAACAGGTATGTTAACATATTTTATATACAGGTCCTTCTCAAAAAATTAGCATATTGTGATAAAGTTCATTATTTTCCATAATGTAATGATAAAAATTAAACTTTCATATATTTTAGGTTCATTGCACACCAACTGAAATATTTCAGGTCTTTTATTGTTTTAATACTGATGATTTTGGCATACAGCTCATGAAAACCCAAAATTCCTATCTCAAAAAATTAGCATATCATGAAAAGGTTCTCTAAACGAGCTATTAACCTAATCATCTGAATCAACGAATTAACTCTAAACACCTGCAAAAGATTCCTGAGGCTTTTAAAAACTCCCAGCCTGGTTCATTACTCAAAACTGCAATCATGGGTAAGACTGCCGACCTGACTGCTGTCCAGAAGGCCATCATTGACACCCTCAAGCAAGAGGGTAAGACACAGAAATAAATTTCTGAACGAATAGGCTGTTCCCAGAGTGCTGTATCAAGGCACCTCAGTGGGAAGTCTGTGGGAAGGAAAAAGTGTGGCAGAAAACGCTGCACAACGAGAAGAGGTGACCGGACCCTGAGGAAGATTGTGGAGAAGGGCCGATTCCAGACCTTGGGGGACCTGCGGAAGCAGTGGACTGAGTCTGGAGTAGAAACATCCAGAGCCACCGTGCACAGGCGTGTGCAGGAAATGGGCTACAGGTGCCGCATTCCCCAGGTCAAGCCACTTTTGAACCAGAAACAGCAGCACTGGACTGTTGCTCAGTGGTCCAAAGTACTGTTTTCGGATGAAAGCAAATTTTGCATGTCATTCGGAAATCAAGGTGCCAGAGTCTGGAGGAAGACTGGGGAGAAGGAAATGCCAAAATGCCTGAAGTCCAGTGTCAAGTACCCACAGTCAGTGATGGTCTGGGGTGCCATGTCAGCTGCTGGTGTTGGTCCACTGTGTTTTATCAAGGGCAGGGTCAATGCAGCTAGCTATCAGGAGATTTTGGAGCACTTCATGCTTCCATCTGCTGAAAAGCTTTATGGAGATGAAGATTTCATTTTTCAGCACGACCTGGCACCTGCTCACAGTGCCAAAACCACTGGTGAATGGTTTACTGACCATGGTATTACTGTGCTCAATTGGCCTGCCAACTCTCCTGACCTGAACCCCATAGAGAATCTGTGGGATATTGTGAAGAGAAAGTTGAGAGACACAAGACCCAACACTCTGGATGAGCTTAAGGCCGCTATCGAAGCATCCTGGGCCTCCATAACACCTCAGCAGTGCCACAGGCTGATTGCCTCCATGCCACGCCGCATTGAAGCAGTCATTTCTGCAAAAGGATTCCCGACCAAGTATTGAGTGCATAACTGAACATAATTATTTGAAGGTTGACTTTTTTTGTATTAAAAACACTTTTCTTTTATTGGTCGGATGAAATATGCTAATTTTTTGAGATAGGAATTTTGGGTTTTCATGAGCTGTATGCCAAAATCATCAGTATTAAAACAATAAAAGACCTGAAATATTTCAGTTGGTGTGCAATGAATCTAAAATATATGAAAGTTTAATTTTTATCATTACATTATGGAAAATAATGAACTTTATCACAATATGCTAATTTTTTGAGAAGGACCTGTATGCCTATATGATAGTGGAGATGTAAGCCTAAACGTAAAATATCGTATGCTAGCAACATTTTAAAATGTTTTCTATGCTGAAACCAGTTTACTTATTCCATAGATCCTGACTAAGTGCTTTAATTATTTCTAGCAGATAAGTGCACACGTGATCACCGTTGTTATTTTACTCTAAATTTACAGAAAGAAAGACAAATCAAGTTTTGACAGTGAGTATAATGTACAGTAACTTTAAGCGAAATATGTGCTAACATTTCTCTGCAGCGATGTAAAAGATTTATATAAAAAATAATCGTGTGTAGTTTCAGTTATGGGTGATATTGGGAGATATGGGTGCTGAATAAAGCTTTTGTAGAATGAATCAATGTTTTTAAAATTGTAAATTAACTTAAGCGTTCTTGGGTTTTTTACCTCCTAGTCCAATTCAGAAACATAAACTATAAAAAAATTCATGTTTCCGCCCGGTTTCGAACCGGGGACCTTTCGCGTGTGAGGCGAACGTGATAACCACTACACTACGGAAACTTTGATGTGAAGTACTCAGTAAAATTACTCCTTTGACCATTGGTTTTGTACTGGCTGGTTCTGAGAGTTACACAGTCGAATAGTTGTGCTTTTTATATTGATTGTTCACAATATTATCTAGATAACTCTATAGAGGGTCATGGCTTACTAAAGTCTCCATGAGGTCTGCGCCCAAGAACGCTTTCTTCTCATTTCACAATAAAAAGCTCATAGATAAATTTGTACATTTATTTTTACATTTTTGGAAGTAAAACTATGTGTCACAGGCCACAAGTTACCCCCCTCCCAAAATAGAGCCCCCAAAATTAAACACAACAAACCACTAATTGTTTTATATAATAAAACAGTACATTACATTATCTTAATTATTCTTGATGTTGATGTACTATTTTGATTTTGTACTATGATTTGTATGGTGTATGTACGTATTTGTTTTGATTATTTGTCTTATGTAAAGCGTCTTTGAGTATCTTGAAAAGCGCTATATAAATAAAATGTATTATTATTATTATTACATTTTGCAAAACTTTTCTTTTTTTTATTAAATGTTTGTAAAAATATAAGTAATTTTTGTTAATTAGTCATTTTCAGTTACATTTTTAGGTTTTTTGTTGTTTTTCGTTACATTTTTTTTTTTTTTTTAATGTATTAATAAATTCATCCTGAATTAAACTCTTAAATGTTGTCATTGTCACAAGGACACTGAACGATCAGGCCAAAATCGCCATAGTTTTAATACTTGTATTTTGATATTACTAAATCCAAAATATTATTAACGTTCACAACGGTTTTAAAATAGCAGTTATAATGAATCAAGAGCCGTTCGTTAACCGAATGAACCTTGAGCTGACAGTGAGCCGACTCAGTTTATATCGACTCACTGACAGGAGCCGCAGTGTTCATGAATAATAAGCCCCTCCCCCTCTCTTCCCTACGCCTGACGTGACGTATCTCCCGGAGCTGATTTTGCTAACAGTGGCTTTAGCCTTTCTCCCGGCGAACACAAACCGACCGCGGTTGTATTTTCACTGTAAGTGTTACACTTCTGTTTTAATATTTTAACTTTGTAACCTTTTTTGACTACAAATAAATAATTTAAGCAAACTGTTCGACTGGAAGACTCTAAGCGAACGTGAAGAACGTTATCACCTCCATACCAGTAACTTTTACAGAAACAATAGCTATGCTAGCCGACCTTAGCTAACTGGCGTTTGTTGCTAAACTTACTGTCTTTAACCATTTGTTTCAGCTACCGTTATCTGTTAGTAAACAATGCATGTTTATTTAACATGATCATTGGCTAAGGTTGTTCTTTGAAACGAGTCTGTTCTCAGAGTAGTGGATAATGCTCGGAATGTAGCTAACTGACTGCTGTAAACACAATCACTAGACGCTAGCTAAAGGTCACAGTGTTGCGTTTAATAAGCTAATACAATCTTGTACACATGGGCTTATCATAAAGGTGTAGAATATTAAATGCATTTAGTTATCGCCATCCCCACGGTCATTTTCTCTAAAGTACCTAAACATTGACCTACGACAAACAAACAATATTTTGGCTTAAATGCTCATTGTTGTTCCTACTCTGCAACGTTCAACACATTTGACTTTATCACTGTTAGGGGTTAACCGATAACCGACTAAGAATTCATTGCTCGATCAGTTATTATTGCACTTCCATTATTTAAATGATCAACTACTGAACTATTACGAATGAACATTATTAACCTTAACATGCCAAGTGCAATATTTTATTACATTTTTAGATCTTTTATTTGTGATTACTTCTGACGACTAAAGATTTAGTATCTATAGGCTTTTGAATGTCCCTATAATTTTTACTTACAGTATCATTTTGCTGATGAGGTGGATTTTTATATACTCACTAAAACACTAAAACCTACATAAACATCTCCCAAATTATGTCCAATTTTAGTGGGCAATGTACAATACAGCATTTACTTATTTTTGTGTTGTTTCCCATTTAAATCCCAGTCCAATTGTTTTCAGTTCCCCTTGCGTATTGCTGCTCACGTCACACTGCTATGACTGCAGATTGTCATTTGTTCCCTCTGAAAATTGCAGTTGTAGCCAACCGCTTGTTTTTAATTGGCCAACATTTAGGGGGTCATAAAGCTGTAACATGGTCCAACCTCCCACACACAGACACAGCCAATTTTGTCTGTTGAACACCCAGCCAGAGATTTGAACTCAGATATCAGTGGTGGTGTGTTAGTGCAATTATCTGATAAATTTAGTGTAAGATTAAATAAAATCACAGCTTTACTTTTTACACTATGCATATACTGATTGTTTACTGCACAATCTAGCTTGTAATGAAAAAAACACTGGTTTGTAGTTGCACCTTCTATAATCCTTCAGAATTTTTTGTAATGTGTATTTTGCCCTAATGGTAATTTACCACAAAATGTATATAATATCTATGCTGTTTTCTTGGTGTTGTGGCTAAGTCTCCATATATGATGTATATGCATTCCTTGGCTTGTTAAGAAAAGTCATCAGAAAAAAAACAACAAACACATTAGCGTGCCTCTCAATAGCTAGGCTGTTTCGGCTATTGTTCCCGCTTAGACATTAGTCATGTCCATGCAGATGCCTGATTTTCATTTCCTGCACCATCTTAAAATAGTTTTTATTTTGCTGTTTCTTTCTCAGCAATAACAAAGACCCTCACACACAGTTAACAAATGGCTGTGTTAAGTCATTATGACATTCCTTTTTTATTTATCCACTGTTATCAATTGTTAATGACAATTCAACAAGTTATGCATGTGTGGTCAAAAAAGTGTTATGATGAACAATTATACAGTTTATTCAGTTTTTCTTTCATATGACTATGATAATTGTGTTGATAATGCTACTAGGCATGTTTGTGTCACTGAGCTTTTATTCAGACTATAAACAGCTAAGGATGGACACTAATACTCGTTAATGTAAGGTAAAGAGCAATTAAAAAGGAAAAAACTACTACTAATATGCAGGAACAAAGAAATATTCTAATTAAACAAAATGTAAGCACTAAACCCATTAAATAGTAAACTAATTTATAAAAAACTTTAAAAAAAAACTTATAAAAGGCAACCGAATAACTGCAGCATGCCATAATCTAAAACTGGATAAACATTGAATAATAACTTGTAGCAACCACTATTAATCAGCAAATAACAAATATTAAACACTTCTTTTTAAAGGTAAATATGCCTGGAAAAAAATATACGAAAGAGGATCTAGCATGTGCCCTTGCTGAATTAAAAAAAGGGGGATCTGTGAGAAAAGTGGCTCTTACATATGGCATTCCTCACACTACACTTCAGGACTACAAGAACAACCGCTATGCACACACACCTCATCCAAATAGGGCCCTGACAGTGGAAGAAGAGAAGATTCTGGTGAATTACATTCTCTGGATGAACCAGCATGGCTTCCCAGTCACCAGGGCAGTTGGAAAAGCCCTGGCATTGACAATAATCAAGTCCAGCCAACGAGCCACTCTAGTAAACCTTGACAAGGGACTGAGTTCCATGTGGTGGAGCAGGTTCCGGGCCCGCCACCCTGAGCTCACTTCTGAATCAACAGATGCACTACTTCGGGCTCAGGTCCACAGGGCTGCCCTGCAGACTCTAGGAGGGCTCTTTGCCATATGCGAAGCCCTCTACCAAAAGCATGGCCTGGTGGACAAGCCCAGCCTAATCTTTAATTGTAATGAGACAGTGTTCTGGGATAAACCCCAAGCTATGGAAAAGCTCCCATGGAAAAAGAGAAAAGAACAAATTTGTGCAGAGGAAACAATTTCTGTGGAGATTATTACAGTGCACTGCTGCGTTAGTGCTGCTGGCGAGAGCATCCCACCTTTTGTGATTTTCCCTAGGTGTCTTCCTAGCACATCTTATGTACAGGATGGGCCAACAAATGCCCTTTATGGTGTTTCTCCTAAAGGATACATTGACGGAGAACTATTTTTGGAATGGCTTGCACATTTTGTAAAATATGCCCCCAAAGAAAGACCTCTTCTTCTTTACTTGAATCAACATGAAACTCATGTGTCCAAGGAGATTGTGGACTTTTGCAAGGAAAATAGCATTGAGGTCATGTGCTTGCCAGAACACACTACCCACCTCCTCCAGCCACTAGACGTGGCAGTGTTTGGGCCTCTCAAAACAGCTTTTACCACCATGGCATCAAGTATGGGTCTGGTGGATGGAGACATGGTCGTAGGGAAGCGGCAGTTCTCCACAGTCTTAAAGCATGCCTACCAGCAGGCTGTGACCTCTGAGAACATCAGGGAAGGCTTTAGGAAGACTGGCCTTTTTCCTCTGTGCGACCCTTCCCAGGTAAAAATGGGTTAGAATAACTTGTCTCTCTGAAAATTCATCCATGGGACATTATTGTTAACGGGCATTTCTGCTTCCAGATGGTGACGTTTAATCCATCTAGCAGTGAGCTCATACAGGAAACATCATTACAAGAAGCATCTTCTGCTGATGCACCACCAAGTTCAACCAGTGCATGCCCAACCTGCCAGAGTCTTCCAAGCCCTCTTGTGCAGAGCGGCATAATTCTGGAAGGCCTGGCAGATATTCTGGTTCCCCACCGGAAGGGATCAGGCAAGAACTCACTTCCAGTTCCTTGTCACATGCCTGCAATTCCTTGCCAGGCACATGCAGCTCCCTAGTAATAAGTAGAATACTGCCCTCATGAGCGTAAAAGATGAGTGAACGGATTGGAGGAAACAACGCAATCAATGGACAAACACACCTTCAGATCCAACCCAAAGCCACATCTGAGCCCAGTGCCAGAAAGTTGTCCAGCCAAGGTCAGATGTCTAGGACTTGAACTGTGTGGCCATGGACAAACCTGTAGAGTGAGATCAAAGTTTCTCACACTTGTGCAGATACAAACCTACACACCATTAGACAAATGTTATAGAATGTTTTTAAGTCACTATATATTTGCATAATAACCCATTAGAAAAGTGTAAAAAAATACAATCATTAAATGTTGATAGCGTACAGTTCTAATTTTAAACCAATTCACACAGGTTTGTAAATATTGTAAATGCACTAAACATTATAAGCTATTTAAAATAATAGCTATTGTTTTATTTATTGTATGTTGCTGCTGCAATAAACATGTAAAAAAAAACATTTCTTTCTTTAAAAAAAAAAAAAGAAATCAGTCATTTACACTGCTAGAGCTAGACCTTCACGTAACACATGACAAGAGGGCTTTAAGTTCTAATATGGATCTAAAACTAAAATGACTGAAATAAAACATCAAAATAAACCTTAAGTCAAGCTTAAATATTAAAGTAGTACTGTCGCACGTCATTGGTGAGAGTGTATCATTATGTATAAATTGCTTATTCCTGAATTGCACTGTAAATTAAAGTATGCCGTTTTGCATAACTGTCTCTTTACAATCAATAATCGAAAGCGGCAAGTTCTGCAATATCTGATTGACTGTACTGTATGTCAATTTTTTCTTTGTAGAGACTGCTTCCATTTACCAAGGATCAATAAAGGACTGCTTCCAACAAATCAGTCATCTTAACCAACATCAAAATGGTTAAGATATTTGTTGGTAATGTAGCCTCAGCAAGCACTGAAGATGAGCTGCGTGCCTTGTTTGAGCAGCACGGGGCTGTGTCAGACTGTGACATTCTGAAGAACTATGGCTTTGTGCACATGGATAACGAGGATGAGGCCCAGAATGCTGTCGCTGCCTTGCACAAGCATATGGTCAATGGCTCACGGATTACTGTTGAGTTTGCCACCACCAAGGTGCGCAATGCCACCAAGATTTACGTGGGTAAAATACCAGAGGGTGTTACAGTTTCCAAAATCAGAGAGCTCTTTCAGCCATTTGGCAAGGTGGTGGAGTGCGATATTGTGAAGAATTATGCGTTTGTTCATATGCAGAGGGAAAACGAGGCATTGGAGGCCATCAGGCAGCTTAAAAATGTGAAACTGGAGGGTCAAAAGATTGTTGTATCCCTCTCTTGCAATAACCAACCCCGAGGTAGCAGAGAAGACTATTATGCCCCTCCACCGCATCACTATCCGCCTTACCCTCCTCCGCGTCCTCTGGCCAGTGATTTTTATTCGCCTCGAGGTCGTCTTCCACCACCTCCTCTCCCTCCGCCACCTCCTCGCTCTTACTACGAACATGACGCATACGAGAGGAGCGTTCGCCATGACCCGTACGCCGCTGCCTCAGCAAATTATTACGAAAGGGACCCCTACGAGCGTCGCCCTGTGCCGCATTCGCCGTCCGTTTCGTCTCGATACTACCGTGACCGTAGCCCTCTCGACAGCCACCGCTCTCTCCTGCCACCGCCACCTCCCCCACCTCCACCGCCTGCTAGCTACATGCGCTATGCCCGTGGGCCCGTACATGCTGCACCTCCTCCTCCTCCTCCACCTCCTCCCCCTCCTCCATCCTCTGCTGCTGCTGCAGCAGCCTTTCGGCGTTACCCACCTGGCTCAGGCTATGAAAAAGATAACTATGAGGAGAAGTACAGCAATGGCTACAGTGCTAGCTACTAAGCCTGTGTTATCTAGAGATACTGTACATCCCTATTTTGTAGAAGGCAAGCTTTTCAAAAGCAAAAAAATCTGCAGGGTGTTAAAAACATTTTCTCTGATGTTAGTAGCTAATTCTCACAACAGGTATAAAGGTGTTGTAGAGAACATCAAATACTTATCAGTTCGATTTAGACATTTTTTAGTATATTATAGACACTTACATTTTTTAAAGACTCGCTACTTTTTGTGTTAACTTGCAAACAATGGAATGTGTGAACAATTTAGTCGACCTGTTTATGATTTTGTTCCTAATGGTGATTAGTCACATTTGTCCTTAAGCATGACACGTGACTTGCATGAATAAAATGTTTAAGCTTAGATCTAAATAGATAAATAGAATTTTCTGCTTGTACTTCTTAGATGTGTTTTTTGGGTCAGTTATTTAGTATTATTTGTCAAGCATTGAGCAGCCCAGAGATAAACGTATCTATAAAATCTAAAGCTAGTTTGTGTGGCAGGAGGAAAAGGAAGGAAGTCGGCAAATATGGGCCGCGGGCGGAGCCGGGGACACACTCCAACTGATCGACAAACCGCATCCAAACGCCAACCGAGCATGACAATCGCTCACTACGCAACATTTGGAAACAACGTCGCCTTTTAAGAAAAACGGCATGAACTTAAGGAATCTCAGGAAAAAAGAGTTACCTTTCGTTAAACAAAGCAAACAACATGAGCTTGCTGCTCTGACTTTCTGCATAAAATAATGATCCGCTCAATAATCATATCCGCAGACCTGTAGCCTTTCTTTATTTTTAAGATCTCTTAACATCTCGATATACTGGACATGCTTGTGACTGATCTAATAATTACACAACAGAAATCCTGTTCCCTATTCCATGTGTGGTGATATGTCCCTGCGTTCCGATTGTAAACCATCCTGCTGAGTGTGTATCTCTTAAAAAGCTACATGTCGAATGTTCATATGAACGATTTTATTCTTTTTGTTCTACTTGAGCTCGTTAATGGTTGTTTAAACATAAGTCGTTTTTTTGTGCTTCTTTTGGTTCATTAAAAATACATCTACTTAATTGCTAGCTGCCGCTGTCCCAATTTAGTCGCTTAAATAAAACGTCAACTGGTCTGACTCCTTCCGTAACTTTTCCTGAGTGCCGCTATTTGCCTTTTCCGCAACCTCTTACAATCGTTTTTTATGAAAAAAGACCAGGCTGTGAAAAGAGTACTGATTGATACTCTACCACACAGTCCAAACAAAGCTACGTAAATGAAAGTCTCTCAACCTTTAGATAGTTAATTTATTGTACTTTACCTTTTGTCAGTGGTGATCAAATATACATATGTGCATAATGCTTGTAGGTAAGCTAACTATTGCCTTACACACAATGCAGGTGAGTTTAATACCCAGGTAAGTAAAACTGTGGAAAAGTTTTGTTTTAATTGTTTAAATTGTTTAAATATTTTTTTTCCTTTTACATTTAGTTATGTTTTTAATCATTCTGGCATGTTAGTGGCCATTTGTGTATTTTAAACCTTACAGAACTTTAATGTATTGTCTTGTAATATAACTAGTAATATGCTACTTTTTATATATAGCAGTCATAGTTTAAACGTTTTTGCTTGTCTTTTAAAGTTATTAATATATTTTTTGTTGTTTTTTTTTCTACCCAAGTCATCATGATGGAGGCAGGCGTGTTCTTGGAGTAATCTTAATAAGGCATTGTGTTTTTTACATTCTAGTGAAAGTCCCTGGTGAAACTTTTAAAACATTGAAAATAAACACTGGGTTTAAAAAAAATGTGCCTTAGGCTTGTTTTAATAATTTAATATTTTATTTTTTATATTGGTCTTTCAAACTTTATAACAAATAAATCGCTAACCATGTTAATAGATTAGTATGCAGTGTAGTATGTTTTACAGTGCAATGGCTGCATGTTGGCTAAACTAGTGAATTTACTACAAAACTACAATGTACGTGAGTAATAAATACACTGGCCATAAGAATGTGGGCATCCTTTATCAAGCAGAGGTGTTTTTGCCACATCCAATGTCTGATTTCACAAATGCTTTTTTGAGTGATGGATCCATTCCAACAGACACACTGCAAGGTATTGAGAGCTCTTATTAGCAGAGTGGATGCTCTTATAGCTGTAAGCTCATCTATATTAATGCCCATGATTATGGAGTGATATATATATATATATATATATATATATATATATATATATATATATATATATATATATATATATACAAGGTGAGGTGTCCACCTACTTTTGAGCATGTAGAGTATGTTGACTGACTAAAACGTTGGAGTTTTAAATGGCAGAAGTGTTAACTATTAACAAAGAGTCTAGTATTTAATGGCTGCTTAATGTGGCTTGAATGAAAGGATTTGACACAAAAATTGGCCAACCACAGACCGAGTGTTTTTAATATCAAGTGTAGATAAGTAGTGTGCATGTATATAGTATAGCCCTCACCTTAAAAGCTATTATAGTAATGTGTAAAATACACAACATTCATTCTCAGCACACAAAGAAAAATATTTGATAGAAGTGATTTTGATAAATTAGCGGTTTTAATTTTAAACATGCATTATTTTACAACCCTTACCCTCAGTACCTTGATATCTAATAAGCAATTTGGTAAGTAACAAGATTCTGACACCTCTTGTTGAATCTTCTTGAGCAAACGTTTTTAGCTCATTGAGGTTCGATGGATTCGGTTCTGCAACTGCTTTCTGTTAATATTGAGAAGTCCGCTCCAGGCAGTGGCGATTTGTCTTAAGACTGCAAGGGAAGCTCAGCTTCCCCTAAAATGTCAAAAATTAAATGGTCAAATATGTACAGTTGTGTTAACATTTCATTGACTACAAATGCGTTAGAACACTCGTCTTCGAAATTAATCTCGACGAGTTCGTTCAGAATCAGCTACTTATCACAAATCGACTGACTCGATTTTGTTAACTCCCGTAGCGTCAATGCATTTGCCCGTAGAAGCTGAGCGTCTATTCACTTCAATGGGACTGCATGGAACGTTTTTTTTCATTGCCTCGAAACTCGCCGGTCATTGGATAAATGCCACGATTTTGTCCCGCCCCCGGACGCTGAGCGTCTGTGGGCGGGTCTGGACGTGGAGCTTCTGCAAGATGATTGGAGGATCAGTCGAAAGGCTGAATCCCGTTTTGATTGACAGCTATCACTGAGAGCTTCAGTCCCATCGCGGATTTTGCGAGTGAAGTCGAAAGACAAACTGCAACCCATGTCTTGGTATTTGCTTGGTGAAATTACTTGACCATTGTTCATTGTGTAAATAAAACGCACTCATAGTATTTGTTTCAGGACACTGGTCAAGTCCCTGGAAAAGACGCCTACTTGGTACGATAGGATCACAGGCCATAAGAACTCTGCAGGCCTATCCAAATCGTTTCTGTCATATTCCTGAGCTACGTGGTCAAGAGTAAAGTGCAGCATGGAGTCCAGCAATGAAGTCCAAGGTTGATCTTATGGTTGGTCTTCATCAAGTCATCCACTAAGTCTTGTGCAGTAACACAGGGTTTTTTCTTTGTTGTCTTGATGAGATTGCTAGGCCAGGCCATATGCAGGAAATGCATTTTATACTTTTATACTGATACAAATTCAGTTATCTAATCATCTAGCAAGTGACCAAAGAAGTTAGTGAAAAACATACTATTTCTGTTGTGTTGATTGGAGTGGGAGGAAGAAAATGGTAAGTAACTGCTGTAATTTGATGAAAATTGATGCCATGTTTGAAAAAATAAATTCAGATATTGTCACACTTTATTGTACCCAGGAAGGGGGAATTTAAAAAAAATAAGGCTACTGTGGGATGTTCAGGTAGTGCTATGCACAGACAAAGCTCCAATGTAAAAAACAAAAAGGTTACTTAGGGTCATAACTCTATTCTCTATTGGATTTTGGGTTTTATGAATAGGTATCACATCGGGCCCCACCACCACCCTGAAAATATAACACTGTAGAGACATGCATGCAACATTGTGCATACAGTGGAACTTACTGTTGGATAAACTAATACGGCTCTTTACCAGTTTTGAAACGGTCCGTGAGATATTTTAGAAATTAAATAAAAACATTTTTTTGAAGAAATTCTTAGTATGAACACTGGGTGTCGCTATTACGTAAACCCAATCTAAAACGCTTTCCATTGCCTCTCCCCATAACTCAAACCATTAACGACCATACACTGCCTGTGTTCGAAATAGCATACTGCATATTACTCGTGTACAAATGGGGTCCCAAATAAAGAAAGATACCCAGATGAGGAACTACTCCGGCCAAAATTTCAAGTACGGGATCAGAGCTATCCTCGTGGGGTACTGCATCCCGTCATACAACGCGGTCCCGTAGTATGGTTTTCGTCTGTCGCGTACTAGATACTATACTGCGTACTACTACAGGGACCAGTATGCAGTATACAGTACATACTGAGTGCATTATGTAGTAGGCAACTTCGAACACAGCTACTTACATTAATGTTCCTGAACATTTGGATATAGACATGAAGGCTCCAAATAAAGATTTCAGGCACATTGTTAAATTATTATTTTTTCGCTCATTTGAGATGGAGATGAGTGTTTGTCAGGAAACAGTTGCTGTAATGATGAAGTGTAATAATGTTCTCATTAAGATTATTTACTGGTTAACAAGGTAGTTGTATAGCCTAGTGGTTAGGGTACTGGGCTAGTAATCTAAAGGTTGCTGGTTCAAGCCCCACCACTGCCAGGTTGCCACTGTTGGGTCCCTGATCAAGGCTCTTAACCCTCAATTGCTTAGACAATATACTGTCACAGTGCTGTAAGTCGCTTTGGATAAAAGTGTCTTCTAAATGCCGAAAATGTAAATGTTTCACATCTGGCCCTGAACAATAACAGTTTGGACACACCTGCTTTAAAAGTTATTTAAATAGTACAATTCTTGAATAAAAAATTATTTTGTCTACAACACTCAATGATAAATCATTAAAGTTAGTCACTAAAATAAAAAAGGATGTGTTGTTGATAGTAATCAAGTAGTATTATTATTTTTACACAAAGTCTGTGTGCTGTCTTTGCATATTTTTTAATGGGCAGCCGTAGCCTAGTGGTTAAGGTACTGGACTAGTAATCAAAAGGTTGCCGGTTCAAGCCTCACCCACTACATGGCTGCTACTGTTGGGCCCTTGAGCAAGGCCCTTAACCCTCTATTGCTTAGAGGGTTAAGGGCCTTACTGTCATACTGGATAAAAAGCGTCTCCTAAATGCCAAAGATGTAAATGTTCTACACTGGCCCCGAACAATAACAGTTTAAACACCCCTGCTCTATTAGAAAAGTGCTGAAGGACGTCGTTTACGGTTAAAAGTAATTGAAATAGTAAAATTTTTGAATGGAAAATCTCATGTTGTAGTAACTTTTCAGGGCCTTCTAGTAGTAACTGGCTTGTAGAATTGTCCCCCAGCTCACAGACAGTGGTCATGCCTCTGGGTGTCAACATACGGTTTTTCAGTCATACAGTGCATGAATGATTCCTGTCGCTTCCGTTAGGGGGCGCCACAGTGGATCAAACTCAAACCTAACTTTATTGGCATGACAAAATATGGACATTCGTATTGCCAAAACTTGATAACATATTTAGGAATTATAATTAAAAAATAAAAAACAACAATAATAATAGTAGTAATAGAAAATATACAATATATAAAAAATACAGATAAACATTCGTCATAGTTTCTTCAAGAGTTGACAGATTTCGCTGTTGCTGCTCTTGAGCGCCCTCTTGTGGAGGGAACAACACGTGATTGTGCAGTTACACATGTGACTAAACAAGCGGGAGTTTGAAACTGTGCTGAACTTCAACCGGTTAAAACGTGAGTGTTGATTTTACACTATCAATCGTTTAGAAATCAATCTGTATCGTTTTAATGTTAGCTAGTTACCGATTTATGGAACGGCTGCATTTAAATCTAGTTATGCAAGGAGTCAGGACTTATTTTATTGCTTTAAAATGTTCTCTGTGGAAGAAAATGGCCCAGCCAGCATTAGCTCTGTCGAAGCCGGTTCATTCTAGTAAATACTGATCTACTGCTGGTTCATACTGATCTACTGCTGGTTCCTACTGATCTACTGCTGGTTCCTACTGATCTACTGCTGGTTCATACTGATCTACTGCTGGTTCCTACTGATCTACTGCTGGTTCCTACTGATCTACTGCTGGTTCATACTGATCTACTGCTGGTTCCTACTGATCTACTGCTGGTTCATACTGATCTACTGCTGGTTCATACTGATCTACTGCTGGTTCCTACTGATCTACTGCTGGTTCCTACTGATCTACTGCTGGTTCATACTGATCTACTGCTGGTTCATACTGATCTACTGCTGGTAAATACTGATCTACTGCTGGTTCCTACTGATCTACTGCTGGTTCCTACTGATCTACTGCTGGTTCATACTGATCTACTGCTGGTTCATACTGATCTACTGCTGGTTCCTACTGATCTACTGCTGGTTCCTACTGATCTACTGCTGGTTCATACTGATCTACTGCTGGTTCATACTGATCTACTGCTGGTAAATACTGATCTACTGCTGGTAAATACTGATCTACTGCTGGTTCATACTGATCTGCTGGTAAATACTGATCTACTGCTGGTAAATACTGATCTACTGCTGGTTCATACTGATCTACTGCTGGTAAATACTGATCTACTGCTGGTAAATACTGATCTGCTGGTAAATACTGATCTACTGCTGGTTCATACTGATCTACTGCTGGTAAATACTGATCTACTGCTGGCAAATACTGATCTACTGCTGGTAAATACTGATCTACTGATCTACTGCTGGTTCATACTGATCTACTGCTGGTAAATACTGATCTACTGCTGGTAAATAATGATCTACTGATCTACTGCTGGTTCATACTGATCTACTGCTGGTAAATAGTGATCTACTGCTGGTTCATACTGATCTACTGCTGGTAAATAGTGATCTACTGCTGGTTCATACTGATCACAGCACATGTTGCTTGATGTCCAGCAAAAACTACCATAATCATGTTAAAACATAACAATGCTGGGCACCAACAAGATTTACTGGAGCCTAACAACTACTTAACCTTACTAACAACAAACTTATGTTGATATGCTCTGATTTTTCCCCAGAAGGTTAAACATGTTAAACAAATAGTCCATGGTTGTAATGTTGACCCCCCCCCCCCCCCCACGCACACCTTTTTTTAAATAGTTGATTAAAATTAAAAATGAAATTGCAGTAGAAAAAGGTTTTTTTAATCAGATAGGAACATGTAATGTATAATTTACTTTCTTTTCAAATTTGTTTATTAAAAGATGCTGGTTAATTATGTAAACATGTCCCTATAACTGTGTTTGTAATAAATTATTACATTCAAATTGAAATAGATTTTTTTCAGTCTGTTTATTGTAGAAATCTGATCTAAAACATGTTCTTAAACTCAGATTAGATATTTTAACTAATGTTTTGTTCATTGTGTTTTATTTTGAGACATCAGACTAAACCGAGATGTAAAAATAACTGGAGAAACACTTTCTAAATGTAGTAGATTTTTAGTGAGGTAATCAAATCAGTATAAGAATTTTGTGGAAGAGTTGATTGTGTAAGCAAATATTATTAGAAATCTCAGATTCTGTTTTGACAGAATTAGTATACAGTGGTACTTAACGTCCCCTAAACTCAAAATCTTTGAAACTTGACACCCTTCGTTGAGAAATGTGTATCCTTAAACTTAACATCATGTTCAGTTTGCCTGTTAAAAAATGTATTTATTTAATTAATTTCAAATTAACAGTGAACAGTCGCTTTGTTCAGTGCTCGGCTTGAGCGGTGCAGTAAGACATTATCAATATGAGACGAATTTGCATTTGTGTGGAATAACCATAAGATTCATTCTAAATCCGTCCACATGTATCTGTGTTTAGCTGGATTTTCCTCACTGTTTTACTTTTAAACTTGTGTTTCAGCTCGGGGTTCTGAGAAATTGTAAAAATCAGCTTTTTATTACAGTGTTTTATATTATGTTTGTGTTATTTTTAATGTATAAGTGTCAAAAACAACCCCATTATTTTACATTAGCTTAAAATATAAGTCCACGGGGCCATCGAATGCATTGACAGGTTTCCCATGCATCCTTATGGGGGAAAATTACCTTGAAACTCAATGCCTTTTAAACTGAATGCCAGTCTCAGAACCAACTGACGTTGTGTTTCAGGGTACCACTGTATTTGTTTTTTTTTTGGTTTTTTTTACTGTTTTCAGCCATCAGTACAGATGCACTTTACTGGATTTTAGAGTCACTGTAGAACCTGAATAGGCATTTTAAGATTTCTCCAAAATAAATAATAATTGGAAATATAACTAGTATTACAAAATAAAACAGACTAAAATATTACTTTTGTTTCAAACATTAGTAGACATTGCTTATTTTGGGTCTTTGGTTAAAAATGTTTTTAAAAGAAAAATAAATTGACTGCAAGGCCTAACTGGGTACATCAAGTACCCAGAAGAATGAAATCCCACCTTCTAGTTCTAAACCACATTAGAAAGTACCAACTGTGTTACAATGCTTATAAAGTGGTTGCTGTGTAAAGAAGCAAAAGTTAATATAATTTGTTAATGTAAATGTCATTTTCTTTCCCACTTTTTAGATGCCATGCCCTGTTAATTCAGTGTCTCTTAACTCTGGAACAAAGCTTCCTCTGTTAGGTCTGGGCACATACAAGCTGCAGAGCTATGAAGAGTTGTACAGTTCTGTCAGTGCTGCACTTCATGCTGGGTATCGTGCATTCGATACAGCTGCAGTTTACGGCAATGAAGCTCTTCTAGGGCAAGTTATCAGGGAGCTGCTACACAAATACAACCTTGTGCGTTCAGATGTGTATCTTATCAGCAAGCTTGCACCAGAAGACCAGGGTTCCAGAGCCAAAGATGGTTGCTTGAAAAGTCTGGAGCAGTTGGGTTGTGAGTATATAGACCTTTACCTAGTGCACTGGCCTGGAACTGCTGGTCTGGAGCCAGATGATTTACATCATGCAAAGAATCGAGCACAGAGCTGGACTGTCTTGGAGGAATTTCATGCTAGTGGGCAGTTCAAGGCTATAGGAGTCTCTAATTACACAGCAAGGCACCTCACAGAGCTGCTAGACAGCTGTCGTGTAACCCCGGCCGTCTTGCAAATGGAGTGTCATCCTAAACTTTGTCAAGAGGAGCTGAGGGATATATGCAAAGAAGCAGGAGTTCACTTCCAGGCATATTCATCACTTGGAAATGGTGCACTCCTGAAGGAGCCTGAAGTAATGAGTGTGGCTGAGAACTGTGGTCGAACCCCATCACGGATACTACTAAGATGGGCCGTCCAGCAGGGCATTTCTGTTTTACCCCGATCATCAAATCCTCAAAGAGTTCAGGACAATGGCAGAATCTTTGACTTTAAACTAAGCGAAATAGAAATAGAGAGACTCTGTGCTCTGAACTCTAACACAAGGTATTGAAATAGAGATTCAACCTGTATTGCTTAATTGTCATGATTTCAAATTCAGTGCGGTGGCTCGGTGGGTAGCACTGTCATCTCACAGCAAGAAGGTCCTGGGTTCGATTCCCAGGTGGAGCGGTCCGGGTCCTTTCTGTGTGGAGTTTGCATGTTCTCTCCGTGTCTGCATGGGTTTCCTCCGGGAGCTCCAGTTTCCTCCCACAGTCCAAAGACATACAGTGAGGTGAATTGGAGATACAAAATTGCCCATGACTGTGTTTGATATTGAACTTGAACTGATATGAATCTTGTGTAATGAGTAACTACCTGTTCTGGCATAACTGTAACCGTGTGTAAAACATGACATTTAAAATCCTAATAAAATAAATAAAATGCTCTATATGTGTTAAAGGATGTGAACACCTTTTATAAATAGTTGAGTTTGTTACTTACCATATAGTAGCACTTTGTAGTTCTACAATTACTGACTGTAGTCCATCTGTTTCTCTACATACTTTTTTAACCTGCTTTCACCCTGTTCTTCAATGGTCAGGACCCCCACAGGACCACTACAGAGTAGGTATTATTTAGGTGGTGGATCATTCTCAGCACTGCAGTGACACTGACATGGTGGTGGTGTGTTAGTGAGTGTTGTGCTGGTATGAGTGGATCAGACACAGCAGCACTGCTGGAGTTTTTTTAATACCATGTCCACTCACTGTCCACTCTATTAGACACTCCTACCTAGTTGGTCCACCTTGTAGATGTAAAGTCAGAGACGATCGCTCATCTATTGCTGCTGTTTGAGTTGGTCATCTTCTAGACCTTCATCAGTGGTCACAGGATGCTGCCCATGGGGTGCTGTTGGCTGGATATTTTTGGTTGGTGGACTATTCTCAGTCCAGCAGTGATGGTGAGGTGTTCAAATTTCATCTGTGTGTCTTATCCACTCATACCAGCACAACACACACTAACACACCACCACCATGTCAGTGTCACTGCAGTGCTGAGAATGATCCACCACCTAAATAATACCTACTCTGTGGTGGTCCTGGGAGAGTCCTGACCATTGAAGAACAGCATGAAAGGGGGCTAAGAAACAGATGGACTACAGTCAGTAATTGTAGAACTACAAAGTGCTTCTACTGTATATGGTAAGTGGAGCTGATAACCTGGACAGTGAGTGTAGAAACAAGGAAGTGGTTTTAATGTTATGGCTGATCAGTGTATATAAAATCAATGACGTAAGCAAAAATTATATGCAGTTTGGGAAAGGTCTTGACTTGTTCGACAAAGACTGTGGTGTGGTGTTTCACCGTAGGATTGTTAATGATTAACCACCTAGTGACCGTTAGATAAGTGGTCAAAAGAAGTTGCATTACTAATCTAGAACTTTATGGTTGAAGTTTATGGCTACATGTCAATCCAAAAACACTTGACTGACATGCTACCTGACTGATATTTATCTACTGATACTTGGTGCTGTATTTATGCTAACAATCCACTTGCTTAGATCTCATTGTTTCATCAATTATGTGAAATTCTATGTGAAACAGCATAATATAATCTAATGTAATATATCTGAAATGGATATTACCTTTTTTTAAAAACAAAACAAAACAAAACATGGATTTCCAAGAATTTATTCCTGACCACAAATGATAAATAAAACGATACAAATCCAACAAATTATTTTACAATTTCATCAAAAGCACAATCTATGTAAAGCTGTATAAATGTGGAGAAAGAGTTGTCTGAAATAGACAAATATAAATCATTAGAAAAATGCCTGATGGCTCTAACTGGTGCACGTAGCATTTGTGTTGTCCATCTGTAGTCATTTGCTTAACCACAGGATTGGCAGGAACTCTGTACTTTTGCATACAAGGCAATTTAACCAAAGCTGTTAAAGTCCAGCGCCGTTTGTACAAAAGTCTGAAGACAAAGATCTTCTTTACCAGAAAATATGTACAGAAATGAATTACAGAAGTGTTAAACACTTGAACTACTGCTGACGTATTAATAAAATATGTTAAGCATAACTGGTACACAACAGCTTAAATCAAATAAAGCAAAAAAACCCTGAGACGGACCTGACCGAATGAGACCAATACCCGCATCATCATTAACCACCACTAGTCACGACTTCATTCACAGCCTGCTTCATTGTGATTTGGGAATCAAAATATATTTACAATTTGCCACCAGTTCCACGAACCTCCAATAAATCACATATGTAAAGATCAACATATACTTATGTATAAAAGACATCATAGAACAATATCACATGTATTATTAAATATTCATTTAAAGGGCACAGAATAAAAATAATACCCAAATATTTTATTTAGGGGGTCATTCAGAATCAATATATGAACGATTGTCCAGTTTTGTCCTTAATTTTGACAGATTGTCAAATTTAACTAACGCTAAAAACAATTCTTTATTCCTGTTATTGCCGTGGTAAATTTATAGCACCTTTCTTATTATTTTATTTTTATTTATAAAACGTTTTCTACTTACTACTAAGAATTAGTTTGATTTAGCACTTTGAAAAAGGCCATACTGGTGATAAACATGACCAGTCTCCAGCTTTCTGATTGTTACTTATAATTCCAGTCTCTCTTAACTTTCTCCTCATTGCTGTGTGCCAGTTTTATTCTCTGCCCTCTTCTTCTTTTGTAGTCCAAAGGAAAGAGAACCACCCACGGTTAGTCTGCCTCTGTGCCACTCTGCCAGGACTGCTCACTCTCCTCATCTCCTGAAAACGTTCAAATAAAGAAGTAAATAAATACATGGAGATGACATCATGGTTTTGTGTAGTTAGAGCCAGTTATGATTGAGTGCATTATTATGTAGGACAGTGCATGCTTCATTCACAGCAGGTATTATACAGGTGAGTAAATAACTTCTGTGTGTGGGTTATTTCAGCACACACTCGTGTGAACAGTCTGACAGGACTTGGTGCATTTACTTGTTAAAACTAATTAACACCCCTTATGGTGTAAATTAACAGTTTAATCTTAACATGCAGTCAAGATTCATTTCACCCGACAAGTCTTTGAATATAAACAAAGCCAATGTTAAAGCCAACTGTCTTGTCCCTGAACTCACCCCTTTATCCAGCCAGGTGTCAAATTCATCACTCATCCTCCTCAGCTGGCGTCCATACTTCTTTGCCTTCCACAGTGCAGCAGGAGCAGACTGGGATCGACCCCGGAATGGAGCTCCATCAGCACCTCCTCCGCTCTCTTCATCCTGGACCTCGTTATCCTCCCAGCGGCTCACAGTGTGCACCTGCGACTCCGAGTAGAGCCGCACTCGACCGCCGACCTCTGAAATGCCATCAAGGTGAGCAAGGAATTACTAAACAGCTTTTAAGCAGCTTTTATTTAGCATATGGAATGGTGTCAGTGGACAAAGTGGTCTTGTGTGTTACCTGGGCGGTCATTATTGTTGATTGTCGTTGACCATCTCGTTTCGTCTCTGTCATCCAAAGTGGTCTCCTGCCGTAAACTGTGTGACATCTCGTCCATTGCTAAAGCTGGTGGCAATTAAATAATAAAGGTATATAAATGTTGATCATGTGATTAAAAGAAACAATAATACCTAAAATGAACTAGTCACTCAAGACAAAATAAGACAAGCCAGTCATTGTCTATTTCTGAACTTCTGCACATTCAAAATAACTGGACAGATTAGCACACTTGCCTTCTCCTGTACACAAGCATACAGATACCCAGTATTGCCCAGTGACACTTTAATTAAAAGGGAAAGCAGGAATGCACCATTCCACTAAGAGAGCAAAACCAATTATGACCTTCCAGACAGCGATGGCTATGAGATCATCAAGGATTGTACATGCAATCCATCATCTTAAAACTCAGCTGATACACAGACTAATCAGATGCTGACATTCTCACAAGAGTCCAAGGCGCAGCATTAAATATTCAAGAGAATCAGAATTTGAATCAGAAAATACTTCAATGTCATTGCCACGTTAGTGTCATTGCAGAGATGAGAATGGTATTTTACAGTAGCAGGATATTAAGTTAATATTCCAATGGCATAATTATTCAACTTCTCTGTAATATTGCTAATCTAAAAACCTACTCTGTAGGTCTCGCTGTATGACCTAAAGTTAGGTTACAACATGATTAATAATTAATAGTTCCATTGGGAACTCAATAATGAGGCCTAATTTGCTCCAGTTCAAGCAAATCAAGAACCATGGTGACGACTAAGAAGCTGTCACAAAAGCTGAGAAAGGAAATACTTTATTGTTTGTCTGATGCAAGAAAGGCAAGGTTTATGACTATAAGAATATTATCACCACACTCAAGCATGTAGGTGGGTCAGTGATGATGTGGGAATGTTATTCTGTTGCAGGAACTGGCAGTCTTGACCATGTGACAGGCATCATAGATTCACAGAATTAACCCAGTTATTTTCTGTGGTGAAACTGCACCTTGGTTATTATTGATCTCAAGCACACTGACAAGTCAACCAAGACTTGGTTAAGGAACCAGTCCTGAAATATCCTGGAGTGGCTTTCTCAGTCTCTAGGTTTAAATCTTATTGAAACGCACTAGAAGAATGGGAGAGGATTCCAAAAGAGATTTTTTTAATATCTTGTTAGCACTTAGAAATCACTCATTAGAGGTCATCAAAAGGATGGTTCACCAAGTACTGAGTCTGAGGGTTGTGCACAGCACATTGACATTTCTCAATAAAACTAGTTTTATCTCTCTTGAACTCAAAATTGTCAAATAAATATCACCACAATGCATTTTAAAGTGAGATATATATATATATATATATAGATATAGATAGATAGATAATATATATAGACAGACAGACAGATATACACAGACAGATAGATAGACAGATATACACAGAGATAGACACAGATAGATAGATATACACAGATAGATAGATATATAATATATATATATATATATATATATATATTATATAATATATATATATATATATATAGACAGATATACACAGACAGATTTATATACACACACAGACATAGATATAATATATATATATATATATATAGACAGATAGATATACACAGACAGATAGATAGATATAATATATATATATATATATATAGACAGATAGACAGACAGATAGATATACACTGACAGACAGATAGACATATACACAGACAGATAGATAGACAGACAGATAGATATACACTGACAGACAGACAGATAGACATATACACAGACAGATAGATAGATACTTTATTTATCCCGAAGGAAATTGAATGTATCCAGCTGTATACACACACAATTTGTCCACTCCTAAAATACATACTGGTGTTACCATTTACTTTGTTTTTATTAATTATTATTTAATTAAATTGTATCAGCTATTGTGTAGCTGTGGTCTGAATGTACGTGACGTCACTACCTATCGTGCAGTTATCATCAATTTCTTTTACTTTATACAGGTCAATAAGTAAAGCAAATACCACTTTAAACTGTATTTCTGCTTCGTTTTCCAAAAACTAGAAGACACAACTTTACTTAAGTAATTACAAAACTCGATTATAAAGAACAACTGCTAGCAATAATAGTCACCTGCACTTCGAGATGAATTCCAGTAGAATCGATTGAAAATTGTTTCTCCTCCCTCAGTCAATAACCTGGAGTGAATTCTCTTAGTAAAACCTTCCTCTTCGTAATAAAAAGGGGTTTTTCTCAGTCTCAGCAGATATTGATTGCTCATGACAAACGACACACCCAGACAACAATAGCCGACATGACTAATCACAAAGTTTCAGATTTACCGACTTTATCCCGCTTTCAAATCCTCTCATTTCTGAATAAAAAATCAAATCTGTTATTTTCCGTGACATTTAGTCAGTGATTGTGTTTCCGCGTTAAGGCGCTTGTCGTCCTGATCACTGATCCAGCAGTAACCGCTCAGCACATGGATGATCTCATATCAGCTCCACGTTATTGTTGTTGTGCTCCGTCCTCTACTGTAACCGTCTCACCTCACAGCCAATCAGCTACCAGAGAGCTCTCTGGCTCGGCCCGTCACATGCGAGCGGTCTCTCTGGCTCAGCCAATCAGAGCTCGCTGCTAGGCTGTGGTTGGCAGAGCGGTCTCTATCTACGGCTCTGGTTGTTGGACGCTCTTTCCAGTGACGTCACTGTTGCGATCGTTTCTCACTAGCTCGAGCTGTTCCACCATTTGTTTATCGACTGAACTTGAGCAAATGAGCGCGCGCTGAGAAAAACAAATAAATAAACAAACAGAATTAATCTGTTTATTCATTTTTACCAACTCATTCATTCTAGTCAGGGATCCTGGTCTCGGTCAGGGCAGGAATACACCCTTACCTGAGTGACTTTAGGGCAACACGCACTCGCATTTACAAAACCCAGTGACAATGTAGAGCAGCCACTCCTAGTGTTCCCAGGAGCTTGGAGCTGCTACACAGAATACAATCAAATAGCTGAGCATGTGTTAATAGTAATAAAATAATTTAACTGAAACACTGAAGGTCTAAAGTACTTGGTGTATCTGATCCAGTAATAATAATTTAAAAAAATATTATTTGAGCTGTACCTTTGTGTAAAAACGGGCCAAGTCTACAACAGACTTGCCCAATAAATACCTCCAAAATGAAGGTTAACCCACAATCCACCTAGGTTTTACGTTACCTGTCAAAGCCCAATAGATAAACATTATGCTTGTAATGGTCTTTACAAATTATTATTATTACTTTTTTTTAATGCATTTTCTACCTTTTTCTCCCACTTTTTTTTAGCACATCCAATTTTTACCCAATTGCGTTATGCTTCCTCTCTACTGGTGCTGACCCCCGCCCCTGATTGAGGAGAGCAAACTGACACACGCCCCCTCCAACACGTGTGCAGTAGCCGACTGCATTTTTTCACTTGCACCAGCCAAATTCATATGCAAATCAGCCCTGTGCATGGAGAGCCACACTCTGATCAGCATTATTCCTCTACTCTGTGCAGACGCCATCAACCAGCCACCATTGGTCGTAATTGCATCAGTTATGAGGTCCCTATCCGGCTCCCACCCTGTATGAACAACCAAACTTTGTTCATGTAGCCGCCCAGCCCAGACGGATGGCAGAGCTGAGATTTGATACGATGTATTTGAAGTCCCAGCTCTGGTGTGCTAGCGTATTTTACCGCTGCGCCACCTGAGCGGCACATGGTCTCTAAAAATCATAATAATAATAATAAAATCTTATTTGAAAAGTGCCTTTCATGACACCCAAGGGCAATGTACATTAAAAATAAAGAAAAAATACACATAAGAATACATTTACAAACATGTACATGTGGCACAGTTCTGGGTCAGCCAAAAGCCAGATGGAAAAGATGGGTTTTCAGATGGGTTTTGAACACAGTTGCAGATGAACAAGCATGTAACTCAAGAGGAAGACACTTTGACCAGATGCAAGGTGGAAGAGCGAAGAGACTGAGCTGGAGAATATGGTGTAAGTAGACTTCAAAGATATGAAGCTGTGAGGCCGTGTAAAGATCTAAAAACCAGCACCAGCAGTTTATATTGTATTCGATACTGTACTGGAAGTCAGTGTAGATGTTTCAGAGTTGGGGTGATGTGCTCCCAGGATCTAGTATGGGTTAGAATCCTTGCAGCTTGTTCAAAACTCAAGCTGGGGTTCCATAAAGTACAGCATTGCAGTAGTCAATTCTAGATGTTACAAATGCATGGAAAATAGTCTCAGCACCAGCATACAGTGTATCACAAAAGTGAGTACACCCCTCACATTTCTGCAAATATTTTATTATATCTTTTCATGGGACAACACTATAGAAATAAAACTTGGATATAACTTAGAGTAGTCAGTGTACAACTTGTATAGCAGTGTAGATTTACTGTCTTCTGAAAATAACTCAACACACAGCCATTAATGTCTAAATAGCTGGCAACATAAGTGAGTACACCCCACAGTGAACATGTCCAAATTGTGCCCAAAGTGTCAATATTTTGTGTGACCACCATTATTATCCAGCACTGCCTTAACCCTCCTGGGCATGGAATTCACCAGAGCTGCACAGGTTGCTACTGGAATCCTCTTCCACTCCTCCATGATGACATCACGGAGCTGGTGGATGTTAGACACCTTGAACTCCTCCACCTTCCACTTGAGGATGCGCCACAGGTGCTCAATTGGGTTTAGTCCATCACCTTTACCTTCAGCTTCCTCAGCAAGGCAGTTGTCATCTTGGAGGTTGTGTTTGGGGTCGTTATCCTGTTGGAAAACAGTTTTTGAAGGGAGGGGATCATGCTCTGTTTCAGAATGTCACAGTACATGTTGGAATTCATGTTTCCCTCAATGAACTGCAGCTCCCCGGTGCCAGCAACACTCATGCAGCCCAAGACCATGATGCTACCACCACCATACTTGACTGTAGGCAAGATACAGTTGTCTTGGTACTTCTCACCAGGGCGCCATCTGAGCCAAACAAGTTTATCTTGGTCTCGTCAGACCACAGGGCATTCCAGTAATCCATGTTCTTGGACTGCTTGTCTTCGGCAAACTGTTTGCGGGCTTTCTTGTGCGTCAGCTTCCTTCTGGGATGACGACCATGCAGACCGAGTTGATGCAGTGTGCGGCGTATGGTCTGAGCACTGACAGGCTGACCTCCCACGTCTTCAACCTCTGCAGCAATGCTGGCAGCACTCATGTGTCTATTTTTTAAAGCCAACCTCTGGATATGACGCCGAACACGTGGACTCAACTTCTTTGGTCGACCCTGGCGAAGCCTGTTCCGAGTGGAACCTGTCCTGGAAAACCGCTGTATGACCTTGGCCACCATGCTGTAGATCAGTTTCAGGGTGTTAGCAATCTTCTTATAGCCCAGGCCATCTTTGTGGAGAGCAACAATTCTATTTCTCACATCCTCAGAGAGTTCTTTGCCATGAGGTGCCATGTTGAATATCCAGTGGCCAGTATGAGAGAATTGTACCCAAAACACCAAATTTAACAGCCCTGCTCCCCATTTACACCTGGAACCTTGACACATGACACCAGGGAGGGACAACGACACATTTGGGCACAATTTGGACATGTTCACTGTGGGGTGTACTCACTTATGTTGCCAGCTATTTAGACATTAATGGCTGTGTGTTGAGTTATTTTCAGAAGACAGTAAATCTACACTGCTATACAAGTTGTACACTGACTACTCTAAGTTATATCCAAGTTTCATGTCTATAGTGTTGTCCCATGAAAAGATATAATGAAATATTTGCAGAAATGTGAGGGGTGTACTCACTTTTGTGATACACTGTATGAGCGAAAGGGACGGATCCTGGCAATGTTCTTTAAATGGAAAAAGGCTACCTTACAAGTATTTTTAATATGGGGCTCAAAAGACAGAGTGGAGTCAAAGATCACTCCCAGATTTCTAATCTGGCTAGTTGAAGAAACTGTGAAATCCGGAACAGAAACAGTGATGGTACTCAGCTTCTTAACAGTAGCTGGAGAGGCAATCAATATGGCCTCTGACTTGTCGCTATTCAGTTCTCTTTCATCCATGACCTCACATCAGTGAAAATAAAATGTTCAAAGTGATTTAAGTACTGGATAGCTTTTACCTTTTTATGTAATTTACTTTTTGCACTGTGAAGCACCTGCCTTGGCCTGGGACTCTGTCGAGGGTTTTGTGGAATAGACCAGAATAAAGCAGTAAAGGAGATAAATTAACAAGTAAGTGAAATTTAGGTGACAACAACTCTTCTAAAATTAAAAGTTTGTTTGTATCCTAGCGGTTAAGGCACTGGACTAGTAAGCAGAAGGTTGCTGGTTCAAACCCCACCACTGCCAGGTTGTCACTGTTGGGCCCTTGAGCAAGGCCCTTAACACTGAATTGCTTAGACTGTATATACTGTAAGTCGCTTTGGATAAAAGCGTCTGCTAAATGCTGAAAATGTAAAAATGTAAATGTTTGTATCAGATCAGTAGGTGGCGCCAAATGAACATGTTAAACGTGTTTACTTTATTTCAAGCAACTTTTACCTCAACCTAACACACTAATGATGGCAATCTTTTAAGCAAAATCATCAAACACTTTTAATATCATACAAGAAATGCTTACGTGAAATAATCTGTAGTCTGTACAATACAAAATAATCAAAATAATAGAATAGATCCAGCCCTTAAAGGAGTAGTATCCAAACTTTTGGCAGAGTACCAATACATATGGTACACTGTCATGCCACCATTGAAAGTCTTTACATTAGATGTTGAACTGTACCTTGGATTGCTTACCTGGGGTTGAAGTGCAGTGTGAACTTCATTCTACCTGGTTGTGTTGAGAGATCCATCTATATCTGTGGAACGTAAATCACTCCCTGTGGTTGTTTAAAAAAAACAAAACGCTGGTTAAAACAATACTTATCAGTTTTACTTACTAAAACAAACCTCATGGTTGACTTTTCAAGAGGCCAAAAGTAACTCATCATAGTACTCACTAACTTGAATCTTATAGTTGGCACAGGATCCACCAGTCAGATTTAAATTAAAAAGAAAAACACAGTTCCAAGCTAGCTGTTACGAGGTGTCTCATTTTATTTTCCATCATTACACCCTTTTCAGCAGGATATATAATTTATTGCTAAAATAGTACCAAGAGATGCCTTTTAGCACATTAGCCTGTCATTTTGCATTTAAGAGCCAAAAAGATGAAGGGTTGTGTCTAGATTATATCTGGCAGGGAGGTTGTGAAGAAGCCAAACATTTTTTTTTCACTTTTTATGACACAGATTTAATAAAATCTATTGCAGTTGGGTCCCACTCCAATGTTGATCCTGTTTGCCAAATACCTGCTTGCACTGTTTCTCATTTACCCATACAACACTTTTTGGTGTATGCTTAGGAAAGACTACAAAATTTAGCACATGTACTTGGGTATAATGTGGGTCAATAATGGGATTCAAGTTTAAAGTCAAACACAGTCATGGACAATTTTGTGTTGCAAATTCACCTCTCTTGCATGTCTTTGGACTGTGGGAGGAAACCCACGCAAACACAGGGAGAACCCATGACCTAAGTTCCGGACGACTAAGCGTACCTAAGTAGGCCATGGACTGTTGGAGGAAACCGGAGCACCCGAAGTAAACCTACGCAGACACGGGGAGAACATGCAAACTCCATACAGAAAGGACCCGTACCACCCCACCTGGGGATCGAATTCAGGACCTACTTGCTGTGAGGCGACAGTGCTATCCACTTAGCCACCGTGCCGCCCCTGCTTATGAGGTAAGATCTTTCATTAGTGTCAGATCTGAATTGCAAGGACACATCCAATCTTAAACAATACATGGGCTACAGAAAAAAATTAAAGCCCACAACCATAGCGAAACAAATGCTACTGTTATTGCTAGTGGTATTGTTTATAGTATTCGCTCACAGCTTCTTGTGGAGAATGCAGTCACAGCCTCTCCTTCAGCCACCACACCCTATTTTGAATGGACAATAGCACATTATGTGCAGCACAGATAGCTCAGGGTTTGGATGCATACTGTATTGTACTGCCATTGCCATAAACAGAAAAGAAAATGACAACATGCTGTTTTGTAAAAAGTGCCATTTTCATCATCTTAAATTCCCGCCATTCTCTGTGACATGAGCTGGAGACTGATGTGCCAGAGAGAGCACCTGTTTAGCATTCAGCACTCGCACTGGCTCTCTCACGCTCTCTCTCTCAGAGAAATAGAGAAATTCCATTCAGCATCCAGTACTACAGGGAGAGCTCGTATTCAAGGAGCCATATCAGTTTATAAATAATATATTGTTTGGAATTTAACACATCAGCTCGTTTGTTTCTTTAGATATAAAGAAGTTCTTTCATGAGTCCTGAGGGAATCATTCTTATTTCTCAGAAATACTACAAAAAGTAGAGGCTTAACACTAACATTTAACACTAAACTATTTCGGAATAGAGCAGATTCTCAGTGTTTCAGGCTGCACGTCGTGTTTCGGGCTTTACCTGACTGGACAATGCCCGTTTCAGTGGTTGATGTTTTTCTGAAGAATCGTTAAGGCGGGAAAAGCCTCTGCGCAGCCGTGATGTGTTTCTGCGTACAGAGCTGAGAGAGCGAGGAAACACCGAGACCGTGAAGTCTGTTCACACACACCACTGCCAACCTCAAACCGTAAGTACTTGTTTTTATCAGAATATCATCATACTATCACTGCTAGCGATGAACATGCTTTAAATGAGAGCAGAACAGAACACGCATGTCATTTTCATGAAGCAGCTTGTGTGCTTATTCTTATTTGGTTTCACATGCCGTTATGTGTGCTGCTTCATAGACTGATGTTATTACCTCTCATTCATGTGCATTGTTTTATTCCAATAGCTCTCCTGACAGAAGAAAAACAACCCTCTATCCTGGTGCATCAAACGCAGGTAGGCTTCTCCAACTAGGCACTGTTTATTAGTTTATTTATTTATTTATTAATTAGGATTTTAACGTCATGTTTTACACACTTTGGTTACATTCATAACAGAACAGGTAAGTAACTCGTTGCACAAGATTCATCAGTTCACAAGTTCAATGCAAACACAGTCCTGGACGATTTGTGTATCTCCAATTCACCTCACTTGCATGTCTTTGGACTGTGGGAGGAATTCGGAGCTCCCGGAGGAAACCCACGCAGGCACGGGGAGAACATGCAAACTTCACACAGAAAGGACCCAAACCGCCCCACTTGGGGATCAAACCCGGGACCTTCTTGCTGTGAGGCGACAGTACTATAGCCACCGTGCCGCCCCACAGTTCATTAGAGTTTTGCTGCTACTAAAGATCCTGTAGATATAAAAAAAAAAAAAGCAATAAGCCACGAGAGGCCGTGCATTACTGTGATTTTATTACGGGGAAGGATGTTTTTCCCCCGTGATAAAAACGTCTTTCCCCGTGATAAAATCATAGCAGTAACGCACGGTCTCGAGTGGCTTATTGCTTTTATTAAACGCCGGTCAACATAACATATAATAAAATACAACAATGTTCAATTTATAAATGTTTTTATTTACAAAAACACTTACAAAAAGCATTCTTCCGCGAAATCAGGTAGTCCGTTAACAGTGTTGCTAGGCAACATGAGGGCGAACATGACATTCACTTTTTCTTTTCAGTGGCGTATTAATATGGAATGATGTGAGGTGGTCATAGGTGTGCGTTTCTCGGGGATTTTACAACGGCTTCGAACACGGCTCAGCCAATCAGATTTTAGGACCGGAACTATCCGTTTTATAATTATTAGTTTAGTCTTACGAGCTTGTGTAACCAGTAAGGACTGTTTCTGTCATGAATGTATCGAAGTGTGTAAAGGCTGATGTTAAAATCCTAAAAAATAAATAAACAGTAGGCTGAATAGCTTTTGCAAACGGTGTGTATCCAGAGCATCTTCTTTCTGTAGGTGTCTTGTATGTAGATCCTCAGAGTTCAATGCAACTGAACACTGTTCTAATGCTAAAACTGTACTCATTTTGTTTTGATGTCTAGAGTCATACCTGGTGTTTGTACCCTATAGTTCCACTTTAAACTGAAATTGGTAAAATGACAGCCACTAACACAGTGGTCTCAGGTGCTGCAGGAGGGTCTTAGCTGCATTTGAAACCTTGACTGTTCAGTTCAAGCTTATATTCCCTGACTGACTCACTGTTTGAAACAATAATTTAGTAACATGAACCTTGCATCACAGAAAACACCATCACTAACGGAAAAACACCCACTGCCATTTTTTGAGTCGTAGATCTTTTGTCATTTATTACATTACATCTGATTGTACCAAGTTATTTCTTTACCAGATCGACCTGTTTAAGTATATAGTACTATGTATTGCAGTAGCTTGTACCATTTCCAAAGTGGCTACAAGCACTTAGTAGGCACAGTTCTCATGGAAACGCTTCCATTCTCCAACTATAGAAACAGCCCACCTGCTGCATATAAAACACATTCAGATGATAACATAGACCAACATTCTGTTACAGATATTCTGACCGAAGTTCTTTATGTGTTTATGCTTAACTACATACTAGTGCTTTAGCCAAAAAGCATTGTTGATGTCTCTGTAGGTATTGGGTTTGTCATGCACTAATAAGTATTAGATGAATGCATCCCTTATGAATGTTGAATATTTATGCTACACCACAGGAGTGAATGTGCAGAGCTATATTAAGGGTTTGAATCTCAGCTGTGCTATTGGGCGGCAGGGCGTCTACATATTATTGGATATATCTGAAGGAGACCTGAGATATAATGGTTTTTGTAATTGATGCACCTGCAATGTATATACAGGTTGTGACTTGTTAGGTCACCTCACTATACTTGCACAGTTTTATAAATTTGGGCAGTGAAAGGAATGAATTAAATTATAAAAAAAAAAATAATAAGTAATGTATTACATGAAGAGTAATTACAGTAAAACACTTTATTATCAAAGCTTAGCAGTGGCTGTAGGGCTGTAACTTATCATTATTTTAGTCATCGATAGGATTTATTAATTAAGAAAGTAGTTGTTATTGACCAGGGTTTTTTGACCAGGGGGGGGTGCTGGGCACTTAACTGACACAATTGGCCATGTCTGAAGGAGGGGTCTTTTGTATGTGCTAAGACTCCATAAGGAGGTGCTACTGGATGTTGGAGAGTTGCAGCCGGGAGCTTTACATGTATTGGAGGAGTCAAGTGCTATCAGCTAAAAAGAGAAGAGAATAAAAGAAACAATTAAAGTAATATTTAAGTTATATTTTCAAATGAATTAAAATGGCCTGCAAATAATTTCTTAAGTCAGATAGGCCTGTTTGTGTCATGCCCTGTGAGATTAAGATTAAGGAAGCAAGTTATGTGACTTTAGTCACATGCAATATCTATTAACTCTTGTAAGATCAAGAAACAAACACAGCATAGCTCATACACCAGTTAGCCACAACATTAAAACCACCTTTTTTGTTTCTACACTCACTGTCCATTTTATCAGCTTCACTTACCATATAGGAGCACTTTGTAGTTCTACAATTACTGACTGTAGTCCATATGTTTCTCTGCATACTTTGTTAGCCCCCTTTCACCTTGTTCTTCAATGGTCAGGACTCTCTCAGGACCACTACAGAGTCGGTATTATTTGGGTGGTGGGTCATTCTCAGCACTGCAGTGATACTGACATGGTGGTGGTGTGTTTGTGTGTTGTGATGGTATGAGTGAATAAGACACAGCAGCGCTTATGGAGTTTTTAAACACCTCACTGTCACTGCTGGACTGAGAATAGTCCACCAACCAAAATTATCCAGCCAACAGCGTCCTGTGGGCAGCGTCCTGTGACCACTGATGAAGGTCTAGAAGATGACCAACTCAAACAGCAGCAATAGATGAGCTTTACGTGTACAAGGTGAAACAACTAGGTAGGAGTGTCTAATAGAGTGGACAGTGAGTGGACACGGTATTTAAAAACCCCAGCAGCGCTGCTGTGTCTGATCCACTCATACCAGCACAACACACACTAACACACCACCACCATGCCAGGGTCCACTGCAGTGATGAAAAATTTGATGGACTACAGGCAGTATTTGTAGAACTTCAAAGTGCTTCTATATGGTAAGTGGAGCTGATAATATGGACAGTGAGTTTTAATGTTATGGCTGATCAGTGTATATCCAAAACTAGCTCAAATTGTAAATGTTGTGCACTTTTACTTCAAGTAGTGTATTCTCACTGTGAAACTCAGCTGTCTTGTTTTATAAATGGCTGATGTGGCTTAACGAAATGAAGTGAATGACACCAGACACATTTCACATCAACCTTATAATCTGCTCTGCAAAATGTTTCAGAGCTACGGTTAGATGTTTTAGATCAAAAACACCTAAAAGAGTTAGATGTAGAAGATAAAACTTGAATACTACACTGCAGATGGACTTACAGTAGTGTTTAAAAAAATAACAGTCCAACACCATTAACTTGATAAATCACTGTTTTTAGTAGAAGTGATATTTCTACATAGCAAAAAATTGACTTGAAAGTGTAGTAGAGTAATGAAAACAAAACAAACCCAACAATTAGGACATGCATGCCGTTCATTCTGAGTAATCGAAGCATTGATTGAAAGGGGGTTGTTCAAAATAATAGCAGTGAGGAGTTCAATTGGTGGTCATTCATTCTGCAGAAAAACGGGTGTCAATTTTGGCCCTTATTTAAGGTAGGAGGGTGGCAAATGTTGCACAGGTTGGTCATAGTGCATTTCCTTCTGAAATACTGGGTAAAAAGTTGATTGTGGAGGAAAAAAACATACAGAGAAGTGCAGCAAATTATTGGCTGCTCAGCTAAAATGCCTTAATTTAAAGTGACAACCAAAACCTGAAAGACGCAGAAGGAAGCGTGGAACTACTGTTCGAATGGATCAGAGAATAGCCAGAATGGCAAAGGCTCAGCCAATGATCACCACCAGAAAGATCAAGGAACATCTGAAGTTACCAGTAAGTACAGAAGATGATTAAGTGAAGCCAATTTACCAGCAAGAACTCCTGCAAAGTCCCGTTGTTAAGAAAAAGACGTTTCCTGAATGGGTTCAAATTTGCCAAGGAACACATTGACTGGTCCAAAGAGAAATGGCTCAACATTTGTGGACTGATGAAAGCAACATTTTTCTATTTGGGTCTAGTGGCCGTAGACAGTATGTCAGACGACCCTCGAGCACTGAATTCAAGCCACAGTACACTGTGAAGACAGTACAGCATGGTGGTACAAAACTATGATATGGGGATGTTTTTCATACCATGGTGTTACGCCTATTTATCACATACGAGGGATCATGGATCAGTTTAAATATATCAGAATACTTGAGGAGATCATGTTGCCCTATGTCGAAGAAGAAATGTCCTTAAAATGGGTGTTTCAACATGACAATGACCCAAAACATCTTGGTTACAGACAAACAAGATTGAGGTAATAGAGTGGCCAGCCCAATCCCCTGACTTCAATCCCAGAGAGAACTTGTGGGCTGACGTCTGAAACACGTTTTTTTGAGGCAAAACCCAAAATTGCAGAAGAACTGTGGAATGTTGTCTAATCATCCTGGACTGGAATACCTGTTCAGAGGTGCCAGAAGTTGGTTGACTCCATGCAACACAGATCTCGGAAACAATTGTTATGCCACTGAATATTAGTTCAGTAATTTAAAGTAAAGTGAAACCTCAAACATTTTTTCATGTTATAGATAAATTTTTTGAGTTTTTAAAGAAAAATGCTGGCACTGCTATTTTTTTGAACAGCCTAATATTCATTTTTCTTAACTTTCTGTAAAGGATGAACACAAACTGGCTACATTTAGTTAATGTTTTGATTTAGAATTGAAAGTGTAGTATTTTCAGTGCGTTTGCATTTATGGAAATAAAAGTTATTATAATGATTTTGTGCTTTATTCACTTTTTTAAAGTCACTGCTATTTTTTTGAACACTACTGTAAGAACAGTTTTTGGTAAAATAATAATAATACATTTGAATAAATTCGGCAGTTGTTTCCTTTTTCTGTGCTATTTTAGCCACCATTGGCCTTTTCATGTTGGTAATGACGTCATGAAATATTAATATTTTAGAAAAAAACAAAACCTGTTAAATCATACACAGTAGTGATAAGTTGTACTAGTGATTAGATGTAGTTTTTCTAATACTAATACTTTCTAAACCTCTCTGAAGCAGCCGCTCTGTAAAGCTGCTATAGTTGCACTCATAACATGAGTCAGTGGCATGTCCCATCTGTCCCAGCATGTTTAAACTGTTGTGATCATTTAAATAAGGTTTGCAATATTTTGTAGCAGCACAGGTGCCAAATTACAGATAAATACAAAGATGATTGAGACAGTGAGCATGACAGGGAGCATAATAAGAAGGGTTTTAGAAGTCTGGTAACAATGAACATGAAGAAGGAATTTAGCAATTTAGAAATAATTCTAATAATTTCTGTGTTTCAAACCTGTCATTCTTACTCTGTACAGACTGTAGCTGCACTCCCAGTTACAATAAAGTATCAGCAGTTGGAAACTAATTTAAATGGGTTTTTACCCGACAGCATTGATGGAACAATGGGTTCTTTGTCGGCTATCGGTTAATCGTTAATCACTGACATAATTTAATAATTGTACTGTATATGATACATGATGGGGGAAGAAAATTTTGCTTAGAGTAGGAAAAATAAGCTACAGCCAGCACTGATTGTAGCTTGAATTATGTGACCTCGCTCTGAATTTGTTGTACTGAAAACCATTAATTATGGATGGGCATCAGTAGAGGCTTCCTGAACTGACATTACAGCACTACTGTAATATTTCTAGTCTTATGTGTTTACATAATTCTATTATACACTGATCAGCCGTAAGATTAAAACCACCTCCTTGTTTCTACACTCACTGTCCATTTTATCAGCTCCACTTACCATATGGAAGCACTTTGTAGTTCTGCAATTACTGACTGTAGTCCATCTGAGCCCCCTTTCATGCTGTTCTTCAATGGCCAGGACCACCACAGGAGTTGGTATTATTTGGGTGGTGGATCATTCTCAGCACTGCAGTGACAATGACATGGTGGTGGTGTGTTAGTGTGTGTTGTGCTGGTATGTGTGGATCAGACAGCAGTGCTGCTGGAGTTTTGAAATACTGTGTCCACTCACTGTCCACTCTACACTGTCCACTCCTACGTAGTTGGTTCACCTTGTAGATGTAAAGTCAGAGACGATCGCTCATCTTTTGCTGCTGTTTGAGTTGGTCATCTTCTAGACCTTCATCAGCGGTCACAGGACGCTGCCCACAGGGTGCTGTTGGCTGGATATTTTTGGTTAGTGGACTATTCTCAGTCCAGCAGTGACAGTGAGGTGTTTAAAAACTCCATCAGCATTGCTGTGTCTGATCCACTCATACCAGCACAACACACACTAACACACCACCACCATGTCAGTGTCACTGCAGTGCTGAGAATCATCCACCACCCAAATAATACCTGCTCTGTAGTGGTCCTGTGGGGGTCCTGACCATTAAGGAACAGGGTTAAAGCTGGCTAAAAAAGTATGCAGAGAAACAGATGGACTACAGTCAGTAATTGTAGAACTACAAAGTGCTTCTGTATGGTAAGTGGAGCTGATAAAATGGACAGTGTGTGTAGAAACAAGGAGGTGGTTTTAATGTTATGGTTGATCGGTGTAATTACATAATATTTTTATAAAAATCAGACAACTTGAAAATATACCTAGGGGGTTATTTTTTAATTATATTGACTGTCATAGCTCAGTGGTTAAAGAACTGGACTAGTAATCGGAAGGTCTCCGGTTCAAGTCCCACCACTACCAGGTTGCCTCAGTTCGGCACGTGAGCAAGGCCCTTAACCCTCAGTTGCTTGGATTGTATATGGTCAAAATTGTAAGTCTCTTTGGATATAAAACATCTAATAAATGCGAATAGTTGCTTTTGCAGACCGCAGGTCCTGCTTTTACTGGTTTCTAGTTTTGCTGTTGCTGTGTCTGTGTGGGTGTATCTTTGTAGTTTCTGTGTTATCATTCATTGTACTTACTTAGTGTAGCTTTGTTGTTATTATTACATTTGTTTGCTAAGTGCTAGCTGCATTTGTGTCACTAATATAGGTTGCTGGACACTTGCTTTCTACATATCATGTATTTATACTTATTTAAAATTCTGTATCCTGAAAACAAAATTCTGTATTTATTTAGTAAATGTCTTAGCTGCTCACTTGAAAAGTTACATTAATAAACCAATGTTTAGCTTATTGTGATAGAAGCCTCCGGGACCAGTCAGTGGGTTCTCCTCTAACCACAGTGCAGTTATTACATGCCATCAGTCTAAGTCAGGTTCCACCTGGTCGATGCACACAGTGCAGAAAACAGCATGATCCTCTAATCGTTACGGTGCCCCCTTTTGTTTGTGAGTTTTAATCTAACACACACATGCACACACACCAACTAGACAGAGAGTGTTTGCTATTTTACCCTATGATTTGTAAACTGATTTGTAAACTGTAAAAACTTCTCAATATTTGAAGATGAGGCTAACAGCAGCAGTTATTAATATCAGCAAACTGCAAATGTGCTGTGCCCTAAATCACATAATACATACTAGAAATTGCATTATCAAAATGCTATTCCAGCGGTTTAAAACCTTTTTGGCCAGTGATCCCCACTTTAAGGGCTTTTTTTTTTTTTTTTTTTTTTTTACACAGTGATGCCATTTCTCTAAATAAGTTCATATTTACAGAATGTTGGCAGTGATTGTATGACCATGAGTGGGGTACCTTATTGAATAAATAGCCAAAGCCAATGTGATAACGGTACACTTTAAAGTATTTAGATTAAAATGATTTGCCCAGAAGTCCATATGAATTGTTTGCAACAACAAAAAAACCCCGTGTCCATCTAGGTTGACTCCACATGAGGTCCTGACCCCAAGGTTGGTGACTGCCAATACTATTTTTAAGAATATTTTGTGTTTTGTGTGGTTTGGATGACTCATAACCATTAAATTAATTGGCACTGGAAAGAAGATTTTCTGCTAGTTGCTTACATTTCTAGCAGAGAATAACCTTAAATCTTCAGCTCAACACCGGAGTGAGATACATGCAATGAACATCAATGCAAAATTGTGTAAAATATAATCATTTGACAATAAAGTTTTTGTACCTATACTTAAAAAAGCAGTAGTTAATGTCGATATAGAATAAATGTAATGACTAAAATCTATTTTAGGCAAACTGTATATGCACTTCCTCCCACAGTCAAAAAACATGCAATCAGGTTAATTGGAGACACTGAATTGCCCTGTAGGTGAATGGGTGTGTGTGTGTGTGTGTGTGTGTGTGTGTGCGTGTCTGCCCTGCGATGGAGTGGTGCCCCGTCCAGGGTGTTACTGTGTGCCTTGCGCCCATTGAAAATTGGATAAGTGGTTAAGAAAGTGAGTGAGTGCATTGCAGAGATGGCTGGAATACTAGTCACTGTCCATGGTACTGAACCTACCTGGGTGGATGTTTACCAGTGACCAGTACAAATTATGTATGTTTTTCTTAGATGTAAAATTATTAGGGCTGCAACTAACATATTTTTATAATTACTTATTTGTATTTTTTAATTAATTGATTAGTTGTTTTATTTAAAAACAAATAAAATAAATAATATATATATATATATATATATATATATATATATATATATATTTACAGTATATATATATATATATATATATATATATATATGTATATATATATATATATATAAACATAAATAATAATAAAAACTTAAATAATCTCTCTCACCCTCTCTGTCTGTCTGTCTCTCTCTAGATTGTACAAACATATATTTATGTTGATGGTATTTACCAAGCTGTGTTTATGCTAGTGGTGTACTACATACATCTGTTAATGCAGTTGTGTTATAGGTATTGAGCCAGTGTAATGATCTGGTGGATCCTAGTGGATCAGTCAGCATATTGACTTTAGATCAGTAAGCTGAGCTGACTGGGGAGTGGGAGTGTGACTGTGCTGGGCCATTGATTTTTCCCCACCTTATCTCAGTAAATGCAGTATGGAGTCAGATGTCTTCATGCTCCGTCACGGTATAGTGATTGTTTATTTTAAAAAAAAGAAATGCCTTCCATCACTGCATTTTTACCTCCATATTTTCTCAGTTCTCTATGTTTGTGTTACTAGAGGTTAACAGATGCAATATGTTTAGTACTTGTCTTGCTCTGCGTCTTTCTTTAAGCTCTACTACTTCTGCTGAATGTAAATTAGTTGAAGCTCTGAACACCCCCCCCCCCCTTCCCCCCAACCCTCTGTCTTCCTTTGGCACGATGCTATTGGAAGTAGTTGTGCACCACAGCTCTGTGAGAGTTTTACACATGGCTGGGCGGTCTCAGTGGATCTACTCAGCACTCAACTACATAGGTTCCAATCTACTGCCTTCCCTGTCTGCAAACTTTGCATTTTCCACCAGTAAAACTTTTATCTTGGCACACATTTTATCTTGTACATGCAAGGAAATTAGGTAGAAACCTATTAGTGATAAGGAGCAAAAGCTGTAGTTTGATATGGGAATGCAGTTTTGCCAGTCAGTATGTCTCTTAGAAGACTGTAAGTTCATGGTTTACTTGGTTTGACTTTATAAAGCATTCAGCAGTAAGCAACAGCAGTTAGAGAAATTATAGAGCAGCGCTATTTGTGGTCAAGCTCAATAGAAATATAATTAAAGATAATCTGTTCTTAGAATCAGACTAAACATGCACATATTTAATTAATAAAGATGATAAATGACGTTATTATAATCACATTGGTAATGTTGGTTGTAATAATCGACTTTGTCCAGAAAGCCATTTCCACCAAATTGTATTATTTTTAAATGATCAGAAATAAATGAAGCCTGCCATTATTTAGATGTTCATCTAAATTCCACTGAGTCATCAACACATTCTGGGTTAAATTTTACAAGGCCAACCATTTCTAAAACAGACTGACTTTAAGTACAATTCCTACACAAGGTTTTGTCACCCTTCTCATAGTTCTTATTTACATTTACAGCTCCCATTCTTTCAAAATTTCCTTTAATTGCAATGTAGTGTACTGCCTGTTAAGTCTTTGTAGTCTACTTCACATTGCTGAAAACATTCTATTCAAATAGTGTTTAGATTCAACAGGCCTGGCAATAATTAAGCCTGGCTGTGTCTAGGCTAATTAAACCCAATAATCAATTACATTTGGTTAATTTGTTGTTTAAACAATTAAAGGGCAAATCTTTTTTACACAGGGATAGCCGTTGTTGGATAACTTTCCCCCCTTTTACAGCATTAGCAGAAATCTTTGTACAGAAAGTAGAAATAAATAATAATGTGTTGGAGCTAAACGGTGCTGTTATACTGGCTGTTACTCAGAAAAACGAATGTCATAGTGCTTGAAAACACATTAAAGAGAACTGAATTAAATAGTAAGTCTATACATGGAACATTGACTTGGCTTGTGTATTAGAGTTTGAGATGTTTGGACGGTTATATTGAGTAAGTGTTTCTGGAGTTTATTTTATTGCCTTTTATAGCCAGGCTTTTGACATTCACCAGATGCCAAATCTTGTTAATAGAATAGTGGCTGGCATGACAAGACTAGTCATTGTATAATTCTAAATTTGATTTGAATATCAAAAAAGTGTGATTTGCATAGAAGGAAGAATGACAGCTCTGATTATTAATAAATGAGTTTAAATCATTATGTCCCCCAATTGTCATTAAAAACACATTAAGTGATCAAGTACTAGGATATGTTTATTTAAATAAACTTGTCCTTTGGTGGCTTTCACATGATAGATGTTTTGTGCTCTGTTCACCTGAGACTGAGGACACATTGCCGCTTAACGCAGTGTTTAAACGTTTCCCATGATGCACTGCAAAAACAGCAAACTTGAACACAACATTGCTTAACAGTATTGACAGTTTATTCACATGTAGTTTTGTAAAATGTATTTTAGTTTATACAAGAAAGCTCTGCATTGGTTGTCATTTGGAGACGTAAGAAGATAAAAATCAAGCACACAGATTAACTGGGTTCATGAAACTTTGTTTTGTTAATCGAATAGTGAATTAAATCATATACTGAAGAGCTACAAAGCCATGAGAAGTGATTCCAAGATGAGGAAACTTTACTAGTCGCCATGCTGTATTTTTCTCACAATGTCATGCTAGATCTATGGTTTTACATTTTCATTTTCAGCATTTAGCAGACACCTTTTTCCAAAGCGACTTACAGTACAGTTACAGTATACAGTCTGAGCAATTGAGGGTTAAGGGCCTTGCTCAAGTGCCCAACAGCAGCAACCTGGCAGTGGTGGGGCTTGAACCAGCGACCTTCTGGTTACTAGTCCAGTACCTTAACCACTAGGCTACGGTTGAATTACACAGTTTAGGATTTTGTGAAACAGTGAGAAACAGCCTCTCACCACCATGTCTGTGCACCACTTCTGCCTTTGTCATATAAACAATCAGTCTCATTAGTGCATTAAAAAGGTCAGCGATAAACTGGGTCAAAGTTTAATCAAAAGCAGATAAAACAGTCCTCAAAGTGATAAATAGGAATCTCACTCTGTAGGGAACTATAGCATAGCCATACATGATATTTGGTTTTGCCACAAATCATGCAAATGCAGCCTTACATCTTTAATCCTTTAATTGTTTTCTTACATGGAAGGGTGATTTGTGTGACAGCAACAAGTGATAAGAAACAAAATGACAGGCAGCATTTAAATGTATATTTTCTTAACTTTTCTTAATATTGTCTGTGCAAACTGGGTATGGCATGAAACAATGAAAAGTCCCATTAATAGGAGCAGCAGACTAATTGAATGGTGTAAGGCTCTGGTGATATAGTGATAGTAATACAGTAAACCCCAGTAAATCATTTTATCCACAAGCATTTTACCTGTGTTAGTCTCCAACCCTATCACCCAGCTTCCTAATACAATTCTGATGGGCTATGAGATATCATGACTATGAGCTGAGAGAGACCAAAGATGCAACAGAACTCTGATACTCCCATCCTCTGCTCTGTGTCAATTCATTTAATCTACCTTGTGTGAAAGCTCACGCACTTACTGACTTTCTTAACCGCTTATCCAATTAGGGTTGCGGTGTGGTGCTGGAGCCTATCCCAGCTTTTCAATGGGCGCAAGGCACACAGTAACACCCTGAACGGGGTGCCAGTCTACCTCAGGGCAGACACACATACATACGTACATACACACACACACACCCATTCACCTATAGGGGAATTCAGTGTCTCCAGTTAACCTGACTGCATGTTTTTGGACTGTGGGAGGAAACCGGAGCTCCCGGAGGAAACCCACGCAGACACGGGGAGAACATGCAAACTCCGCACAGAAAGGACCCGGACCGCCCCACCTGGGGATCGAACCCAGGACCTTCTTGCTGTGAGGCGACAGTGCTACCCACCAAGCCACCGTGCCGCCCTTGTGTGAAAGCTTAAAATGGATAATAGGTCAGTTTGAGGGGATTTTTGGATGGACAACCACCTCTATACAGGCACAATCGGAGCTGAACAGGGAAATTCAGTGTAGATGCTCAGGGCATGTGTCAACATTTTACCAGAAGCTTGGATTTAAAAAAAGGGAAACAGTTGTTGCTTTTGGCTGGCAAGTGACATATGCAGCCCATTATAAGTTGAGCAGCAGGTGACCTTTTCCAAAATGATCAGCCTTTCTCTAGGTGCCCAGTTGGCGCAAGCAGTTTAATTTTGATGAGAATGAGAGTGCTTGCCACCTGAAAACAGGGGGCCAGAGAGGATACATATTAAACTGGTTCATTTAGCTCACTTTATCTCAACTATTAAATGTCTTTTTGATGAGGACATTGACTGCAGGGCTGATATGATGATGATGATTAGGAAACTGAGTACAAAGCAGCGATCTGCCTATAAAGGAAACATGCATAATGCTCACAGCTCACATTGGGGGTATTTTGGATGGAGGCAAATGAGTCATTAAAGTCTGCATAAGCTGAACATTTATTAGACAGTTCAAATAGCCTTTTTCTTACCTCTCTTGGCATCACTCTGTCATTATTGTGCTACCTTTATTACCCAGTCTTTATGGTTTTTAAAGCATATACAAAAATGTGACTAGGGAGGCTTGAGCATTGTGCCACCTACTTTCATGCTGGTTTGGATGAAATAAAAGACTGATAATGGAGGTGCAAGCCTGGCAATGTGGTCCACCAGTCAGCTCAATAGTCAGACTCTAGGGAAAGCTTTTTGCATGCACAACAGTGCTTATTATACATTTAAATCACACAGCCTCCAGCCACAGGTTTTAAGCCTAGATGCTATTTCTTTATGTCAGAACAGGAGCAGCCAGACTGATGAGCACTTTATAGGAAATGACAGATGTTTCAGCTAGTGATTGAGTCACCCGTTAAAATAAAACACACTACTCAGCATGAAAGATCTACTGAAACTAAAACCACCTACCTTTCAGTCCATCATCTGTTGTTGACATTCATGCAGAATGGTAACAGAAGCATGTTTATGCATAGTAATGTATCAGCATCTGACACATAAAAAGACATTTAGAAAGAGGGACTGAATTTAAAAGTGTAAAATGCCTTTACATTTTTTATGGCACAGACTGCAAGGCACATTCAAATGAGAGATCTTTTACATAAGGTTGAAAGTGAGAAGCTCTAAATCTAGTCGTTTTCCTTACTGTTTGTGGGTCCAGAATACCCTGGCATTCATGTCAAACTCAAGGCCTGTGGTCCGTGAGAGCTTAAAAGACGTTCGATTGTCTTAAAATACACTGTAAAATCGTACATAAACTGCATCTCCCACAATGCATGCTGATTTTGTGACCCAATTTTGTGACTAGATGGCAGTGTTTCCACATCAGCGTTTAACTGAGGTGGTTTTCCAACAAGTGATGTTGAGAAATATTTACAAATAATCCCAAAATGCACAAGAAGAGAAAATTGAAGCAGAAGAAAGGTAATTTATTGAAAGATGGGGAAAGTGAATACAAGTTTGTGCTTCAAGAAGAAAAAACGGTACGTCTCTTGTGTTATGAGGCCGTGTCTGTGTTAAAGAAGTACAATATATATGTAGATATACATTATAAATATACAGAATAAATTTGGCATTTTGACACCAAACACAGCATTTAGCCTCCAAGAAAACAACAAACTGTCCAAGACTTAAATGGGAGACTGCAATCACAACAGGAAACGTTACAACCGGCCCTTTGAGGGCCACCATAATGCAGATGTGGCCCTCGGTGAAAATGAGTTTGACACCCCTGATTTACAGGCAGGTTCATAAAGCAATAGTTTTTACAAAGTACTGTTTAGTATGTTTGCCTTTTTACTCTTATTACTTTAAGAAAATTTGTTTATATAAAAAATACTTACTTTGTTTAGACTTAAATGTAGTAATAGCGAAATGTAAGACTTTATTCTGTGTAGCTGTAAATTTGAAATGTGACAATCATGTAATCACTGAATTACAGTCATGTAATTAAGTGTTCAGTTTACAATAATAGTTAATAAGTAGGTATAATAAAGTGTAATATCGTGTATTAGTCTTCATTACAATGTACAGTATACAGTGGTACCTTGAAACAATGTCAATGTCAATGTCAAGTTTTAAAGGCATTGAATTTCAAGGTATTCTTTCCCATAAGGATGTATGGGAAACCTGTCAATGCGTTCCATGGTCCCGTGGAACTGCATACATTTTAGGCAAATGTAAAATAATGGGGTTGTTTTTGACACTTAAACACTAAACACAACACAAATATAATATAAAAACACTGAAATGCAATTGAAAAACTGTTTAAAATCAATAAAACCTGCACGTTACTTCTTTATTGTTACCTTACGCTTCTTAATCGTGGAGATAATTGATCTCAGAATACTGTATTCCGTTCAGTAAAGGCGCATTCACATAAGAAGCGGTACAATAGCTTTTGCGCTGGATGTGCCGGTGCACAAAGCTTAACGTGACTTATTGTACTAAAACAACGAGCGAGGGATTTCATTAGTGGAGAGAACTTATGAGCAGTAATAATTAAGAGAAGTTTAGTGTTCCTGTGTCGTTCTTTTAATACATTAAGTCAAGTTAAGCTTTTTTCTTTAACGATAAGCGTTTTAGACTTTCTTGAAAAAAAACCCTGATTCTTACAAGTTCTCAGCACCCCAAGCTAAAATACAAGTTTAAAAGTGAAACATTGAGGAAGATCCAGCTAAACACAGATACGTGTGGATTCTTTCAGGGTAGTTTGACAGTTAGTCCACACAAATGCAGATTCGTCTCATAAAAAAACTGAACACGTCGAGTTTAAGGTAAACGTTGGGTTTAAGGGTGCAAATTTCTCGACGAGGGGCAATGAGTTTTAAAGATTTTGAGTTTAGTGGGTCCGATTCACTGGGCGTGGGAGAAATCCGGAGCTCCCGGAGAAAACCCACACGGACATGGGGAGAACATGCAAACTCCTCACAGAAAGGACCAGGACCGCAGGTGACAGTGCTACCCACCAAGCCACCCGTTTTTTATCTTACACTAGACCTTTCATGCATAAACTATTGTATGTTTAAAAGTATGGGGACATATCTACCAGCTTTTGACTTCAGGTGTTTTAGGCCACACTTAAGGCCACGGGTCCTTAAAATAATCACAGTTATATGTCCAACATATATCATGTTAACAGTTTGGAAAAGGGCTTTTCCTGTTCCAGCTTGCGCGTACCCCAATACAACAGTTCATTAAGACATTGGTTTGACAAGTTTGGTGTGAAGGAACTCCAGTGGCCTATTCAGAGCCCTGACCTCAATATGTTTTAACATCTTGGGGATAAATTGGTAGTTGATTGCAAGCCAGCAAACTCTCTCTCTCTCTCTCTCTCTCTCTCTCTCTCTCTCTCTCTCTCTCTCTCTCTCAATTTAATTCAATTTTCAATTCAATTTGCTTTATTGACATGACAAATTTACATATTTGTATTGTCAAAGCTTACATTAGTATATATAAATATTTGAAAAAAAGAACAAGTATATACATAGAAAAAAATGGTAAGAAAATATTCAATATGTAGTAAAACAATTGTTCACACAAAAAGAGAGAAAATATTACTGTGTGTGTGTGTGTGGTGGGTGTGTGGTGGGTGTGCGTGGGGGTGTGTGTTCGGGGTGTGGGTGGGGATTTTATTTGGTGTTTCACTCTGTCCCGGACTGTGTGACACTCCTGTACATATCTGGCTGCAGTGGAGGCTGATGGTCCCTCTCCTAAAATAATGGCCAGTTTTTCACTGTCTGTCAGCGTTCTGAAGCCGCTCACCTCTCTTCCAAACTGATCAAAATATTTGTGTCTAATTGTTGTGTATCTTGGGCAGCTTAGAAGGAAGTGCACCTCTGTCTCAACCTCACCTGTCCTGCAGTGACCACACAGTCTCTCCTCTCTGGGGATCCAGGACTTTTTTAACCTGCCTCTCTCGATGGCCAGGCTGTGGTCACTCAGTCTGTATTTGGTGAGGATCTGTCTCTGCTTGGTATCTCGGACAGTGAGGAGATACGTGGCCAGGTTGTATTCATGTTTTAGGGTCAGATAGCAGTTTAGTCTGTTTTGGGATTGAGTTTGGGTTCTCCAATGTTCCAGATAAGTGTTTTTGAGGTGTTTGATAATTTGAGTGATTCTGATTGGTGTTTGGGAAGCAGTGCTGGTCAGAGAGTTAGGGTTGTTAGGGGTCAGTGTGTTGGTCAGTCTCTGGACCAGCTGACACAGGGGACTCTTTTCAGGGTAGAGCTCTTGGGATTGGAGTGCCTGAAACTGCAGGCTTGTTGTGGGACTGGATTTTAGGTGCATCCAGAATTTAAGGGCTCTTTTTTTAATATTAATGACTAATGGGTATCGGCCTAATTCAGCCCTGCATGCGTTGGTTGGGGTTTTTCTTTGTACATGTAAAATCATTCTGCAGAATTCTGCATGCGGGACTTCAGTGGGATGCTTGTCCCATCTAGTGTAGTCATGATGACTGAGTGGACCCCATACTTCACTACCGTATAGCGCAATGGGCAGGATTATACTATCAAAGATCTTTAACCAGATTCTAATTGGGATGTCAATTTTTTCTCTGAATTTGTTTTTAATTGAATAGAGGGCTCTGCAGGCCTTCTCTTTCAGTGCATCCACTGCCAGACCGAAGCCTCCTGAGGCGCTGATTTTGAGCCCCAGGTAATCATAAGAAAGGGTGTGGTCTAGGGCGGTGTCTCCTAGATTGAAAGTGTATCTGCTCTCCTGAGATCTGGCTTTCTTTTGGAAGATCATGATTTTAGATTTATCAGGATTTACTGTCAGGGCCCAGGTCTGACAGTACTTCTCCAGCAGATCCAGATGCTGCTGAAGCCCCTTTTCTGTGGGCGACAGCAGCACCAGGTCATCCGCATAGAGAAGAAATTTAACTTCCGTTTTATTTAGTGTCAGGCCGGGATTTGCAGATTGCTCCAATAACACCACTAAATCATTGATATAGATATTAAATAGAGTAGGAGACAAGCTGCAACCCTGCCTGATACCACGCCCCTGAGTGAAGACCTCAGTCATTTTATTGCCAATTTTTACTCCACATTTATTATTGACATACATTGATTTAATGATGTCATAGACTTTACCCCCTACACCATTTTGGATAATTTTATAATATAATCCTTCTTGCCAGATTGAATCAAATGCTTTTCTAAAATCTATAAAACATGCTCTCTCTCTCTCTCTCTCTCTCTCTCTCTCTCTCTCTCTCTCTCTCTCTCTCTCTCTCTTTCTCTCTCTTTTAGGGCAAATTTTCGTAGCTCTAATTAGCCTGACTTCATGACTTTGGGCTTGTGGGAGGAAACCAGAGCACTCGGAGGAAACCCACACAAACACAAAAAAACATACAAACTCCACACAGAAATGACCTTCACCACCTGACCGGGGTATCGAACACAGGCCTTTCTTGCCATGAAGTGACAGTACTAGTATTACCCACCAAGCCTCTGTTTTTCATCTTACACTAGACCACTTTCATGCATAAACTATTATATGTTTAAAAGTATGGGGACATATCTACCAGCTTTTGACTTCAGGTGTTTTAGCCACACTCATTGCTAACTGGGTTCTTAAATTAATCACAGTTTTGTGTCCAATGGCATGTTAACCGTTTGGGAAAAGGGCTTTTCTTGTTCCAAGACAACAGTTCATTAAGACATTGGTTTGACAAGTTTGGTGTGAAGGAACTTCAGTGGCCTGCACAGAGCCCTGACCTCAATATGTTTTAACATCTTGGGGATAAATTGGTAGTAGATTGCAAGCCAGCCATCACACACACACACACACACACACACACACACACACACATATACACACACACAGACTCTCTCTCTCTCTCTCTCCCTCTCTCTTTTAGGGCAGTTTTTAGTAGCTTTAATTAGCCTGACTGCATGTATGTCGACTTGTGGGAGGAAACCAGAGCACTCGGAGGAAACCCACACAGACACAAAAAGAACATGCTAACTCCACACAGAAATGACCTTCACCACCTGGCCCAGGAATCGAATGCAGGCTTTTCTTGCTGTGAGGCGACAGGACTACCCACTGTGCCACCGTGCCACCATCTCACCTACTCGCTTATCGAAAATCCCCCAATTTACTTCTCCCTTTCTTTTTTTCTTTCTTTCTGGTCTTCTTCTCATCTGAAGTAAAAAAAAACAACATAAAAAATTACCCTGGAACTCATATGTCAGTGATGGTTCTATAAATGGAGATAACATGCTGCTCAGGTGTCGCAGCAGACTTATAAGCTAGCCCTCTTCTGTGTAGAGGCAAGGCAATCCAATTTGCATCATGCTTCCTCTCTGCCTATGCCGAACCCTGCCCCGACCGAGGAGATCGAAGCTAACCCACATCCCCTCCGACATATGTGCAGCAAGCCAGATGCATTTTTGCCACCCACACCTTGATGAGTGTTGCGCCACCTAGCGTTGCATGCGGAGAGACACACCCTAAGAGCACTTCTTCTTCCTCATCTCTGTGTGGGTGCCTCTAATCAGCCAGCAGAGGTCGTAATTGCACCAGTCTGACAGAGAGAGACCCACATCCGGCTCTTTGTCCCACCCCCAACTGAACAACAGGCCAATCGTTGTTCATGTTGCCGCTCAGCCTCGAGCCGGTAAGGCAGAGCTGGATTCGATACCATGTATTCGGGATCCAGCTCTGGTTGCAGCGTGTGCTTTTTACCGCTGCGCCACCTGAGCGGCCTCAATCGCTCTAGTTTGAATGTCTGAATGTCTGTGCTACCGCTTGGCCTGTCATCCAGCTGACACAATTAGCTGTTTCTCAGGGAGGGGTTGGCAGGGTCTCCCTGCATTGCTGCTTTATAATGCGACTTCTGTGTCTGACTGATGAGTGGTGTAGGATTTACATAGGAGCATTGTAGTAAGAAATTCAGAATGCAAAAAAGAAAGAGGAAATGTAAATAGGTGTCATAGCATGTTGGTTTATAAGAATGATTTTTCTTATATGTATAAATATTGAAGAGTAGATCTGACACACATCCATATAAATGTTCAGTTCTCATAACTTAGACGTAGCCTGTACAATACCAGTCTGCAGAATGAGATGACACTTTATATGGGCAAACGTTCATTTTTATTGATATTGTAAACCTCTGTTTATCAGCCTTCTTCCTGCCAGCTATTGGTGGCACTCCTGGAGTTATTGTTTCTTTATAAAATTACCTGCTGGCTCATTCGTTTGTTTTCCCCACTGAGCCCCCATCTCTGTTTTATTTTGCTATTACCAGTTTAGTGTGTGCACAGGGGATGCAGGACTTCCTCATTATCTGATCCCAGTGCAGTAAATGAATGCCCCCATAATGATGAAATATGACACGGGCCACATTAAAACTCCACTAGAAAAGCATGGGCTTTTCTACCACAACTGGAAAAGAAGACTGAAAGGAAAATGAATTCAGTGAGTTACAAAATATACAATGTGAAGACTTTTTAAAAAAGCTTCTTTGTTGCCAAACACAAAAGCTTAGGATGTTAATGATGGATATATATACACTGATCAGCCATAAGATTAAAACCACCTCCTTGTTTCTACTCTCACTGATAACATTTTATCAGCTCCACTTACCATGTAGAAGCACTTTGTAGTTCTACAATTACTGACTGTAGTCCATCTGTTTCTCTGCATGCTTGGTTATCCCCCTTTCATGCTGTTCGTCAATGGTCAGGACGCTCCCAGGACCACTACAGAGCAGGTATTATTTAGGTGGTGGATCATTCTCAGCACTGCAGTGGCACTGACATGGTGGTGGTGTGTTAGTGTGTGTTGTGCTGGTATGGGTGGATAAGACACAGCAGCGCTGCTGGAGTTTTTATATACCGTGTCCACTCACTGTCCACTCTATTAGATACTTCTACCTAGTTGGTCCACCAGCTGTTTGAGTTGGTCATCTTCTAGACCTTCATCAGTGGTCACAGGATGCTGCCTATGGGGTGCTGTTGGCTGAATATATTTTTGGTTGGTGGACTATTCTCAGTCCAGCAGGGACAGTGAGGTGTTTAAAAACTTCAGCAGTGCTGCTGTGTCTGATCCACTCATACCAGCACAACACACACTAACACACCACCACTATGTCAGTGTCACTGCAGTGCTGAGAATGATCCACCACCCAAATAATACCTGCTCTGTAGTGGTCCTGGGAGAGTCCTGACCATTGAAGAACAGCATGAAAGGGGGCTAACAAAGCATGCAGAGTAACAGATGGACTACAGTCAGTAATTGTAGAACTACAAAGTGCTTCTATATGGTAAGTGAAGCTGATAAAATGGACAGTGAGTGTAGAAACAAGGAAGTGGTTTTAGTGTCGGTGTATATATATATAAATTCTAATAAACACAGTGTAACTAAACTATTTTTCTAGTGCATTTGAGTGTAATTTGAAATGGTCACTTGCATATGAGTGTGGCATTTTTACAAATGCATAATATTCCTACTGCAGAAATGGTGTTTCATCACAGGAAACTCTGGTGCAAATCAGTGCTAAGGTTCTGACACTAATCATTAAGGGTCTGAGCTAGAAATTACATTTTCAGTTTACTTAACCTGTTACCTCAATTTCTTTGGCAGCTTACATCAATTACACCCACATTTCTCCTTTTGTTTTTGCATGCACTTAGTCTCTGTGACAGAATGTGGCTGGAGGCCCTGTGTGATCACCATCCAGAGAAAAAAGTCAGACTTGGAATACACCGATCAACATTAAACCTCCTTGTTTCTACACTCACTGTCCATACTTACCATATAGAAGCACTTTGTAGTTCTACAATTACTGACTGTAGTCCATCTGTTTCTCTACATGCTTTGTTAGCCCCCTTTCATGCTGCTCTTCAATGGTCAGGACTCTCCCAGGACCACCACAGAGCAGGTATTATTTGGGTGGTGGATCATTCTCAGCACTGCAGTGACACTGACATGGTGGTGGTATGTTAGTGTGTGTTGTGCTGGTATGAGTGGATCAGACACAGCAGCCCTGCTGGAGTTTTTAAACACCTCATTGTCACTGCTGGACTGAGAATAGTCCACCAACCAAAAATATATCCAGCCAATAGTGTCTCATGGGCAGCGTCCTGTGACCACTGATGAAGGTCTTGAAGATGACCAACTCAAACAGCAGCAATAGATGAGCGATCATCTCTGACTTTACATCTACAAGGTGGACCAACTAGGTAGGAGTGTCTGATGTGAGTGGACACAGTATTTAAAAACTCCAGCAGCGCTGCTGTGTCTGATCCACTCATACCAGCACAACACACACTAACACACCACCACCATGTCATTGTCACTGCAGTGCTGAGAATGATCCACCACCTAAATAATACCTGCTCTGTGGTGGTCCTGAGAGAGTCCTGACCATTGAAGAACATCATGAAAGGGGGCTAACAAAGCATGCAGAGAAACAGATGGACTACAGTCAGTAATTGTAGAACTACAAAGTGCTTCTATATGATAAGTGGAGCTGATAAAATGGACAGTGAGTGTAGAAACAAGGAGGTGGTTTTAATGTTATGGCTGATCAATGTATAGTGTATTTGAATCAAGCTCTGGTGTGGTTACTTTCTGACAACATAAGTGTGAGTCTTGTGCCACTGAATTTCAGGCAGAAATGTACCATGGACAAAGTTTAAATCCATCACAGGCAGCCACACACCTGCCAGTCTACTTACTCACTCGCTTTTACTTGTGGGCAATTTAGAGTAGTCAATACTCTGTCTGTGTGTTTTGGAAGATGGAAGAAAATTGGAGTCTTTGGAGTAAAACATCTGTATTTCAGAGTTTTCTTTATTTATTTTCTTAAACTAAAGTCTTCTTAAAAGTAGTTAGATATTTTTTGTGGCTTTTCAAATTGTGGCCAGGTGTGTCCTGCTGGTTTTAATTATCCTTATGTCTAAAACTCAGGTAATTGAATTCCACCTCCTGCAATTTGAACTGAGTGGACATAGAGTGGAAAGGCACACACTTGGTTCTATAGGTTCTAACAATTTACTCAGCATTGTCAGGACAAAAAATGAGCCATGAAGTCAAGGAACCCAAGGAAGTGTTTGTGGATCTCTGAAATTGAATTGTGGCACTACATAGATCAGGAATTAAAAAAATATCCAAAGCTTTGAGTGGCAACACTCAAACACTAGTAGCCTAGTGGTTAAGGTACTGGACTAGTAATCAGAAGGTTGCCAGTTCAAGCCTCACCTCTGCCAGGTTGCAGCTGTTGGGCCCTTGAGCAAGGCCCTTTACCCTCAATTGCTTAGATTGTATACTGTCACAACTGTAAGTCGCTTTGGATGAAAGTGTATAAATACCGAAAGTGTAAATGTAAAATGAAAGATTGCTTTATACAGCCTGGAACCTTCCAAGAGTTGACTGTCCAGCCAAATTGGGCATCTGGGCAAGAAATGCCTTGGTCATGGTGGTAAGAAAGAACCTAGTTGTCACTGTAAGAGCTTTAAAAGTCCTGTGCAGAGATGGTTTTCTACGCTTCCTTGCTTTTTCAGAGATCACATCAAAGTCACCAAGGTCTTTATGCTTATCATAGCTTGTGGATTCAACATGTGAATTATGAGTAACTACCATCAACCCAACATCTAATATATCCCTGACCGTGACATGCACTAACTTGCTATACACATATTTGTGGAGTGGTTTGAATGTTTTGGCATATCAGAGTATGTTCCCTCATCTTCGGGCGTGGTTCATGAAGATGACCGCTTTCTCAGCAGTAGAAATGTAAGTACAGGATGTTTTATTAAATAATCTCTGCCCATCGTGCTCCTGCAGTGATGGCAGCTGGTTTCCTTCCTACGCTGTACCTGGCTTACTTGCTTCTATATTACATAGTAAAAATAAGATGCTCTTACAGTGCGAACAGAATGTAGATAATTACAATATGCAAGCAAGGGTGAATTAATCTATACTCCATCCAGATATTTATATGATAAGGCAGATTGCATGTTGATGTAAGGAGATGCAAGAACAGATTTGTGAATGCTTCGGAGTTACCTGTATTTTTAAACCAATTATTTTTAAACCAATGTGTTTAAACATTTATCTGTACATGTAATTTAAAGCTCTTGTGGTGTTTTACTTTTGTATTTAGTTTACTGCCTTTCGTTTATTGTGTATGCTACCTTTATTTAATTTCAGGTAGATAATTAGATATACAGTATTCCTATGAAAGTTCTAAAAGTACACACACACACACATATACACTGATCAGCCATAACATTAAAACCACCTCCTTGTTTCTACACTCACTGTCCATTTTATCAGCCCCACTTACCATATAGCATAAGCACTTTGAAGTTCTACAATTACTGACTGTAGTACATCTGTTTCTCGACATACCTCTCTACGTAGCCTGCTTTCACCCTGTTCTTCAATGGTCAGGACCCCCACAGGACCACCACAGAGAAGGTATTATTTGGGTGATGGATCATTCTCAGCACTGCAGTGACACTGACATGGTGGTGGTGTGTTAGTGTGTGTTGTGCTGGTATGAGTGGATCAGACACAGCAGTGCTGCTGGAGTTTTTAAATACCGTGTCCACTCACTGTCCACTCTATTAGACACTCCTACCTAGTTGGTTCCCCTTGTAGATGTAAAGTCAGAGATGATCGCTCATCTATTGCTGCTGTTTGAGTTGGTCATCTTCTAGACCTTCATCAGTGGTCACAGGACGCTGCACACGGGACGCTGTTGGCTGGATATTTTTGGTTGGTGGACTATTTTCAGTTCAGCAGTTACAGTGAGGTGTTTTAAAACTCCATCAGCGCTGCTGTGTCTTATCCACTCATACCAGCACAACACACACTAACACACCACCACCATGTCAGTGTCACTACAGTGCTGAGAACTTCAAAGTGCTTTTATATGGTAAGTGGAGCTGATAAAATTGACAGTGAGTGTAGAAACAAGGAGGTGGTTTTAATGCTATGGCTGATCGGTTTACATCATGTGTTGTTTCAATAAAAAATACACTTAAGATGTGTTCATGAAGATATGGTTCAAATTTGTAATATTCTGTCTAAAAATAGAAACAGTTTAAATGAGGCATTCCTGCTGAAAGAATTCGGGTGTGTTCCGGTCTGTGAGAGAGACTGTTAGAGAACCTCCTGCAGTCTTACTGTTCCTGCTCTGATGCATGATGGTAATGTACATGATTTTACACAGCATGTAATCCAATACACTAATGAGAGACCATTAGTTGTCCTTGTGTACAAATGGGAAACACTGGAAATGTAGAACTTGCATGGTCCATAGTGTGGACTGTATAATGCAGCATGTCATCAATTTTTGCAGTAGCCTAATGTACTGGACCAGTTTGCTAGTGCATAAAATAACTGCATGAGATGCATTCGTGCATTAAATGTTTGCTGAATCAACAAATTTACCCTTTTTTTCATTGTTTTTTAAAGCCAAATCCAAACCACACTCATATGCTGATTTGAGGTTTTACCAGTTAAAAAGTCTTTGCTTGATTAATACTGTAAATTAAAAACGTCATTTAAATTAATTTTCAACAGGTGACACTTTATTTGAACTGATAGATGAGTTAAAATGAGAGTTTAGACTGCTGATTTGAGACACACCCTCACCCACCTTTAGTGTGCATGTGCCAGTTCTGTGACCAAGCTCTTTCAGAGATTGCAGCTGTTTTAATCAGCATTGATATTATGCTTTTAAATTAATTAAATTATTAATGATTAAACTATTATGCATTAAACTTACAAACACCCCACAAAATGACACAATATATGATGGAATCAGTACATGTGAAACAGTTGCAATAAATACAATTTTTATTGTTTATTTAATATTTAAGTATTGTACAATTACCCTTAGCTCACACGTTTGCAAACTTGACCACAGGTCTGTTGTAGAAAAGTGGACGACTTTAAATATCGCCACTTCAAGTTTGCTTATAACGTTGTTTTAGAAACTGACCTGAAGTATTTTCACCCCGTAAGACAAACCTGGAATCCAGTGTTCTAATTATTGCTCTGAAAGCTTCTTTCTCGACTGTCTATAAAGAAATATTATATGATTTACTGCCTACTGAAGCCTACAGCTGTTGTATTAACTGTGCTGTGGTATGGCGGTATTTGAGAAATCCATACGGTATGAAGAATCAAAGACGGTACATCGAATGTACCGCCATACCACCCAGCCCTAACAGGAAGGCTGTTTTGCTGTTTTCTAAACTGCTTGCAAAAATAATTTTGATATTTTGCATCATGTCCGAGTGTACTACCTATAATTATTATCCAATAATTACACTAATGTTGTCATGTAATGTCATTAAACAAAAGACTATAACAACTTCACATCAACTGGTCTACATTTAACCTGACAATACGGTTTTTATTGGAGCAGAAAAAAAAAACTATTTATACAGTGTTTTTTTGGCAGATTGTAAAATCTCCAAAGGACAACTTTTGTTGCATAAAAAAAGCTGATGAGCCAAAACAGTATGACATCTGCTGTGTGTTGAGCTACATTTCCCCTTATTACAATGATATACACCGATCAGCCATAACATTAAAACCTCCTCTTCGTTTCTACACTCACTATCCATTTTATCAGCTCCACTTACCATATACTTACAAGTCCATCTGTTTCTCTGCATGTTTTGTTAGCCCACTTTCATGCTGTTCTTCAATGGTCAGGACCCCCACAGGACCTGCAGTGACACTGACATGGTGGTGGTGTGTTAGTGTGTGTTGTGCTGGTATGAGTGGATAAGACACAGCAATGCTGCTGGAGTTTTTAAACACCTCAATGTCACTGCTGGACTGAGAATAGTCCACCAACCAAAAATATCCTGCCATCAGTGCCCTGTGGGCAGCGTCCTGTGCCCACTGATGAAGGTCTAGAAGATGACCAACTCAAACAGCAGCGATAGATGAGTGGTCATCTCTGACTTTACATCTACAAGGTGGACCAACTAGGTAGGAGTGTCTAATAGAGTGGACAGTGAATGGACACAGTATTTAAAAACTACAGCAGTGCTGCTGTGTCTGATCCACTCATACCAGCACAACACACACTAACACACCACCACCATGTCGTTGTCACTGCAGTGCTGAGAATGATCCACCATCCAAATAATACCATTGAAGAACAGGGTGAAAGCAGGCTAAAAAAGTATTTAAAGAAACAGATTGACTACAGTCAGTAATTGTAGAACTACAAAGTGCTTCTATATGGTAAGTGGAGCTGATAAAATGGACAGTGAGTGTAGAAACAAGGAGGTGGTTTTAATCTTATGGCTGATCAGTGTAAATTGTCCTCTTTTGTCCTCCTTTTTGTTGTTCTCTGGCATCAATGTGCCTTGGCCGCCCAAAACCCTGTCGGCAGTGTCACTCAGACCACTGTCTGTTGGTACTTATGACATAAGCGCCCCTTGCAGTTTTGGAGAAATTTCAAACCACTCGTCCAGCCATAACAGTTTTGGTTTATCTCAGTTACTTAAGACTTTATGCTGATCATATCTGCCACATTTAACACGTGAACTCCGAGTAACCACCATCAGCTCAACATTTATTATGTTCCTAACTGTTCCATGTCTGAATTCAATGAAATAAGCTTTCAGCTTTGCAATTTAATATTTTGAGGTGGGGGTGGGTGGGTGTCAATGCTTTGACATAATGTGTTCTGTCATATCATCCAACGAAATTAAATAACATTATTTTACAAGTAGTTCAATTTATTATTAATTCATTGATTTTTTTTTAATAACCACACACTCACCAATTTACTTACACACACCTAGGGGGAATTTAGAGCAGCCAATTTTTCATTTTTTGATTAAGAGAAGAAAAAAAATCTAACAGATTTACATTTTGTTCTAAGTGCTTTATCCAGTATTGGGCTGGGTCCTGGATCTATACCTGTAACACTGGGCATAAGGCTGGAATACACATGGGACATGGCACCAGTCCATAGTAGGGTCACACACGCTCACTCATACCTAATGGCAATTTAAATTTTCAGTATGTTACCAAAAAAAAAGCAGGTGAACAAATATGCTGCATGGCATAATTGCTACTAGGCACATTACATATGTTTCAGTGTTTTACAGTGTGTGTGTTTGTGTTTGTGGGGGTTTGCAGTTTTTTCTTAGTAATGTTGTCTGGCTGCAAGCCATCGTGAACTAGCCCCTGAGGAAATACATGGAGTGCCCACAGAGGATTATGACCAGAGAACTAAATACTGTGTTTACTCCTAGGACACCCACACACACACACACACATTTACACTGTGGTACTGGCTGTTAATGAAATGTGTTTGCACTGAGAGAGTGCTGAGTTAGTAGTTCACAGTAAAATGTGTGTGCAGAATATAAACAGTTGAAGGGCAGTTGTAGCCTAGTGGTTAAGGTACTGGACTAGTAACCAAAAGGTCACTGGTTCACGCCCCACCACTGCCAGGTTGCCACTGTTGGGCCCTTAAGCAAGGCCCCTAACCCTCAATTGCTTAGACAATATACTGTCACTGTATTGTAAGTTGCTTTGGATAAAAGTGTCTGCTAAATGCTGAAAATATAAATGTAAGTCAAAACTTTACATACACTTGTAGGTACCTGTTTGGCATGGAAATTTTGGGGTTTCAGTCATTTCTGCAATTGTTCTTTTTCTGTGAGTGAATATTTGGAACATCTTTTTGTCTAACTCTTACAAAGCCCCACTGGCGACATCCCATATACATAAAAATATCATGTAGTCACACCGTAATAACTTGTATTATTGCTTAATCTAGTATCTCTCCAGTTGCTCCAGTACCACAGGCTATTGATGGCCATTGCAATGAACTTACACTATATTCCCAAAAGTATTCGCTCGTCTGCCTTCACACACATATGAACTTGAGTGACATTCCATTCTTAATCCATAGGGTTTAATATGATGTTGGCCCACTTTTTGCAGCTAAAACAGCTTCAACTCTTCTGGGAAGGCTTTCCACAAGGTTTAGGAGTGTGTTTATGGGAATTTTTGACCATTATTCCAGAAGCGCATTTGTGAGGTCAGACACTGATGTTGGACGAGAAGGCCTGGCTCGCAGTCTCCGCTCTAATTAATTCCAAAGGTGTTCTATCAGGTTGAGTTCAGGACTTTGTGCAGGCCAGTCAAGTTCTTCCACACCAAACTCGCTCATTCATGTCTTTATGGACCTTGCTTTGTGCACTGGTGCACAGGCATGTTGGAACAGGAAGGGGCCATCCCCAAACTGTTCCCACAAAGTTGGGAGCATGAAATTGTCCAAAATCTCTTGATATGCTGAAGCATTAAGAGTTCCTTTCACTGGAACTAAGGGGCCGAGCCCAACTCCTGAAAAACAACCCCACACCATAATACCCCCTCCACCAATCTTTACACTTGGTACAATGCCGTCAGACAAGTACTGTTCTCCTGGCAACCGCCAAACCCAGACTCGTCACAACAGAGAACACGTCTCCACTGCTCTAGAGTCCAGTGGCGGTGTGCTTTAAACCACTGCATCCGCCGCTTTGCATTGCGCTTGGTGATGTAAGGCTTTGATGCAGCCCATTCCGTGAAGCTCTCTACGCACTGTTCTTGAGCTAATCTGAAGGCCACGTGAAGTTTGGACCCGGCTTTGTCATTTTACGTGGCTACCACTTTGTGGCTGAGTTGCTGTCGTTCTTAATCGCTTTCACTTTGTTATAATACCACTGACAGTTGACTGTGGAATATTTAGTGGCGAGGAATTTTCACGACTGGACTTGTTGCACAGGTGGCATCCTATCAACGTACCACACTGGAATTCACTGAGCTCCTGAGAGCGACTCATTCTTTCACTAATGTTTGTAGAAGCAGTCTGCATGCCTAGGTGCTTGGTTTTATACACCTTTATCCTGGTAAGGGTCACAATAAGTCCGTCTTCTCTGGAATCACTGGAAGCAATGCAATAACCAACCTTGGACAGGACGCCAATCAATCGTGGGTCCTTACTCATCCTCATCTACCCTCTTTCCCCACTGTCTACCCTTCCCTACCCCTCTAGACATAGCCAATCACAGAGATCTAAACCCTCTATATGTTATTAACCACCCCCCCACCCGAACACTTCATTATTCATATTATTTTTATTATTATTATTGATGTTATTATTGTTACTATTATTTCCTCCTAGATTTACACGTGAGGCATAACATTATGACCACCTTCCTAATATTGTGTTGGTCCCCCTTTTGCTGCCAAAACAGCCCTGCAACTGTGATGCACTGTGTATTCTGACACCTTTCTATCAGAACCAGCATTAACTTCTTCAGCATGTTGGATCGGACCACATGGGCCAGCCTTCACTCCCCATGTGCATCAATGAGCCTCGGCCACCCATGACCCTGTCGCCGGTTTACCACTGTTCCTTCCTTGGACCACTTCTGATAGATACTGACCACTGCAGACCGGGAACACCCCACAAGAACTACAGTTTTGGAGATGCTCTGACCCAGTCGTCTAGCCATCACAATTCGGCCCTTGTCAAACTCGCTCAAATCTTTACGCTCGCCCATTTTTCCTGCTTCTAACATCAACTTTGAGGATAAAATGTTCACTGGTTGCCTAATATATCCCACCCACTAACAGGTGCCGTGATGAAGAGATAATCAGTGTTATTCACTTCACCTGTCAGTGGTCATAATGTTATGCCTGGTCGGTGTATGTGGATGATGCTATCCACCTCATTTTGCACTCTCAAGCTTACAGAACAATAATGGAGAAAGAAATAACGTCTCTCCCACAAAGATAGCAGAGCTAGTGCTTTTATTTCACACTCATGGATATTGAGGTCTATGTCCATGATGCCGCATCATCTCCCGATAATAAAATAAAGCCTAATGTTGCATCACTCGACAGATCCCAGAATTAATTGTTGAAATTATGCTTAGGTTATATAAGACACTAAGGATGAACCTGATAAATATCTGAACCTTATACAACTCCAGTGAAATGTTCGTACTCCTTTTAATGTCGACATTGCTACTTAGAAGAATAAAGCCGTTGTCTCTGGATCTGCAAATGGCCCCACTGTTGCAACCAGTCTGCTGTAGCTTTACCAATTAAACCATTCGGCTGCATGATGGATGCTTTCATAACATTTGGATTGCACCAGGAGGAGCTCTGCATGGCCCGCAGGAGCCAGTGCTGTTAATGAACATTTTCTCCCATAATTTTTTTCTCATAGCCAAGCTTTTTGTCTAAGCATAACCCACCTCAGTGCTGTCACACAGAACTTCACTAAGAATGTAGCATGTAGCATTTTGAGAAAATTAAAAAGACTTTTGGGATGTGGGTCAGGAATGTCTTGGTTATTGATGAGGATTTTGGTACAGGGCGGGTGACAGAGACACAGGGAGCTGTCCTGCTATCGCTATAAATAGGGTAAGCATCATGTGTAGCAGTAGTGGGGAGCACGACTTGCACTCACTGCGGGCACCGTGCCCAGGGAAAGGAAGGCAGGAGGGGATGAGCAAGAAAAGAACAACACAGCAATTCAGACAAGTTGTTATCAGGGTATGACAAGAGAGAAGCAGAGAAAGATGTGACGTAAACATTAGACAGCTGTAAGAACAATGTGCATTGTACTGAGAGTGGAAAACGGTCGCACTTTCTCATGTTGAGTGTGTTACATAATATTAAGGGTGTTAGTGAATAATTGATCAAAGCTGTCGGTTAAAAACTTCATTTAAATTCCTTTTCAACAGCTGACGCTGAATTCCAATTGAGAGGCCAGAGGCAGTGTGTACAGAGTAGGAACACCTCAGTGTGTATGCGCCAGCTCTGTTTACAGCAGCAGCTTTTTAACCATTTATATAATTTCATTAATAAATTACGGATCTCTTACACATTAAAATCACAAATGGTGAAACTGTTTAGAGTCAGTATGGAGTCTGACTGCATGTGTAACCTTGTTTTTAACTAACATGATGTGAATATTTTGCATCATGTTCCAGCATAAAGGTAAAACTCTGCTTATCATGTTATAATAACTACACTCATTTTAATATACTGACTGCATTATGATTAGCATGTTTAATTGGTGCTTTTAGTGAACTGTTTACTACTGACTAAGATGTAAAATCTTTATTCTGAACACTGAACTGGTTCTGCTCACAGTGTTTGTGTTTATCTTACTGTTCTGCATTAGCGCCACTGTGCTACACCATTTTTGTATTTAATAAAGCATAAAGACTAGTGGCGCCCAGGTGGGGCAGCGGGATATTCCGCTAGCACACCAGCACAGAATTTCTAAACTCCTCGGTTAGAAACTCGGTGTTGCCACCGGTCGGCTGGGCGCCATCTGGCGGGCATAATTGGCAGTGCCTGCAGCAGATACTAATTGGCCACCGTATCTGCAGGGTGGGGGCCGGACTATGTGTGGGTGGGTGGGTCTTCATACGCTGTGTAAGGACCCTGATTGGCGGAAGAGACGCCAGTGCAGAATGCAGGGGCGAGAAGAGGAGAGCTGTACACGTGTCGGAAAAGGCGTGTACAGTGACGTGCTCTCCTTGGATGCAATCTGGTATCTCTCAGCAGCGGAAGACAAAATTGAGTGTGCTAAATCGGGAGGAAAATGGGGAGAAAATACATTTAAAAAAATCATAAAGACTATATATGCTGATGGAACGATGCAGATGATTGTTGGTTATCGGTTAAAAGAATTCAGCTAAATTTGCATCCCTGCCACTCAGGTGGTGGAGCAGTAAAATATGCTAGCGCACCAGAGCTGGAATTAAAAATACATCATATCGAATCTCAGCTCTGCCATCCGGCTGGGCTGGGCGGCCACATAAACAACGATTGGCTGTTGTTCAGGGATGGGAAAGCTGGACCAGGGTTCTTCATAACTGGTGCAATTACGACCTCTATGGGCTGATTGATGGCGCCTGCTCAGAGTTGGGGAATAATGCTGATCAGGGTGTGGCTCTCTGTACACAAAGCTGATCCGCATATGAACTCACCTTGTGCAGGTAAAAAGAGGCAGTTGGTACTGCACACGTGTCGGAGGGGTGTAGGAGTCCAAGGTGTTACTGTGTGCCTTGCGCCCATTGAAAAGCTGGGATAGGCTCCAGCACCCCTTGCGACCCTAATTGGATAAGCGGTTAAGAAAGTGAGTGAGTGAGTGAGTGAGTGAGCATCTGTTAAATAAACTAAAGCAGAAAGTGTTGGCAAGGGTGTTAATCTTGTTTTTCTACTTGATGTATATAGTCCAGTCTTATATGATACTGGCTGTATTATTTTACTAATATTACTTGTATTATTATATATTAGTAAAACTGTCTAGATTTTTTCATTTAATTTCATTTTCCCAGAATCATTTTGCTCATATAGTGTATTCACTGGTGTGTTTCAAATTGAACAGGATTTAGTAAACAGTGTACTGATTAAGCATACTCTGTAGTGTTGCTGGGTGATTTTGTACACTGGGGATATCATCTCTTGCTGTAGTTTCCTCAGTACTTAGAAATGTTGGATGCTGTAGTGGTGCAGCAGTCTAATGTGCCAACACACCACTGCGGAGTGTTAAAACTTACCAGTTTAAATCTTAGCAGAGCCACTGCATTGGAAATGACTAGATTGAGAGACTTAAACCACTGTCCATTTTATCAGCTCCACTTATCATATAAAAGCACTTGTAGTTCTACAATTACTGACTGTAGTCCATCTGTTTCTCTGCATGCTTTGTTAGCTCCTTTCATGCTGTTCTTTAATAGTCAGGACCACTACAGAGCAGGTATTATTTGGGTGGTGGATCATTCTCAGCACTGCAGTAACACTGACATGGTGGTGGTGTGTTAGTGTGTGTTGTGCTGGTATGAGTGGATAAGACACAGCAGCACTGATGGAGTTTTTAAACACCTCACTGTCACTGCTGGACTGAGAATAGTCCACCAACCAAAAATATACAGCCAACAGCGCCCCGTGGGCAGCGTCTTGTGTACACTGATGAAGGTCTAGAAGATGACCAACTCAAACAGCAGCAATAGATGAGCGATCGTCTCTGACTTTACATCTACAAGGTGGACCAACTAGGTGGGTTTACCTGATAGAGTGGACAGTGAATGGACACGGTATTTAAAAACTCCAGCAGCGCTGCTGTGTCTGATCCACTCATACCAGCACAACACACACTAACACACCACCACCATGTCAGTGTCACTGCAGTGCTGAGAATGATCCACCACCCAAATAATACCTACTCTTTAGTGGTTCTGTGGGGGTCCTGACCATTGAAGAACAGAGTAAAAGGAGGTTAACAAAGCATGTAGAGAAACAGATGGACTACAGTCAGTAATTGTAGAACAACAAAGTGCTCCTATATGGTAAGTGGAGCTGATAAAATAGACAGTGGGTGTAGAAACAAGGAGGTGGTTTAAATGTCACGGCTGATCAGTGTAGCTTAATGTTCAGATTCAACTGTGCAGATTCTGCACTGCAGCTTTAATTAATAAAAAATATGTAGAGAACTAATTCCATTTGCTACAGTTGCATTCTGAATGACTTGCATTGTTATTTTCCCTAGTAAGTGTAAAAGTCAAACAGATAGTAGTCGCTTAATTGTTGATAAATATTTATTCTTCATACATGTGTACACATTACTGTCAGGTTAACAGAAGAATACCACTGTTATAAAAATTAAACATATAGCATACATAATAACATGTAAAAAATGAATCAATGTAAATGTAAATCATTGATCACAATCTGTTTTATGAAAATGAATTGTCAGTTTGATTGTTATAAAGTAATTAAAGCCAGCGTGGAGTAGGTCTTATTTGGAGCTGACAAGGCTAGAATAGGGAAGATAGTGAATAAGGCTTGAATCACTGACATAGGTTGGGTACAAATTTATACTACACTTCGCACCTCAAAACGCCTTAAGGAGTGTGTGTGTGTATGTGTTAAAGCACCCACAAGTGACTCATTATATTATATAAGCATCACTGTTCTTGGGTTCTTTAGGTCACTGACTTTAAAGCAATACTGATAACAGAGAGCAGAGCTGCAAAAAACATTTTAAATAATTCACTCATGTATTCATTATCACTACTACTAACTACTACTACTTACTCACTTGTTCTGGTCGCACCAGGTTTTGCACCATGAATTGATTCATTAACTGATGGTTAAACTGATGCTTCCTCTGTTTTGGTGGTTGTAACTATATATACACTGATCAGCCATAAGATTAAAACCACCTCCTTGTTTCTACACTCACTGTCCATTTTATCAGCTCCACTTACCATATAGAAGCACTTTGTAGTTCTACAATTACTGACTGTAGTCCATCTGTTTCTCTACATACTTTTTTAACCTGCTTTCACCCTGTTCTTCAATGGTCAGGACCCCCACAGGACCACTACAGAGCAGGTATTATTTAGGTGGTGGATCATTCTCAGCACTGCAGTGACACTGACATGGTGGTGGTGTGTTAGTGTGGGTTGTGCTGGTATGACTGGATCAGACACAGCAGCGCTGCTGGAGTTTTAAAATACCGTGTCCACTCACTGTCCACTCTATTAGACACTCCTACCTAGTTGGTCCACCTTGTAGATGTAAAGTCAGAGACGATCGCTCATCTTTTGCTGCTGTTTGAGTGGTCATCTTCTAGACCTTCATCAGTGGTCACAGGACGCTGCCCACGGTGCGCTGTTGGCTGGATATTTTTGGTTGGTGGACTATTCTCAGTCCAGCAGTGACAGTGACGTGTTTAAAAACTCCATCAGCGCTGCTGTGTCTTATCCACTTATACCACCACAACACACACTAACACACCACCACCATGTCAGTGTCACTGCAGTGCTTAGAATGATCCACCACCCAAATAATACCTGCTCTGTAGTGGTCCTGTGGGGGTCCATTGAAGAACAGGGTAAAAGCAGGTTAAAAAGGTATGTAGAGAAATAGATGGACTACAGTCAATAATTGTAGAACTACAAAGTGCTCCTATATGGTAAGTGGAGCTGATAAAATGGACAGTGAGAGTAAAAAAAGGAGGTGGCCATAATGTTATGCTTGATCGGTGTATATTCAGAAACACTAAAATCATTAAATGCATAAAAAACACTGAGCATTTAAAGCAATAAAATTGTTAACATGTATTTACTGAGTAGAAGTCGGTGTTGGAACAGCAGGGAAGTGACTCTCCATCTGGTCATTCCAGGTCTCTGTGGTCATAGCGGTTGTGCTGCTGCTGGTGGTGGTTTGACATTTCAGACTGCTGTGCCACCCCAGTGATTTACTTGTTACTATTTTGTTTACCGTTTAGCACATGCTTTGCATATTGGGATGCAGTTTTTTGTCTGTTATATTTACTCACCTCTGTAACTGTTACAGAGTAAGATCTGTGCCAGAGAGGAAGACACAGCTTACAGAGATTCCATCCAACCACTTAAAAATCTGTGCATTAGTGCAAAATCAATTATATGGAAAAATGTTTCCATCTCTAGTATATAGCTGTGGTTTGGTATTGTATAAACATTCATATTGGATGCTGTTTTCCTCAGAGTTTAAGTATTAACAGTTTTGACAGGCAATATCCGAAAAAATCATTTACAACCGAGGAGAGATTTATGCAATATTGATTTTGTTTGCACTGTGCCAAGTCATTTTGTTACAAAGTAAACACCTGGTATGCAGCACGCAATAAGCAGAGGTTGGTCGTAATTAAATTGATGTAGACTGATCATAAAAATGTGATCATCTGTGTAACTTGTAATTAAATGTAATTATATTTACATTTACATGATTACATTGTGTTTCTTTTGTGTGTACTGTGTTTATCTGTAAATGTTTTATTATGTTCTCATTCCAAACCCATTTAAATTATATAGCTGGACCATTCCATCCAGTTTATTAGGAAATTCTGCTACATGGAAATCAGATTAAATCTTGCTTTTAAATTAAAGTAATCTAAAAGTAATGGATTTTTTCTTCCAGTAATTCTGTTACAGTTTGTTTACTGAGAAAAAATCATATATCCAAATTTGTCGTGATTATTTATAGTGCTGTTTCAGAAAATATCCTGGGTCAAAATTATACATGCTTTAAAAAAAATCTGATGAAGGTCTAGAAGATGACCAACTCAAACAGCAGCAACAGATGAGCCATCGTCTCTGACTTTACATCTACAAGGTGGACCAACTAGGTAGGAGTGTCTAATAGAGTGGACAGTGAGTGGACACGGTATTTAAAAACTCCAGCAGCGCTGCTGTGTCTGATCCACTCATACCAGCACAACCCACACTAACACACCACCACCATGTCATTGTCACTGCAGTGCTGAGAATGATCCACCACCCAAATAATACCTAATAATAAGAAGAACAGGGTGAAAGCAGGCTAAAAAAGTATGCAGACAAACAGATGGACTACAGTCAGTAATTGTAGAACTACAAAGTGCTTCTATATGGTAAGTTGAACTGATAAAAGGGACAGTAAGTGTAGAAACAACGAGGTGTTTATAATGTTATTGCTGATTGGTGTATGTGTTTATGTGTTCTTATTTTTAATGATTGCTATTTCCTGCCTTCTGTGTTGCAGAGACATCATTTTAGAAGCTACCATCTGCTGGATGCCATAATCAATACAGAAACATCATGCTACTACATTTTAATCCTCAGTCCTTACGTTCCTGTCTGTCTACTCTTCTCCTCTTTGTCCTAAGTCTTACCAACCCCACCCAGGCCACCTCTGATGCATCCCACAGCAGCCCTGGGAACTGTTCTGGGGAGGACAGCTGCTCTGAAGGTGTGGTTCTCCCAGTGTGGAATCCCCAGAACCCTTCAGTGGGCGACAAGGTGGCGCGTGCCATTGTCTATTTCGTTGCTCTTATTTACATGTTCCTGGGAATGTCTATCATCGCGGACCGCTTCATGTCCTCGATTGAGGTTATCACCTCACAGGAGAAAGAGATCACTATCAAGAAGCCCAACGGAGAAACCACCACGGCTACCGTTCGCATCTGGAACGAGACCGTCTCTAACCTGACCCTCATGGCTTTGGGTTCTTCAGCTCCGGAGATTCTTCTTTCTGTAATAGAAGTGTGTGGGCACAAGTTTGAGGCAGGTAACCTCGGTCCCAGCACCATTGTGGGCAGTGCCGCCTTCAACATGTTTATCATCATTGCTATTTGTGTCTATGTAGTGCCCGATGGAGAGGTGAGAAAAATAAAACACTTGAGGGTGTTCTTTGTGACTGCAGCATGGAGTATGTTTGCATATATCTGGCTTTACCTGATCTTGTCAGTGTTCTCCCCTGGTGTGGTAGAGGTCTGGGAGGCGGTGTTGACCTTCCTGTTCTTTCCCATCTGCGTGGTCCAGGCCTGGGTTGCAGACCGCCGTTTGCTTTTTTACAAGTACGTTCACAAGCGCTACCGTGCTGACAAAAACCGTGGCATCATCATTGAGACAGAGGGCGATGGCATGTTCACCAAGATGGACATGGAGATGGATGGGCAAGGCACCAATTCCCATCACAAGGAGGTTCTGGATGGAATGCTCGCAGGTGTAGAGGAGGGAGGAGGTGGAGGAGCTGGGGGAGGTGGAGAAGAAGAAGAAGCGAGAAGAGAAATGGCTCGTACACTGAAGGAGCTGAAGCAGAGGCACCCTGAGAAGGACATGGAACAGCTGATTGAGATGGCCAACTACCAGGTTCTGGTTCAGCAGCAGAAGAGCAGGGCTTTCTACCGCATCCAGGCCACACGGATGATGATCGGGGCAGGAAACATACTAAAGAAGCATGCTGCAGATCAGGCCAGGAAAGTAATAAGCTGCCATGAGTCCAACGCACAAGAAGAAGATCCTCACACCATCTACCTAGAGTTTGAGCCTTCACATTACCAGTGCTTCGAGAACTGTGGCTCCCTCAAACTGTCAGTGGCCAGACATGGTGGAGACAGTGGCTGCACAGTCAAGGTGAATATTAATGTTTTTACTTTTCCAGTCTGCTTTTAATGTTTCCTAATGACTGCTAAGATATAATTAGCATTAAAGTCTTAAAAGCACCCTGGTGGTGTGAAACAGCTCACAGAGCTATTAAAGAATCACTGAATTTTAATAGATAGCTATGAAGATGAATCATAGTATTGGCACTACTAAATGATTTATTTTGTTAATTCATTCATTCATTTTCTTATCCGCTTATCCAGTTAGGGTTGTTGGGGGGGTTGGGTGCTGGAGCCTACACATACACACATACACACACACCCATTCACTTATAGGGTAATTCAGTGTCTCCAATGAACCTGACTGCATGTTTTTGGACTGTGGGAGGAAACCCACGCAGACACTGGGAGAACATGCAAACTCCGCACAGAAACGACCCGGACCGCCCCGCCTAGGGATCGAACCCAGGACCTTCTTGCTGTGAGGTGACAGTGCTACCCACCGAGCCACCGTGCCACCCTGTTTTATTTTGTATGATTTGTAATTCTCAAAAAATCCAAGCCGTTTACTCATTATATACACCAGAGGAAACCATGAGATTTTTGGACACCCCGAGAAATTGACCTCTATGTGATCGTTTCAGCTATAACAACAGAGGCTTCTTGTATGTCTGTGGGAATTTGTGCCCATGTCAAAAGAGCATTTGTATGGCTGGACACTAAAGCCTCAATTGATGTTCTAATTAACTTCAAAGCTGTTTAGTGAGGCCGAAGTCAGGGCTCTGCAGCCTGGTCAGGGCTGTGCGGGCCACTGGAGTTTCTTCTCATGTTTTTATTGACCTTGCTTTGTGCACATGGACATTAAATGGGGTGTCCCAATACTTTTGTGTATACAAAAAAAAAAAAAAATTTTTTTTTTTTTATATATTTATGTACCGATCAGGCATAACATTATGACCACCTTCCTAATATTGTGTTGGTCCCCCTTTTGCTGCCATAGGCTGCTCCCCACGTGCATCAATGAGCCTTGGCCACCCAGGACCCTGTCGCCAGTTTACCACTGTTCCTTCCTTGGACCACTTTTGATACATACTGACCACTGCAGACCAGGAACACCCCACAAGAGCTGCAGTTTTGGAGCTGCTCTGACCCAGTCGTCTAGTCATCACAATTTGGCCCTTGTAAAACTCGATCAATTGTTTATGCTTGTCCATTTTTCCTGCTTCTAACACATCAATTTTGATGATAAAATGTTCACTTGCTGCCTAATATATCCCACCCACTAACAGTGGTGCCGTGATGAAGAGATAAGCAGTGTTATTCACATCACCTGTCAGTGGTCATAATGTTATGTCTAGTTGGTGTACATGCACCAGACCGTCAGACTTACTCATGCTTTACAGCATAAAATAATACTAGTAATATAAATAATATTAGTATGATTGAACTGTAGTGTCTTAGCACCCACAGATTTGTTATTTCACTTCACCACTTACTATGTCTCACCTCAGGTGGACTATCGGACTGAGGATGGTACAGCTAACGCCGGCTCTGATTACGAGTTTGCCGAGGGCACACTGGTCTTCAAACCAGGCGAAACTGTAAAAGAGCTGACGGTGGGCGTAATTGATGACGACATATTTGAGGAAGACGAGCACTTCTACGTCCATCTCAGCAACCCACGAGTCATCCACCGAGCTGAGGTCTTCATCCTCGACCCCAATGCCCCGGGCAATAGCCTTTTAGGCTCTGTTCCCGTCCAGCCTAAAGCCGCGCTGGGCAACGCTCATACTGCCACAGTGACCATCTACGATGACGACCATGCTGGGATCTTCACCTTCGAGAGCGCTTCGATGCGTGTCAGTGAGAGCGTGGGGATCATGCAGGTGAAGGTGCACAGGACGTCTGGAGCTCGGGGAAAAGTGGCCATACCATACCACACCACAGAGGGCACTGCCAAGGCTGGAGAGGACTATGAAGAGGTGGCTGGCAAACTGGAGTTCCTTAATGATGAGACCCTGTAAGTTTGCATAATCTTTATTTGTCTTTGATTCTGCAAATTTCCCCCCGTGGGATAATAAAAGGCTATCTTATCTTATTTAACAGTGAGGATTAGAGTTAATCACAGTTTGGCAGGTGAATGCTTCTCGTTGGTTGTAGCTACACAAACGGAGGAAACACTGGTTGAGGTCAATAGAACTGTGTAAAACAGCGGTTCCCAACCTTTTTTGCACCACGGACCGGTTTCATATAAGATATAATTTCATGGACCGACAGGGGCGGGTGGATTTAAAATAAACTGATAAGACGAGCATAATGAAAAACACAAGTGCATAATGATACGACACCAATGATTGAAAATCAGGGAACCCTGAGGTTTTTTTTGCTGCAATGAGACACTCCCACCTAGGGGTGATAGGAGACAATAACACCTGAAGTGTGTTCCTTATGTCCATTCTGCTTCGTAATTTTGTTTTGGTTGCCTTCACTTCAGAAAATCCCGCTTCACAAAGATAGGATTTTGGAAATGGAAGCAGTGTTTTTTCTGTAGATCTCACTCACTTTCTTAACCGCTTATCCAGTTCGGGTCGCGGGGGGTGCTAGAGCCTATCCCAGTTTTTCAATGGACGCAAGGCACACAGTAACACCCTGGACAGAACACAGTAGGGCTGTCGCGCTAACCGCAATTTTGAAATATCGCGGTATAGACCAGCCAACCGCAGGGCATGCTAAACAACCGCAACACCGCGATATTCACGTTTTTTCTTTCTTTCTTCTCCTTTTTTTTATTGTTGCAGGTCCATCTTGTTTTATACGCTTACATTCGTGCGTAATAAATGTTAAATAAATTCATAATGAAAATGAGCTAGGAGCGACATTTTCCCGCAACCTGTTCTCATGCGTTGCTGCTGAGTGTCAGGCTTTGTGTTTTAAAATGTAAACAATCGCAACAGGAATTATAGGCAAGTTTATTAATGATTAAATTGAGTTCACACTCAATAAATACTTGTAATTTAGACTATATTCAAACAGCCTCGGCGTACTAAAACACTTAATGACGGTTAATATGGCATTGCAGCCTGCAGATTCTCTCTTGCTGGCTTGCTGGAATGATTTAAATGCATTTTTTCGTTGAATAAAAATGTATTGAAACGAATAATAACTTGAAACGTAGTATATATTGTTATGTTAATTATATCTACTAAATAGATGGTTAATAGTGGCGCGATAACCAGGCTAGACTTTCTCTGATCTCTAAAGTCGCATGCAGGTTCAGTACATCTACAGTGTATTAATGCAACGAGCACCATCAGAGAGAGTTTTAGTACCGAGGGGAACATCGCTACCCCACTCAGATCCAGGTGAACATGTTGGTTCATCTAGCGCGCATGATAACGCAGGTTTAAACTCTTACAGACTTTATTATTTATTATATTTTTTTACCATATTTTGATTAGATGTGCATTTAAAATATTTAGCCTAAACACTTTTTTTTTGTTTCACAGTGTATATCTAACCTAGGCTAGAAGCTAATTTAAACCTTTTTTTAATAGAGAAAAGACGCGCATCCCTGCTCTGTTCTGTATTTAACAATAGCCTAAACACGCATTTCATTGGTCTTAAAGCCGTCTCATCTTTGTCATTATAAAGCAATAATATATCGAATCATAGCCTAACAATAAAGCTTGTTTATATAGCTCTAAAATCCAGATCAATTAAGTAATTTTCAAAAACAACAAGAAAATGGCGATATAACCGCATACCGCGATATTGAGACAGGCTGAATATCGCAAGGGGAAATTCTGTCACCGCGACAGCCCTAGAACACAGACACACATACACACACCCATTCACTTATAGGGCAATTCAGTGTCTCCAGTTAACCTGACTGCATATTTTTGGACTGTGGGAGGAAACCGGAGCTCCCGGAGGAAACCCACGCAGACACGGGGAGAACATGCAAACTCTGCACAGAAAGAATCCGGACCGGGGATCTGGGGATCGAACCCAGGACCTTCTTGTTGTGAGGCAACAGTGGTACCCACTGAGCCACCGTGCCACCCTTAAACAGAAGATTGTTTTAGAATAACCCTATACTGCCAAAACTTGACTGGACTGGAATCTGAACCAGCATTGGTCAAGTGGACACCCTGCAGCTAAAAATATAGCTAAAACAATACCTGAAAGGAAACATTTGTTGTTGGCAGAGTGGCACAGCTGGTAGAGTAAGTCATACTAAATTGCCCTAGGTGTTTGTAAGTGCGTGCTTCCCTGACATGTATTCCCAATTTGCGTCCATTGTTTCTTTGTGACACCGCACCCACCAAAACTCTGTCTAGGAATAAGTTTTTATTTTCATTTTACCCGGAATCAATGCAGTAATGCCCTGGACAGGACACCAAACCATCATGGGGCCTCAGAGACATCCCCTCTCAGATATAGCCAATCATGTCTGTATGTATATGTGTGATAGCCCGATAGCACTGCTGGATCCAGCAGAGCCCTGGATCCCAGCAGAAGTGAGCTAGCGTAACTAAGCACCGCACCACCCGAGTGCCCCTAGGAGGAAGTGTTCAGTAGTAAAAATCAAATGAATTAAAAACTTGTGTTCATCTCAGTACAGAACAGACTGCACCTCCGAATCACCTCAAGGGCAGGACATCCGAAATGAAATGTATGCAATTATGTGTTCAGCAGGATTCGCTGTAGCAGTTCATCAATCTTGTAAATGACTTTTTTAATGGGTTCATTTTATCACACTATCAAATCAAGTCAAATTTTCTAGATGTTGATTCTGTAATTTCTTGCTGCTATTGTGCTAAACAGAGCCGAATGGGCTAAGCCTTTAGCACACCCTGACACATTCTGCTAAAAAAACATTCGCAGCAATCCGTTAAACCTGCATCCAAGCCTAGATTCACCATTTATGTGGCATGTATATGGAAATATGCAATGGCAGCTTGTCTGCTGCCTGCGTGTAGGGTATGATCCTGACAGAAATGGAAGTTTGCTTGAGGAAAAAGTGAAGGTTTACACATTCTGTGTAGGTTTGAGCTGATTTGCACATCATCTTCCTTGTCTTACTAAAACAATGAATTTAAGGCAAAGTTGCCAGCTCCATATTGAAGTTTTGGCATTTTAAACATTTCATTATTATAAACAGCACTCAGGTGGTGAAGCGGTGTATTATGCCAGCCCACTCCCAGATGAGATCCAGGTTCGAATCTCAGCAGTGCTTTTGGCTGGCTGGGTGCCTACACAGACCTGATTGGCTTTGTCTTTGGTGGTCAAAGCCACTCATATGGTACCCTGTCCAGAGTGTGTTCCTGCCATGTGCCCAGTGTTTCCGGAGGGGGGGTTGTGGAGTGTTAGAGATTGTAAACACAGCTAGAGTCGGTACGAAGAGTAGTGATGCTCAAGATCAGTGTACTACATCTTATAATAATTATCCTCATGTTGTCAGAGGTGGGTAGCACTGTCGCCTCACAGCAAGAAGGTCCTGGGTGGAACGGTCTGGGTCCTTTCTGTGTGGAGTTTGCATGTTCTCCCCGTGTCTACGTGGGTTTCCTCCCACAGTCCAAAGACGTGCAAGTGAGGTAAATTGGAGATACTAAATTGTCCATGACTGTGTTTGACATTACACTTGAACTGATGACCCTTGTGTAATGAGTAACTACCTGTTCTGTCACGAATGTAACCAAAGAGTGTAAAACATGACGTTAAAATCCTAATAAAATAAAAAATAAATCATGTTCTCAGCATGATGTTGCACCACCCTTGCCCTGTCCATCTTTTAAGAGGAATTCAGCTATTCTCTCTTGGCAGTGTAGAGAAGATCCAGGGGGATTCTGAAAGATTTAAGTTCTGTGAAGCTCAGTCTGAAAGGGAGGGTTCAATAAATCGAGTGAGGGATTAGACCAAGAGAATTGGAGACATACTGTACATACACTGGATCATTTCTCACTGTTGAAAAACAATATTTAACTTGGTTAGTCACTGTGACAACCTCATTGCTTTGGTACTGGCATCGTTTTTCTTATCAAACCAGTGCAGAGATGGAAATATGATTTTGGAGTAGCATATTTTCCATTGCTGGACAGGCAATTTATGTGAGGTTTAGATTGACCAGGTGAGGCAATAATCAACCCTAGCTGTGGCTAGTCTACCTAACTCCAGTAAGGAATTCAATCTGATTAATCAAGGTTAATTGGTGCCTAAAAAGTGCCTAAAAACTAAATTATTATTATTTTTTTCTATTGTATTTATGCATTTTCTCCCATTTTCTCCCCAAGTTAGCGTAGTCAATTTGTCCTCCGCTGCTGGGGGATCCCTGATTGCAGTCGAGGTGGGTATATTGCTGCTCACGCCTCCTCCATCACACGCGTAGCCCTTTGCGGAACCCTTTTTCACCTATGCACTCTGCACAGGCGCCTCTCTATCTGCCAGTCAGGGTCCTTACACAGCGTTTGAAGACCTGGGACGTGTCTGCTGCAGGCACTGCCAATTATGCCTGCTAGATGGCGCTCAGCCGACCGGTGGCAATGCCAAGTTTCGAACCGTGGAGTTCAGAATCTCGGTGCTGGTGTGCTAGCGGAATATCCCGCTGCGCCACCTGGGCGCCCACTAAATGATTTTTTATTTGTATTAAAATAAATACAGTGCTGATTTAAAGCTGTAATTATATTCTACATGGGTAGCATGGTTGCCTTATATTACAATTAATCTAAAAACAAGTAACAAATATACAAAATAAAAAAAAACCAGAACAGGGGAAATAATTTTTCAGATTCACCTGTGACTGTACTGTGTGGAGTACAGGGTCAGATTTAAGAATAAGAAAGGATGCTCTACAAATAAATACAGTTACACAATATGACATTGATTTATTCATTTTCCAGTCCGGTTTCCTAGGAATCATTAGGCGCAATACAGTAACAGGATGCCAATCGATTGTGGGACTTCGGCCACCCCTTTCCAGACATAGCCAATCATGTCTGTATGTAGATGCACGACCGGCTTGATAGCACAGGTAGGGATTTAAACCCTAATGGCCAAAATTATGGGCTACAAATGCACTGTAAGCCCGGATAAGTTCAATCTACTTAAAAAATTTGAGGAAACCGGTTGCCTTAAAAAAGTTAAGTAATGTATAATGAAAACTTGAGTTAGCATAACTTAAAACATTAAGTTATTACACCTAAAAGGCAAGTTGATTAAACTTTCTTTTTTTTGTTATACCAACTGCTTTTCCCAATAATTCTACTTATTATCTTGAGCTCAATGGAAAAAACTATTGATTTCTTCTTAGTTTTCATGTTAATTACATTTTAAATATGAATTACAAATGTTTATAGAAAAACAGACACAATTATAAAATTATTTTTCTTTATTTCACTTCAGAAGTATTTACTTAAAATACAACATGTCAAGAAAACATCTTTAAAACTGTACAAACTGTATATAAAGTTCTGATGAAACACAAACAGCTCCTCACAGTAACCATGAACCTGTAAAACAACAAAAAGAAACAAGAAACAGAAGTAAATTAAAATAAAGCAGGCCAGCACACTCTTTGCTTCGTATGAAGGCTAGCATGCTAACATGCTAGCATGTAGCCTAAATACGGCAAATAAAGCAGCACTGTTTGATTATTTATTTAGTGTCAACATTAAGATCATTTATTTTAAACAAAATTGTTAAGTAAAGTACAACACTTACCAAAATTAGACGGAAGATGAAAAAGCCCCATCAGACTGGTGTACATGCTACTCAAAAATAGCATAATGAGGAAGAAAATGTTTGTCCACTTAGTTTAACAAAGGTTCCACTTCACAAAAGACATTTCAGGTAGACAAGTTTACTTTTGCAAAAAGCCTTCAATGAAAAGTAAAAAGTAATTTGCAACAACAGGTTACAAAAGTTAAAACAAATGGCTGCCTGATTCACCAACAGCAAGCTGAAAAAAGGCGGACTTACGTGTAAATGGGGGCGTTTTTCTGTTTTATTACCTTAACTTAACTTTTTTAAGTTAATCTGATAGAAAAGTTTTTTTTTTTGTTTAGTAAACTTAAATCTTTTAGCACATTTAAATGTGTACTCAAATTAGTACAATGTACTCTGCATTTTATAGTAGAGCAAAAAAACTTAAATAATTTATGTATGTTGTACTAAAAATGTTTGATTAAATATAAAGTCCGGGCTTACAGTGTGCACTACAAATAATCAAGCATGTTTGTTTGTTTGTTTATTAGGATTTTAATGTCATGTTTTACACTTTGGTTACATTCATGGCAGGAACAGTATGTAGTGACTCATTACACAAGGTTCATCAGTTCACAAGTTTATATCAGACACAGTCATGGACAATGTAGTATCTCCAATTTACCTCACTTGCATGTCTTTGTACTGTGGGAGGAAACCAGAGCACCCGGAGGAAACCCACGCAGACACGGGGAGAACATGCAAACTCCACACAGAAAGGACCCGGACCTCCCCACCTGGGGATCGAACCCAGGACCTTCTTGCTGTGAGGCGACAGTGCTACCCACTTAGCCACCGTGCCGCCCAATCAAGCCTGTAAATGTCTAGTGATGTGTATGTGTTTATAATTATCAGCTGCTAATTTGATGCCAGCAGCACATTTAAAAAAAGCTGAGACAGGGGCAATGTCAAATTGTGAAGTTTGTTAAATAAAACCTGTTTTTGCAATTTTCCACTCACAGGTAATAAGGGAATAGGTACTGGGTGATGCGATTATAATTGGATAACAAACGCTGTAGTTGTCAGTTTGAAATGAGCTCATGTATGCAGCAAGCAAAAAGTTAATTAGTTTAAACATTCAGAACATGGTGGACTGGTTTTGACTGAGAACAAGTCAGAAGTATTTGCAAATCATTGCTGTCTACTTGGTTTGGATTGGTGTTTGTACATTTTGAAACTTGCAGTATTCAGACTGAATTTTGGATTGATTGGTTTTCCCTTACCTGGTGTTTTTACCCTTTTAATAATACTCCTTACCTTCTTTCAAAAGAAAACGACCTATTGCAGCCAAGAATTTGATAGACTCATAAGGTTAAATATAGTGTGTTATTCTGAAGAATAAGAGTTGATGTGAGACTAAAAGATATACACCGATCAGCCATAACATTAAAACCACCTTCTTGTTACACTTACTGTCCATTTTATCAGCTCCACTTACCATATAGAAGCACTTTGTAGTTCTACAATTACTGACTGTAGTCCATCTGTTTCTTTACATACTTTTTTAACCTCCTTTCACCCTGTTCTTTAATGGTCAGGACCCCCACAGAGCAGGTATTATTTAGGTGGTGGATCATTTTCAGCACTGCAGTGACACTGACATGGTGGTGGTGTGTTCGTGTGTGTTGTGCTGGTATGAGTGGATCTGACACAGCAGCGCTGCTGGAGTTTTTAAATACCATGTCCACTCACTGTCCACTCTTATCTAAGGTCCACCTTGTAGATGTAAAGTCAGAGTTGATCGCTCATCTATTGCTGCTGTTTGAGTTGGTCATCTTCTAGACCTTCTAGTGGTCACAGGACGCTGCCCACGGGGCGCTGTTGGCTGTATGTTTTTGGTTGGTGGACTATTCTCAGTACAGCAGTGACAGTGAGGTGTTTAAAAACTCCATCAGCATTGTTGTGTCTGATCCACTCATACCAGCACAACACACACTAACACACAACCACCATTTCAGTGTCACTGCAGTGCTGAGAATGATCCACCACCTAAATAATACCTGCTCTGTAGTGGTCCTGGGAGAGTCCTGACCATTGAGGAACAGCATGAAAGGGGGCTAACAAAGCATGCAGAGAAACAGATGGACTACAGTCAGTAATTGTAGAACTACAAAGTGCTTCTATGTGGTAAGTGGAGCTTTTTAAACTCTGTAACAAGTTTTGGTCCACCAGACAATCACAAAAAATAACAATAACAATAACAAAAAAAATTCAAACCCTTGATCTGTAATTTACAATTGTTTTTAAAAATCACCTCCAAGTTTTCCACATTTATCTTCCTTTGTTTCTTCTTTATTTGGCTGCTCCCGGTACGGGTGGCCACAGTGGATCATTTGTCTCCATCTTGCTCTGTCCTGAAACCATCTGCATGTTCTCCCTCACTGCATCTGTAAACCTTTGTGGGCCTTCCTGTCTTCCTCCTGTCTATTTTAATAAAAATGAATGTGTTGTGCAGACATTGTTCTTCATTACAACCATACGTCACACATCGTCTCGATCTTGACATTTTTCTGAGACCACTGTTTATGCAGAAAACTTTTTCCTCACAAAAATCGAGAATTGTCATTTGCTTTTTGTCAAGGGCCAGGATTATCCACCATGGTGGCTTTCATGTAACAGCTGATGTCAATCTGAAGGTGATGTTTGGTCTGAAAAGACACCACAGAGGATATAGGATAAAGTGCAGCTCAGGCAGTGCGTGGGCAGAGCAGAATTAAACACAGTTGTGATAAAGCAAGAGCGATGATGTGGAGAGAGCAGAGAAGAGGTGAGAGGCAACTATGGATGTGGGAGGAAGGTAGTGAATAACACTGGCTGAGAGGGAAATAGGAGAGATGATGGGGAGGAAAAAAACTGTACGTTACATGTCAATATTCACAGCGTGGTGGTGAAGTGTTGAAGATATGAGTGAGGCTGTGTGTGTGTGTGTGCATATGGGAGAGTGTGTGGGAGAGTGTGGGAGTGTGTCTGTAATCATGTAGAGAGAAAAGGCTCTGTATGCAATGTCTGGTGTTTACTGGCACATTGAATTTATGTGTTTGTCTAATAATGTGTGTGTGTGTGCGCAAGTAAGTAGCAGTTGCTAAGTGTATGATAGAAGAGAGAGAAATGATTGTAGTGAGTGAGTGTGTGGGTGGGTGGATTGGATAAGCCCGGTGTGTGTGGCTACAGAAATAATTCTTGTGAATATTTATGACTGGATGGATGCCTTTGAAATACACAGCAAAACTTGAACATTGGTGCATTGGTTCAGTTCTCTTTGAAACAAATGTTATTTTTTTTAAGGAGTGCACAGTAGTAAGTAGTGCAGAGACATGCAAAGTCATGCCCTGGATTCAGACCCGATTTAGCATAGTTTGTCTTCCGCTGCTGTGGATCCCTGTTTGCGTTTAGGTGGAGGGTATATTTGCTGCTCACGTGCCCATTGACGCGTGCCCAGTCCTAGCGGACCCCTTCTTTACTCCCGTGCTTCTGCACAGACGCCTCTATCTGCCAATCACGGTCCCCACACAGTGTCTGAAGACCCCACCCACATAGTCCAGTCATCTCCTCAACCCAGCAGTCACTGTAGCCAATTTGTATCTGCTGAAGGCACTGCCAATTGTGCCTGCTAGATGGCACCCAGCCGACCAGCAGCAAAGCCGATACTGGAACCGGGTTGTTTTAGAATCTCAAAAAGCGCTGGTGTGATAGCGGAATATCTCGCTGCACCACCTGGGTGCACTAGAACACCACTGCAGAGCATTCGAACTTACAGGTTTGAATTACAGCAACAACACCAACCTGGCCGGGCGTCCACACAAACACAATTGGCTGTGCTTAAGAGAGGGAAGGTCAGACAGGGTCTCTTCCAGTTGCCGCTGCGATGTGTGATCTCCAAGACTGGTCCTGTCATCTGCTCAATTGTATAGGGATCTTACTGTGGCTCTCTGTCTGCAATATGGTTTTCTTTGTGAGTATGTAAAGCTGGCAGATGACCAGAAGCAGCCACAGATTGGACTGCAGATTGGAGGGGGCGTGTGGTGATCCACCTCTCCTTGTTAATACTGTATCAGAGGTTGTTTAAGTGGTAGCACATTCACATTTGGGATTTGGAAATTACTCGTTTTGAAGATAAATGGGAAAAAGAAAAAAAAAGTTGGTTTGTTGCTTCACATTTATCTGCCATATTTGTAATTTTTTTGTGAGAAAGGTTGTGCTGCACTGAATGCTGGGATTGCCTTCACCACTAAGGAAGCATCAGATGCTCCATCATTATTCAAAGTACCATTCAAATTGAAGGTGCATCCTAGACAGCATTTTAAGGCGTCTAAGAATTCGGACAGCCTTCTTCTCGGGAGCGTGTAGGATGACGTTAAATGCTGTATCTCTATGTAGAGTGATCACTAGGTTTTTAAACACACCCAGTATCTTTTCCCACCATGTTTTTCAACTTTTTACTAACTCTTGGTTCAATATATAGTTCTTAAAATAACAACAACCAACTGAGACTCAACTGTCTTTGCATCATTATAAATGTTGCACCAGCTGTCTAGCCCATCCATACGTGTGACTTAGCAACCGGTCCTTAGCAACCGCCTCACAGTTAACTTGCAATGTGTATCAGTGTCTGTGTTGTGCAGCTAGAAGCATTAAAACTTCCACCCTGAATAAACCTTAGGAAAAATCTAATATAGTATCGTTTTTGTGACAAACAAACCAAAATTACTGGTTGTTCTGTTAAACTTTGCCACTAATATGCACATAGTTATTGAATAAAATTTATTTTTATTAGTAGAATCATCACTGTATTTGGAAAAGTACTAAAACAAATTATCAGTTTGTAAAAATAAGTAAAATAGGTTATTATTAAAGGCTGTTTAGCCATCTATGGACATCCAGGACATAATTTCAGTTAAAATACATATCTGAAAACTGCAGAAATAAACACTGCTTTTAAGCTTTTTACTAGGGCTTTCGTTAATTGCATTAATTAACGTGATTAATGCGTTAAAATTTTAGTTGTGATTAAAAAAATTAATCGAGAATAAACAATTTTTATTGGGCTGTGTTTGTGCCATTTTAAACATACGTCACAGTGGTCATTTGCACTGCTTTAATATAGCAACATTGTGTTTATACTGTATAGTGATAACACGGGTCGTGAGTTAGAAATGACTCGGGCTGCTGCTGCAACATATTGCGAAATATTGGGTATTTTAAATAATAATTTTTGTTTTCAAAAAGCGCGAGAAATCATCACTAGACAAAATAACAGTTATTAATTGATGCTTTAATATCATCTTTGGTAAAAGCACGCATTTGTCTCGCCGGGCTAAATGAGCTCAGACAACTTTATTTAAAAGGAATTTGGATAGAAAGCCCATGGACTGTACACATCGTGGGAACATTACAAACACTGGTGTTAAATGGATGGCAATGGGCTGTAGACGCTTTAACATAGTTATTGATGTGGGTCTACATGATGTTATACGTATTGCATCTAGAAATGGTTCATATTAGTACCCTGAGCACCTGTTTTCAGTGGCAGGGTTATGAACAGGAGAAGATCCTCACTTTTGCCAGATAATGTGAACAGACTTGTCATTTTAAATAACTGGCTGAAAGATGGGTAGCTGTTAACAACTTTATATAGGCATTGGCTGGCTTTCTAAAGATAATTTAGATTTAATAATTGTATCATAATTGTATTTAAAAAAATGTATTGGTAAACATTTTATCTTGCAATAAAAATGTGCATAACTATTCAAATTTTTGCTTTGTTATTTTTGCAGTCGATAAATCGCGATTAAAGAACCAAATTAGTCGCGATTTATTGACTGCAAAAATAACAAAGCAAAATCTCGATTAAAAATTTTAATCATGTGACAGCCCTACTTTTTACTACAAAGTCTTTGGCACTGGAATGCTGCTGTCATTAAAAACCGGTAACCTTTGACTTTAGGGGCTTTTCACAGTGCCATGTTTTTATTACAGTAAGTCAGTGGAAGGACTGAAATAAACACAAATGTGCAGACAATGTAGCTACAAAAAATACAATTCATTATCACACCTTTGAATCAGTAAAATGCAACAAAATGTATACATTTGTCAGGGCTTGCTAGCATCAAAACAGCTACACTACAGCTACACTGCCGAAGCTGAACAAGTTTTGGCTGGTTTCCAAACTGTATTTAAGTGCTACTCAGTTGCTAATAGTAGTTTTTGGTTTGAAATGTTGCTTTTTTTGTATTTTGTTTATGCATTTTCTCCCGACTTTTAGTGCGTCCAATTGCCCGATTACATCACGCTTCCTCTCCATTAATGTCCTCGCTCTGATTGAGGAGAACGAAGCTAACCCACGTCCCCCTCCGTCACATGGGCAGCAGTCGTATGCATTTTTTTTTACCTGAACTAGGCGAGTGCTAATGCGGATCAGCCTTGTGTACGGAGAGACACACCTTGATCAACGCACTCCTTCCCCGCCCCTGTGCAGGCGCCATCAATCAGCCAGCAGAGGTCACAGTTGCACAAGCCATGAGGAGACCCTATCTGGCTTACTACTACCCCACCCCTATATAAACAACAGGCCAATCATTGTTCATGTGGCCGCTCAGCCCAGCCGGATGGCAGAGCTGAGATTCGGTACAATGTATTCGAGATCCCAGCTCTGGTGTGCTAGCATGTGTTTTTCCCGCTGCACCGCCTGAGGGGCTGAAATGTCGCTTTTTTAAAGCAGTTTCTCTATCAGAATAAAATACACAAACACATATTTAAAAGGTTATTAATTTATAAAATAAGGACACTCACTTAGAATTATGGGCACCGGGTGGTGCAGTGGTAAATTATACTAGCCCACTTCTGGCTATGTAGAAATCCAGAGTTTGAATCCCCAGCTATGCTGTTGCTCTATCGGGCATCTACGTACAGTGTCTTGTCCAGGGTGTGTTACTGCATTGTGCCCAGTAATTCAGAGGAAACTGCAACCCTGCCAAGGATAAAGAAGTGAAAAGACGTGAAAATGAATGATGAAGATGATGATGAATATAATGTTAGTCTATGAGTTGCTGAAAAAGCTAGAATGCATTATTCATGTCACATTTTGTTGAGTGAGTAATGGTAAATATAAAGAGGTCAAGTCCAGACGTAGTCCTAAAGTCACATTATACCCCACTTTTCATATTTAATTTAGTACTAATCACATCACAGTTACATTACTGCCTAGAAAACATGCAGCCAGCAGTATTTCTCTGATCGATGCTCAGCACAATCCATCTAATTACAGAAAGCTGTCACGTCCTTTATTTGAAGTAGTGTATCAATATTTCTTGGACAAAAGCTTTGTTTGGTCTAAGCTGAATAAAAAGATTGTGGGCCTGCCTTCACCCTGTTCTTCAATGGCCAGGACCACCACAGGACCACTCCAGAGCAGGTATTATTTAGGTGGTGGATCATTCTCAGCACTGCAGTGACACTGACATGGTGGTGGTGTGTTAGGTGACGATCGCTCATCTATTGCTGCTGTTTGAGTTGGTCATCTTCTAGACCTTCATCAGTGGTCACAGGATGCTGCCCACAGGGCGCTGTTGGCTGGATATGTTTGGTTGGTGGACAATTCTCAGTCCAGCAGTAACAGTGAGGTGTTTTAAAAGTCCATCAGCGCTGCTGTGTTGTATCCACTCATACCAGCACAAAACACACTAACACACCACCACCATGTCAGTGTCATTGCACTGCTGAGAATGATCCACCACCTAAATAATACCTGCTTGGTGGTGCTCTGGGGGTCCTGACCATTGAAGAACAGCATAAAAGGGAGCTAACAAAGTATGTAGAGAAACAGATGGACTACAGTCAGTAATTGTAGAGCTACAAAGTGCTTCTATATGGAGAGTGGAGCTGATAAAATGGACAGTGAGTGTAGAAACAAGAACGTGGTTTTAATGTTATGGCTGATCGGTGTGTGTGTATATATATATATATATATATATATATATACTGTATATATATATATATATCTTTAATTTAGTGTTGGTATGTTTTAGTGTTGGTAAATCAATACCTTTCATATCCCTAGCTCTAATATATACAGATCTTCCTATGTATGTGTGGCTGCTGGGATTTTGATTGCCAGTTTGATCGATGATTGAAGTTTACCTAAAAATTTTTATTGTAGGGAACAGAATCAGAAAATATGTAGATTAAAGGCAGAGAAGTGGGCAATGGGGGCACTTATGTAAGCTCATGTTTATGATCATGCTGAAGAAAGCCTAGCAGGAGTTTAGAAGAGATGCTACATGACTAAGACTGCTCGGTTGCCTGGATGTGACGGATCAATTGTGACCCAGCATCCTGACATTGTTGATCTACATTTAGCGAGGCTGAAGGTCTGAAGAATGTGTGGGACTACACTCAGTGAGCTCATTTCAGATTCTAAATGAAGTCTCAGCTAGAGCTCTTTAAGTAAAGCACCACCGTAGCAGAAACAAGCATGATGCCCCCAGCAGGGAAGATATTAACTAATGAGTTACTTGTATTTTCTGCAGTTCTGGTTCTTAGTTTAGTTGCAGCATTCATTCTTCACTTTTTCTCATTTTTTTGTCAGTTTATCTCCATGGCATCTGTGTCTTCAGTGAGGTAGAGGCAGATCACACTGTGTGTAGGCTAATCTGGTCTATGAGTCTGAACTGACACCAGAGCTATATTTGGACAGGGAACAGTAGTGAAAGTCTGAATATCTCTATCACACTGGAGCTGGAATTGCATTTCGCTACGACTAATCCAGGGAAGTAAGTATAGATTTGCTTGCGATTTCTCATTTGCAAAAATACACTAGCTGGATAGGGTACTGCTGGGAAAATCACACTTGCACACCCATGGGGGCACTGACAGGACCTATTGCCATGGGAAGAAATATGTCAAACGCATGCACACACCCCTTCCTTCCCCCTCCATTTCCGGCCCGGATCAGGCTAGATGAAGAGAACACCTTTTTTTTCTAATACAGAATTAAAGGTTGAATGTCGGAAATCTTGCCCTGTGAATAGTGACAGAACTCATTAGCATTTTACTGGTGAAAAAGCTTTGCTCCCACACATAGCTCTGCTTTACTCCAAACACACACACACACACACACACACACACACACACACGGGAGGCAGGATATGAAAGCTCTGCCAAGAAAGCTACCTACGTTTGAGCCTCCAGGCTAATGCTGCTGGTGTAAACTTAAGCTTTAGATATGCATACATTGAGATCAATGTCTAATCTGCTGATTTGTCATCGGATCAAGCAGGCATCTCAGTATGACTGTTTAATACCTTGATATTTTCATCCTCGTCCTCTTTTCACCTAAACTAATTAGAATGCTGGGTTGGTTGGGTAATTGAGTCAGATTGAGATTTTCAAACCAGTAGTGAATACAAATCAGAATGTCTGATGGTATTAATAGTAGAGTTTGTAATATAATTGGTTAACTGTCAGTAAGACTTGACTCTCTTCGTTCTACGTGTTCTTTAATTATATTCTATATACTCATTTTTAAGAAGCATTTTATTTCTATTAGCATTTTTTAGCAAACATATGCCATGTCGCATTATTGGCTGAGATCTTGTATTGACAAGGAGAGTCGAACATTTCTTCTCCAGCACGTCTAAAATTCTTTCAATGGGGGAAATTAGTTCCTTAAGTTTTCTGAACTCCTTTTTTTTCATTTATATATTTTTTCCCCTCTTTATCCCCCAGTCTAGTTGTATCCGATTACCCTGAATGCGTCCTCTATACTGATTCGACCCTTCACCGCTGACTGAGGACGCCTCTCAACTGACATACGCCCCCTGCGGTACGCACAGTCAGTACAGACTGCATTTTTCACCTGCACGAGTCGAGTTCATACACTTGACGGGCACTGTGTACGGAGGGCCACACCCCCATCAGCATTATTCCTCAGCCCTGTGCAGGCGCCATCAGTCAGCCAGCAGGGGCCACAGTCGCACCAGTTATGAGGACCTATGATCCGACTTTCTTACCCTCTAACCCTGAACAACAGCCAATCGTTGTTCATTCAGCCACCCAGCCCAGTCGGAAAGGCAGAGCTGAGATTCGATACGATGTATTCGAAACCCCAACTCTGGTGAGCTAGCGTACTTTACCGCTGCGCCACCTGAGCGGCTTCTGAACTCCTTTTTTACAATTTCAGCCCAATGAATCTTGGCATTGTCGTCTTGAAATCTGCCCATGCCAGGAATGGAAAAATCCATTGATGGGGTAGCCTGGTCGTTCAGTGCATTCCTGCTGTCTTCATCTTGATCTGATCAGTTGAAGCAACACCAGATTATACTGTCACACTGCCTCCAGAGGTTTGTACACTGTACACCATACATGATGGGTAAATCGCTTCACATGCTTCCCTTCTTACCATGATGTGCCCATCGATCTGGAGCAGGGTAAATCTGGACTCATCAGACTTCTTGACCTTTTTCCATTATTCCAATCTTGAGTTTAGTTTTTATGTTCCATTGCAAAAAAAAAGCCTTTTTCTGAAAAGCCTCACTAACAGTTTCTTTTAAATAATATTTTTTATTTTGTTTTTTATTTATTTATTTTTGTCACAGCAGTTTGGTCCCAATTCTTTTTTTCTTTTCTTTTTGGCATTTTCCCCCTATTTTTCTCCCAATCTAGTTGTATTCATTTATCTCATCATTTACCTCATCAGATTGTATTATGGTTCCTCTCTACTGATACTGACCTCCACCCCGACTGAGGATGTGCACAGTAGCCGACTGCATCTTTTCACCTGCACGAGGCGAGTTCATATGTGAATCAGCTTTGTGCACAGAGAGTCACACTATGACCACATTATCCCCTGTCTCTGTGCAGGCGCTATCAGTCAGCCAGTAGAGGTCATAATTGCATCAGTTATGAGGAATCTCCTCTGGCACTTTCCCAATGATTGTTCGTGTAGGCACCCAGCCGGCCCGTAGCAGAGTTTGAGATGTCAGCTTTGGTGTGCTAGTGTGATTTACCGCTGCTCCACCTGAGTGCCCATTTGAAGACTCTTTTAATGACCACATTTCTTCCACAACGTTGATGATTGACCACTATCCCTCCAGGTTTTAATAATGTGTTGGACAGTTCTAGTCATTTTAGATTCCTTTCTTCAGTCGTTTTGCTTGATTTAGGCCAATAAATTGACCATTCCGAAACATAGTAACATCCTATCCCCAACTACAAGAAAAATCTTCTGATATGGTTGTTTAAGAAATGAGAGGCTACTTACTGCATCAGCTAGGGTAAAAAGAGTTGTTGCCAGCTGACACATTAATCACTGGAGTAATGATCCAATCAAAGACTAATGTGTTTGCCTATTTAAATCCAAATTGTAAATTTTTACTGGTCATGCAGTGTATACTAAATAATAAAACTAAATATGTAGAGTACAATATAACAGAAACCAGTTGAAGAAGATAGTAGTAGATGTACAAAATCTGAACTGTAAATGTCCTTTTACACAGGATCATACATGACAATCCCTCCTCTTTAATAAACCCCATTTCCCTTTATCTTATTTCTCTAAGGTCTCACCTGCATCAGCCATTGTTTTTCATCAACCCTTCTTATCTTCAGGCACCTTCCGTGGTTTATGGCTGTGGGTCTGGCACTGGCGAGCTGTTCAATTTCACACAGCCTGCACAGACAAAAAGCAGGAAAAGACAGAAATCAATAAAAATGAAAGACGATGGAAGAATGTGAATGAAGGCAGGAGTGAATGGAAAAGCTAGCACTATAGCATTCACAGAGAAGGAAAAAAACTGAAGTAAGCTAGTGGAAACCTTCCAGTAGCTTTGCTGAGAAATGCAAGTGGTTCTTTTAGATCCCTGTGTGGTGAACGTAATTTCTTCGAGTAAAACAAAGTCTTGAATGCTCTTTTTGTTGTTCTTGGAACAGCATTACTTTTAAACACTCACTGGAGCTGTTGTTTGTGTCTTTTATACCTTTTACTTTTAGGTTGCCTACAAATTGCCTCTAGAAAAAAAAACTTTGCTACTTTGTATTTCTGGTCATACGTTTAAGCAAAAGCACTTGTTAAAACACTAAGGCGTTTGGCTGTATTTATCTGCATTTACACTTTTTTTTGGCACTTGATTACTAAAATCATTTGCTCAGAGACTGTGGTTAAGCCTGCTGCAGGTAATATATTCAACCAGAATAAATCACCTGCAGCAGGCTTACTAACCACACCGATCAGGCATAACATGACATAGGCATAATATGACCACCTTCCTAACATTGTGCTGGTCCCTCTTTTGCTGCCAAAACAGCTCTGACCCATCAAGGCATGGACTCCACTAGACCCCTGAAGGTGTGCTGTAGTATCTGGCACCAAGATGTTAGCAGCAGATCCTTTAACTCCTGTAAGTTGTGAGGTGGGGCCTCCATGGATCGGACTTGTTTGTCCAGCACATCCCACAGATGTTTGATTGGATTGAGATCTGGGGAATTTGGAGGCCAAGTCAACTCCTCAAACTCAATGTTGTGCTCCTCAAACCATTCCTGAACCATTTTTGCTTTGTGGCAGGGTGCATTATCCTGCTGAAAGAGGCCACAGCCATCAGGGAATAGCGTTTCCATGAAAGGGTGAACATGGTCTGCAACAATGCTTAGGTAGGTGGTACGTGTGAAAGTAACATCTTCGTGGATGGCAGGACCCAAGGTTTCCCAGCAGAATATTACCCAAAGCATCACACTGCCTCCGCCGGCTTGCCTTCTTCCCATAGTGCATCTTGGTGCCATGTGTTTCCCAGTTAAGCGACCACATCCTTGTTCCTTTCTTGGACCACTTTTGATAGATACTGACCACTGCAGACCGGGAACACCCCACAAGAGCTGCAGTTTTGGAGATGCTCTGACCCAGTCGTCTAGCCATCACAATTCGGCCCTCGTCAAACTTGCTTAAATCCTTACGCTTGCCCATTTTTCCTGCTTTGAACACATTTTTTGCACTTTAAGGATAAAATGTTCACTTGCTGCCTAATATATCCCCCCCACTAACAGGTGCCGTGATGAAGATAATCAGTGTTATTCACTTCACCTGTCAGTGGTCATAATGTTATGTCTAGTCGGTGTATATATTAATGTTGTGAGGGTGAACAGCCAATGTACAGGAACCTTCCGCTACTCATATTTTTTAACTCCTGAGATGGAAAGATTAGCCTACTATTTCACCAAAGTGCATCTAACACGTTTAACCCTTTTGTTCAGTCTCTCTAAAGAAATATTACCCTTGGTTTCACTTGACATTAGTGTGGTTTGAGGGTGTGTGCTATAATCAGCTGCTTCTGTCTGTGAAACAAAGGCTTTTGATTGGTCTGAATGACTCTTCTTTAAAACAAAGGCTGTTGATTGATCTGAATTGCTCCTCTGAGTGGTGTGATTGTGTTACAATACTGGAGTGAGCGTGTGACGACCTCAGGAATACTCCCAGCTGGACACGGACACTAATGCCATCCCGTGAACGTCTCTCTCACTCTCAGTTTTTCAAATCCATCTGTCATCTGTGTTTCTCCTCCTCTTCCTCTTTCCCTGGTGCTAAATTATGAATTAACACGCAGCATCCCACGAGCATACTGCAACATGAAATTATTGCCATATGCTGCCACTGCTTTGAAGGCAGACCAGGCCTAGATTAACGGATCTGTTCTCGTCTTCCAATGTTATTATATATTTGCACAGTGTATTCTAATGAGCTTATTTCTGCTGTGTTTTTTAGATCTGAATTGAGGCCTGAATGCTGAACGCATGATTTATTTGGTAATGGTTCCGTTCTTATAACAGGATTGTTAAACAGATATATGCTTCTGGCACATTTTGTCTGTGTAATCCTCAGCGGAGTGCGGATGTTTAGGCATAAATGTACCATGGTGGAGTTAGTGATGTTTCTGCATAAGGGGATGTGCTATAAATATAAGTTTACATTTATTATAATTGTAATGACATGCTTGTTGTCGGGCAGTAAATTTAGACAAGCAACCCTACATGATTTTCAGTTCTTATCAATTCAAATTTACTTTAAGCTCTGCCCATATGATCATATACTGTTTAAATACACTGATCAACCTTAACATTAAAACCACCTCCTTGTTTCTACACTCACTGTCCATTTTATCAGCTCCACTTACCATATAGAAGCACTTTGTAGTTCTACAATTACTGACTGTAGTCCATCGGTTTCTCTGCATGCTTTGTTAGCTTCCTTTCATGCTGTTCTTCAATGGTCAGGACCCCCACAGGACCACCACAGAGCAGGTATTATTTAGGTGGTGGATCACTCTCAGCACTGCAGTGACACTGACTGCTGGTATGAGTGTATAAGACACAGCAATGCTGATGGAGTTTTTAAACACCTCACTGTCACTGCTGGACTGAGAATAGTCCACCAACCAAAAACATATCCAGCCAACAGCGTACTGTGGGCAGCGTCTTGTGACAACTGATGAAGGTCTAGAAGATGACCAACTCAAACAGCAGCAATAGATGAGCGATCGTCTCTGACTTTACATCTACAAGGTGGACCAAATAGGTAGGAGTGTCTTATAGAGTGGACAGTAAGTGGACACAGTGTTTTAAAACTCCAGCAGTGCTGCTGTGTCTGATCCACTCATACCAGCACAACACACACTAACACACCACCACCATGTCAGTGTCACTGCAGTGCTGAGAATGATCCACCACCTAAATAATACCTGCTCTGTGGTGGTCCTGTGGGGGTCCTGACCATTGAAGAACAGGGTGAAAGCAGGCTAAAAAAGTATGTAGAGAAACAGATGGACTACAGTCAGTAATTGTAGAACTACAAAGTGCTTCTGTATGGTAAGTGGAGCTGATAAAATGGACAGTGAGTGTAGAAACAAGGTATGCTGTATGTTATTTTCCTGGTTGATTCACAAATCTTTATCATATGCACTACCATTCAGTAGGAATGCTTTGATCTGATTTTTCATTATTTCATTTTATTATTGGTGTGCTTGATTGATTGTCTACTAGGATTACGTAATACTCCCCACACAGCACCTGAACACAAAATGCCACTGTTTATTGAAAGTAAAGTCACTGTATAGTTGACCACTGAACTTGTGTAGATAGAAATAATGAAGTATTATTAAAAATACATAAAGGAGATATTGATTGGGGAGAAAAGCATAAGCTGTTGGCATTTACAATTTTTTGACATTTAGCGGTCCTTTTCTTCAAAGCGCCTTACATTTGGTAGAATCGTAGTCGATAACCATTATGAATTACATCCCATTTCTTCATCGCAGCACGGAGAATAGCCTCCTTGTCTGGGCTTTGGAGAAATCTCACTAGAATACTGCATGGGGGACCATGCCCAACTGGTGGTGGTGCAAGCGACCTGTGTGCTCGCTCAATATCAAACTAAGTATCCGGTGGAAAATCTAGCCGCTTTGGTAGCATTAAAGATAAAAATTTGGCCAGGGGTTCGGATCCCTCTGCGTTTTCGGAAAGGCCGATTGTTTTAACGTTTTTCCGTCGACCCCTATTCTCTAAATCGTCAAGCTTGGCTTGTAGCTGTTGAAGATTATTTTCCACAGAACTCAGCTTAGTAGCGTGTGCACACGAGGAGTCCTCTGTAGCGGAGATCCTATTTTCCGCCTGAGATAAGCGAGATTCGTTTGAGGCCACTTTCTCCGATAAGTCCACCAAACAGGTTTGCAGCGAGGAAAGAGTGGATGCCATAGTGTCCAAACGTCCGTCAATCACATCCAAACGGTTGTCAATAGACCCCAATCGTGAACCGACTGCTCGAATTTCAGTCAAAACCGCTTCACCCTGCGATAGCGGTGACGGCGTTGTTTCTTCTTGTTCGGCAGCTTTCTTTTTCGTACTTCTCTGGGGTCGGGAAGATGTGAACAATGGAAAATCCCACGTCTCTTGACCCTCAGACATCTTAAATGTTTCTTGAGATCAGAAATGAATATTAAAAATAATTATAACGGAGATAGAACCAAAAATAAAAAAGAACTGGAGCGGAGCACGAGTTCAAGCGGCCATTTCGTAGCGGGTCACGTGACACCCCACCAGCGCATTACATTTGAAACCAAAAACAATCCAGGCAATTGAAGGTTAAGGGTTTTGATGCTTCATTTTTCGAAAAAGTCTAGCCTCAGTAGTGGGGGCTTGCATGTTAGACTGCTGCTTTACTGGAGCACCAGTAACTTTTAGTAACTTTTAACTACAACTTTTAGAAGTGCTTTACCAGAGTGCATGTTATTCCTGACACATTTAATAATAATTTGCAATTCCTATGAAATAATATCGAAGCGGAGAGGAAAGGTGTTAAGGGCTGTGTTCTAAATATGAAACTACATACTAAAGAGATTTTTAAATGCGTTATACACCGATCAGCCATAACATTAAAACCACCTCCTTGTTTCTACACTTACTGTCCATTTTATCAGCTCCACTTACCATATAGAAGCACTTTGTAGTTCTACAATCACTGACTGTAGTCCATACTTTTTTTCAGTGGTCACAGGACGCTACCCACGGGGTGCTGTTGGCTGGATATTTTTGGTTGGTGGACTATTCTCAGTCCAGCAGTGACAGTGAGGTGTTTAAAAACTCCATCAGCATTTCTGTGTCTGATCCACTCATACCAGCACAACACACACTAACACACCACCACCATGTCAGTGTTACTGCAGTGCTGAGAATGATCCACCACCTAAATAATACCTGCTCTGTGGTGGTCCTGTGGGGGTCCTGACCATTGAAGAACAGGGTGAAAGCAGGCTAAAAAAGTATGTAGAGAAACAGATGGACTACAGTCAGTAATTGTAGAACTACAAAGTGCTCCTATATGGTAAGTGGAGCTGATAAAATGGACAAGGGAGTGGTTTTAATGTTATGGCTGATCAGTGTAGATTGCTCTTTTAGTTAAAGCAGGCTCTCTTGAGAGGGGGTGCATGTTATGGCATAGATACAGAATTTGGCATAACATTAATGTCGTGGGGAACATGCTGAGATCTACCGGTGCATATGCTTTGTGCACCAAGCCAGCCTAAGCAGGAAATATCTGAGGATGTGACTGGTTTTTCAGTTTCTAACAGAGGATTAACAGAACTCATTTTTCTGGGAGTCACTTGAGCTTGAAAATGTTTTAAATCTCTACCTATGTGTACCCATACCTGTGACAGAAATAGACACCCATCCATCCACCCACAGACCATTAAAGTGAAAATGTAAAAGAGTGCAGAGGAGGGTGGATACAGTATAACACAGTCTAAATCTTTATTCATGCGTTCAGGCGTGGGCTAATGCTATGCAGCGTTTAGTAAACTTTCTCTTGCTGGATGTAGCTTGCTGACTGAACAGACGGTAAAAGGACAGTACACCTCATGCAGACACAAAGACAACCACAATGCACCAAACACATGCTGATAAACAAAACAAAGCAGCCCTGTGATGTGTGCTTTTCACTGAGGTTTTTCGATTTGCTGCTGTTTCTGTGTTGTTTTATTTATTTACCACTGTTGGTTTTCCCCCATGGCTAACTCTACATGCCCAGTGCACATAAACATGTGGCGTTAAAATTAAGCGTTGTGCAGCACCGCTCCGACACAGCTCACAGCAGCTCATAATGAGAAACCGGGGACTAATGTTGCATCTGAGGTTGCCTCTGGTTTTACTTCAAACTGTGGCCGAATTCTTAACCACACAAACTTCTGTGTACTAATTATTAAACTAGGTGTAATAGCAAGGTGCAAAAGATGTGCACTTTGAACAATGGGCGAAATAATATAAACATGATCAGCCATAATATTAAAACCACCTCCTTGTTTCTACACTCACTGTCCATTTTATCAGCTCCACTTACCATATAGAAGCACTTTGTATTTCTGACTGTAGACTGTACTGACTGTAGTCCATCTGTTTCTTTACATACTTTTTAACCTGCTTTCACCCTGTTCTTCAATGGTCAGGACCCCCACAGGACCACCACAGAGCAGGTATTATTTAGGTGGGGGATGATTCTCAGCACTTCAGTGGCACTGACATGGTGGTGGTGTGTTAGTGTGTATTGTGCTGGTATGAGTGGATCAGACACAGCAGCGCTGCTGGAGTTTTTAAATACTGTGTCCACTCGCTGTCCACTCTATTAGACACTCCTACCTACTGTAGCTGTTCACCTTGTAGATGTAAAGTCAGAGACAATCGCTCATCTATTGCTGCTGTTTGAGTTGCTGCTGTCATCAGTGGTCACAGGACGCCACCTACGGGGCTCTGTTGGCTGGATATTCCAGCAGTGACAGTGAGGTGTTTAAAAACTCCATCAACATTGCTGTGTCTTATTTCCTCATACCAGCACAACACACACTAACACACCACCACCACGTCAGGGCTGAGAATGACCCACCACCCAAATAATATCTACTCTGTAGTGGTAATGGTAGAGTCCTGACCATTGAGGAACAGCATGAAAGGGGGCTTACAAAGCATGCAGAGAAACAGATGGACTACAGTCAGTAATTGTAGAACTACAAAGTGCTTCTATATGGTAAGTGAAGCTGATAAAATGGACAATGTGTGTAGAAACAAGGAGGTGGTTTTAATGTTATGGCTTATCGGTGTGTGTGTATATATATATATATTATATACTGTATATTAAGGGCCTTGCTCAGGCTCCCAGCAGCTGCGATTACCTACATGGGTGCTATGACTATAAAAAGATTAGGGACCACTGGTATGGAAGAATTGTCATTCTGGAATATGGACACAGTGTTCACACCATAGGGTGCACCTGGCCCCTTAAAATTGACTAATTTTTGTTGGCTCACATACAACTTTATGAAGCAATCAAGGACTTAATGTTTTCCATGAGATGGCTGCCCATACATTTTTCATTAGCCATTACTAGAGAGTACATTCTGTGAGGAATGCAAGAAGTGTTTTTTTCTCTCTCTTTCAAATCCCTCTCACAGTTTCTTTTGCAGCTTGCCTTGTTTATCTTGGGTTTTCAGGTTACACTCAGCCAATTGCATGCATTTCTGTAGTCCTCAGATTACCAACCAAAACGTGATTAAGGTAGCGAAATGGGTCTTTAAGTTCAATCCTTGTTAAGCAATGTACTGGTGAAATGCTGCCAGAGTTGAAGAAGCAGTACTCTTGGTTTGAATGTGTAAGGGAAGATGTGCTCAAGGCACACAGTAAAATGTGCAGTATACAATTTTCTATGGCTCATGGAGTGTGACATCAGGCAGCATGCTTCAGGAGGAAAGCGTGCTAATAACAAAAGACAACAGAACACTCAGAGAAGATTGGCCCAGTTTTTTACTACCTCTGGCATCATCTTATGCTGATCTGAACGTTCAGCGTGAACTCTGTTCAGTTAAATTCCATTTTTATTTATTGATTTCACAATGATTGATTTTAATTTAAATTATTTAAAAATATATAATAATTCTGATTACTAATATTTTACTTGTAAATGATTGGCCTGATGCAATTCTTACTTTTCATTGTTATTTGAGGTAATTAATGCTGCTCCTGCTTTTGTAAAATCAGCAATGAATACTTTAATAACAGCATTACTTTCTACATTTCCCCTCATTCTATAATCATTTTAATTAACATAAATCATGTTCACAAAAACAGTTAAATAAAACACAAAGCATTTTGTGAAGGAAAGATGAAGAATTTAGCAAGATAGAAATTGGTCAGGGTCGTGGCAAGCTCTGTTTCAACCGAAAACACTTGGCAAGAGTACCATGGAAAGGGTGCCAATCTATTGCAGGGATTTGGCTATCTATCCGACCACCATAGTCAGTCATGTCTGTGTAGATTTCCACTCTGCCGATAGCACTGCTGACATTCCAACTTGGATTTCATTGGTGGTTGGCTTGCGTTATAGGCCGCTGCGTCACCGGAGCGCCAAGCTTCAATATCAGTGCTGAACAAAGTACTGCAGCTAGTAGCAACTAGGACTAGAAGGACAGTGCGATGAACAATTGTGACAATATAATTTAAGCAAGGGTGCACAGGTGGTGTAGCGCTAAATTGCGCTAACTCACTGCCACCGGGATCCAGGGTTCGACATTGGCCAGTTGGGCATCTACATATAGACATAGACGGGTGGCACGGTGGCTAAGTAGGTAGCACTGTCGCCTCACAGCAAGAAGGTCTTGGGTTTGATCCCCGCTCTGGGTCCTTTCTGTGTGGAGTTTGCATGTTGTCCACGTGGGTGTCCTCCGGGAGCTCCGGTTTCCTCCCACGGTCCAAAAACATGCAAGTGAGTTGAATTGGAGACACAAAATTGTCCATGACTGTGTTTGATATAACCTTGTGTGAACTAATGAACCTTGTGTAATGAGTAACTACCGTTTCTGTCATGAATGTAACCAAAGTGTAAAACATGACGTTAAAATCCTAATAAACATAAACAACATATAGACATAGACATGATTTGCTCTGTTTGGGAGGGGATGGCCTAGTCCCTGCATTGGATTGGCATCCTGTCTGAGGTGTGTTACTGCATAGTGCACAGTGATTTTGGGGAAACCAGACCCACCACACCACAGTGATGTACCCAGTTCTGTGACTAGTTGTCCATTAATAGTTCTTAATGGATTATTCTATCTGAGAACATTGGTTAAGTTGGAGCATTCATCTGCTGTGGTTCTTTAATTTTTGTGACCCTTTGAAGCTTAGATGAATTAGAAAAAGTAATCCAGATGAATGTAAACTGTACCTATATTATCTATAAAAATCTGCTGTTTACAAACCCTATTTCTGGAAAGTATTTGGGATGTTTTTTAAAAAGTAATAAATACAAGAATCAATGCACCAATGGCAGTTGTAGCCTAGCGGTTAAGGTACTGGACTAGTGATCCAAAGGTCGCTGGTTCAAGCACCATCACTGCCAGGTTGCCACTGTTGGACCCTTGAGCAAGGCCCTTAACCCTCAATTACTTAGACAGTATACTGTCACAGTACTGTGAGTTGTTTTGGATAAAAGCGTCTGCTAAATGCTGAAAATGTAAATGATTTGACCAATTGTTTAAACATTTGTTTAACTGAGAAAGGACGAATAAATTATTGTAATATTTTGGCTGACCGACTGGATTGTAGTATAAACCAATTTTGAATTCGAGGCAAGTTACAAAAACTTAAATACAGATTGTTCTTCTCTTCTACCCATGGGGCCCTCTGACAAGCTGATGGATAGACACTAGAAGACGTGAACAGCAGTGTGAACTTTAATGCAATCTGTGTAATGAAAATCACTTGCTGCTGGGCACACAGACTGCATTCAGGCCTGGATTGAATTCTCTACATAGAATATTTTATAATATAGGAGAATATTAAGGCATGTGAACAATGTCTTGATGTGATATGTTGTGATTGGTTACAGTCAATTTCTCTCTGTCTTTCTATGATAAAGAATGTAAAGGTAAATGTACTTAAAGGTACTCTGTTCTTGACAGTATTCTCAGTGTTATTGGATTTAAAATTGCTTGTGTGTTCTCCTCCAGACACACTTCTGGTCATTATGGTCAAATTACTTCCCAATATCTTTCCAAACTGAGTGCAGTCGCACTAGCTTTATTTACACTGATCAGCCATAACATTAAAACCACCTCCTTGTTTCTACACTCACTGTCCATTTTATCAGCTCCACTTACCACATAGAATCACTTTGTAGTTCTACAATTACTGACTGTAGTCCATCTGTTTCTCTGCATGCTTTGTTAGCCCCCTTTCATGCTGTTCTTCAATGGTCAGGACTCTCCCAGGACCACTACAGAGTAGGTATTATTTGGGGGGGTGGATCATTCTCAGCACTGCAGTGACACTGACATGGTGGTGGTGTGTTAGTGTGTGTCGTGCTGGTATGAGTGAATAAAACACAGCAGCACTGATGGAGTTTTTAAACACCTCACTGTCACTGCTGGACTGAGAATAAGCAGTGATCCACCACCTAAATAATACCTGCTCTGTGGTGGTCCGAACAGGTAAGAGCAGGTTAAAAAGGTATGTAGAGAAATAGATAGACTACAGGCAGTAATTGTAGAACTACAAAGTGCTTCTATATTGTAAGTGGAGCTGATGAAATGGACAGCGAGTGTAGAAACAAGAAGGTGGTTTAATGTAATGGCTGATCAGTGTATATGGGCACAAAGAAGTCACCAGTTGTAGTAAATGATCATTATAAACTAGGAATTAAAAGGTTATGTCAATAAGGTAAATTATATTTTACTATTTACATTACCAAATGAAATGACCAAAATCTCACCTGAATATGTATTTTTTTGATCCAGCCAATCCCGTAAGTTATTTTTTTTTTATGTATATAAAACCCACAAAACAACCACGGAAAGGCATTCCATAAGATTTTATCTGTGGGAATTTGTGCTTTTTTAGTCAAAACAGAATTTGTGTGCTGGTGAAGGCCATTTAAAATTTTCTGCAACCATGTCTTTACATATACAACATTTAGCAGATGCTTTTATCCAATCAGCGCACAGTTGTAACTGAATACAGTGCAAGCAATTGAGGGTTAATGGCTTCACGCTGGGTCCCAACAGGGGCAAATTTGTGGTGGTGGGACTTGAACCAGCATCCTCTTTATCAATAGTACTAATAGTACCTTAAATGCTGAGTAACCAATCGATCCACCCTTTAAACATCTTTATTCGTGACATTTAGTTGCCCCTTTAATCCAAAGAGATTTTAATTGTGGCAAAATACAGTCCAGGGCTTCTGCCACCCCCACCTCTTTCCCAAACATAGCCAATCATGTCTTTAAAGATGCCCAGATGCTGACGTAATAGATTGCTTTGCCACCCAAGCTCTCCAAGTGAATCATACAGTACCTAAGTGAATTGGCTTAAATTGGTTGCCCTTCTTGACCAGGGACAAAGGGTACTGAAGAAGGAGTAGATTTTTCTAAACCTGTGTCATGTAAAACATTAATTCATTCATTCATTTTCATATTTTACTGCAGCTTTATCCCGGTAAGGGTCACAGTGTGTCAAGCTTTTTCTTAATCATTGGGTGCTATAACACACCCCAGCCACCTCTCCTTCAGACATAACCAGTCATGTCTGTATGTAGATGCCTGGCATCCATGCGGTAGTGGGATAGCATCTGCACCACCCAAGCACCCGCCATGAATGTTAGAAAATGAAACATCACAGCAACTTCTTGTTGCTACAGCTATAGTTTACAGTTACGATGCTGTATTTGCGTCTGGTGGAGAATGCCATCCTCACCTACAGTAAATTAATCCTACTTTCCTGGCCTCATTTGGAAACAGACAGTAGCACATTAGGTAGAGTATGGATAGTTCTGTATTGTACTGTAGGGGATCATGTAATGGAAAGGGGGCATTAAAGCACTTGTGTCGTTAGCATCTGTTCTTTCATTTTCTTTCTTTTATCTTCTCTCTCTCTTGGCTGGTGCTGGACCATGTGGTTTAAGTTAAACAATGAAGAACTACAGAGGTGTATGATCCCTGTGCAAGAAAGAAAAATTAATTATATTCTTCATTTTACCATACCTCAGATCTCTCTCTCAACCCTTTCATAATCTCAAGCCCACTCTGAAACTGATCCCCAAAGTATCATGCTCGACTCTCTCACAGTACCAAATTTTGTTGATGAAAAGATATTACTTGAAAACTGCTGCAGCGTGCTGGCCTTAAAATAAAAGCTCTATGTCTAAAGCTGGTACCCTAGCTAAAATACATGAGAATCCAATTAATATCAGTCAGAAAAGTGTAAACTCACAAGCACCTGAGGGATCCAGATGAGCTGGCTTTTTAATCTTTTTTAAAAGCCAAATAATTTTAGTATAAACCTTTTTTATTATTTTAACAATTCAGACTGACTTTGGGAGTTTTGTCTCATTGTCCTCCACCAACATATCCCTACTTTTCCTAACATAATACGGGGTGGCACGTGGGTAAGTGGGTAGCACTGTCGTCTCACAGCAAAAAGGTCCTGGGTTTGATCCCCAGATGGGGCGGTCCGGGTCCTTTCTGTGTGGAGTTTGCATGTTCTCCCCTTGTCTGTGTGTGTTTTTTCCGGGTGCTCCGGTTTCCTCCCACAGTTCATAGACATGCAACTGAGTTGAATTGGAGCCACTAAATTGTCCATGACTGTGTTTGATATGATCTTGTGAACTGATGAACCTTGTGTAACGAGTACCTACCATTTCTGTCATGAATGTAACCACAGTGTAAAACATGATGTTAAAATAAACAAACCGTTTTTTGATGAGATTCCTTTCTCTGTTCCTTTTGCATGCCGTGGACCGAGTAGCTGGCCCTGTTGTGACAATTGGTTCTCATTTTGATTATATCCCTTTTATGTCCACTCTCTCCATTACAGGCTGCAAATGTTTATTTTAGTTTATTTTCTTTTGATACTTTTTATTGGTTCCATTACTTTGGCCACCTCTTTTGTCCTTTCCCTTTTAATTGTGGCCACAGTATATTCTACCTTGGTTAAGTATTCTACAAATTGAGTTCTTTAATGTATTAATACCTCTGTAGTGGCATGCAGCCGCTGCATTATAGAAAAAAACAACAAATACATTGGGAGGAAACATTTCATTTTTTACCAGCGCTTTATCCTGGTCAGAGTCCTGGTGGGTCCTGAATCATTGAACGCAATGTAGTAGCACATCCAGGACAGGACACCAACCCATCACAGGGTCTCAGGCATTCTCTTGCTTAGACATAGCCAAACCAGCACACCACATTTTGTCAAATATGTTATTTTATTTTGATTTTAGATGTATTTCTTTTTTTTTTTTTTTTTACTGAATTACTATATTACATAAATGAGGTGGATGGCTAGGGCCCCCAAGTAGAATGTCGCTTATGGCCACCTTGTTTAATTCAAACATAACCAGAATAACCAGAAAGCTTTCAGTATGTCTCTGTATTTTTAAACTTACTGTAAACGGTAGAGCTGATTTACATGTACAAATATGACCAGTGAAGACTGAGAGTTCTGTGTGGTTAAACATTTTAAGGCATCCTATGTGTACTGTGCGCTTAATAAAGCAGAAGGTTTGCAGACTTGTGACTGTAAATCATGAGGGATAGATTTAGACAGCATGAGGAAAATCGGTTTCAAAGCAAGACTTAGAACAGGAGAAAGAAAAATTGGAGGCAAGGGAATTAATCTCCACTGAGATTTGGCTGACATAGCCAAACCTCTAAAAGATTGATCCTGCTTTTGTTGGTTATTTTTTACTGGTTTGAAAGTACAGAGAACAAATGCACAGAGACCGTCGTATGATTTATTTTATTATTTTATTTTACAGCAAAAAGCATTTCTGAGAAGGTCATAACAGTGTGTAACACTGCTTGTAAGTTCTGCTCTCATCTCACTCCTACAGAAAACCATAAATGACATCTATTTATTCAAAGATCGGAAAAATGGCTTTTAAAGGCTTGTTGGAAAATTTTACACAATTTCCCACTTACTTTAACTTTAGTTGATCATCCAAGAAGTTTGGTTTTGGACAGCTAAGTGTTCAGCTAAGGTCTTAAAGTTTACATAATAGTGTTGTTAATTTTTTTTTTTTGTTTATGCATTTTCTCCCCTTTTTAGCGCGTCCAATTGCCCGATTGCGTCATGCTTTCTCTCCACCAATGCCGATTCCTGCTCTGATTTAGGAGAACGAAGCTAACACACGCCCCCTCCGACACGTGGGCAGCAGTCGCATCTTGTCACCTACACTTTGACGAGTGCAGCTCAGCACTGTGTATGGAGAGACACACCCTGACAGCACTCTTTTCTCAGCTCTGTGCAGGCGCCATCAATCAGCCAGCAGAGGTCGTAATTGCATTAGGTATGACAGAGACCCTATCCGGCTTAATCCCACCCATATCTGAACATGTTCATGTGGCCGCTCAGCCCAGCTGGCAGGGAGAGCTGAGATTTGATACAATGTATTCGAGATCACGGCTTTGGTTCCAGCGTGTGTTTTTACCGCTGCGCCACCTGAGCGGCCGTTAATTTTTTTGTACATTAGATTAAAGAACATTTACCTCAGATTCTTGTTCAGTAATTCAAGTAACTCAAGCATCAAGGCTCTTCTCTGTACTGGCACCCAAGTGGAGTCTCTCGCCGTCTTCAAAAGACGATTAAAAACCCACTTCTTTACTAAGCACATAAGCTGACATGTACTTACTTAAAAAATAAATAAATTGCTTCTAACAGGGTTTTAGCAGATTTATATTCTTGGACTGTTGTCTACTTAAACTTGAGTAAGGTATTGTTTTATATGGAAGCACTTCAGTAAATGTATATTTAAGCAAATGTGCTACATTGAGAATGAGCTACATTTATGTAAAAAACTGGATTTGCAAGCTTTATAAATTGAAAGAAACCTTTTAGAATTAATTTTGGGAATCAAATTAAGTTCCAGAAAATTTACAGAAAATTTCCTTCACAAAATCAATGGTTTACTTCCCAACATGTTCAAGTCATTTGTTATCAAGCTAAAGTGAATTGCCATAGTAAAAAGTGCAAATGTAAATGACAGTTACCCTTTTTAATTCATTCTCTAGCACCGCTGGGGATGTAAACCCTAACTCCCAGCTGTAGTGGGCTAACATAATTACTACCCCCAACTTGTTTTTGTTATTAAAAAAATCTCAGTTCTGGCATCCGGCTGGGCTGGGCGGCTACATGAACAACGATTGGCTGTTCGTAGGGTGGGACAAGGGTTCCTCATAACTGGTGCGATTACGACCTCTGATGGTTTATTGATGGCGCCTGCACAGAGTTGGGGAATAATGCTAATCAGGGTGTGGCTCTCCGTGCACAAGGCTGATCCGCATATAAATTTGCCTCGTCAGGTGAAAAGATGCAGTCGGTACTGCACACGTGTCGGAGGGGGTGTGTGTAAGTTGCGAAGCTCCTCAATCAGCAGTGGAGGGTTGTATCGGTAGAGGTGAAGCATAACGCGATCAGGGTATTTGGATACGACTAGATTGGGGGGAAAATTAATGAAAAAGAGGGAAAAAAACATTGACATATAAAAAATTATTTTAAGCATAATGTTTTTGTTGTGGTCTTTCTCAAGTGTAAGGAAACATCAAAAGGAGAAAATTATACTTTTTTAAAATTTATTTTAAGAGTAACTTGTTAGCCTTATAGCTTAAGTTTAAAACAACAGAGGTAACGTCAAACACCAAACTCTTCTGTGCTATCTTTCTCAAAAAATGTATTCTTATTTACGACACCCCAAAACCAAACAGCAGCATCCAGCCAAAAACAACAGGTGTGCACCAGCGGTGTCTGGAAAGATTAGAGCCTAATGATCTAGATAAAATACTTGATTGATGATGCGAGAAGCCACTTTAATGACACCAACAATCGAACTGAGAAGAGCAGCAGAGGCTCTATGGAACAAATGGAGTGAATAGAGATGGAGGTAAGGCGATCATCTTGGCTTTTATTTAGACAGCAGTCTTGTGGGAATGGATCAGCTTCAAAGCATCAGTGTGAAAAACCAAACCACAGTAGGGAAGCATACTTCGACTCAACATCTAGTTTTCAGAACTGCAGAAAAGGCAGGGACAAGCAGAAATGAACGCTATGCGGACACTACAACACACCTTAGCAATGGGTGTGGCAGAATTAAATAACGCTATGCTACTCTTGTTAGAAGGGGTGTCTACATATTTGTAATAGGGCACAATTTTGTAAGGCTTTGACTTGGATTTGGGCTAGAATATTGAGATGAGCTTATTTTTAACCTACCTCCAATCCCATCCCTCTAAGCGTGAAATAAAACTCTAGTCTAAATGACTTCCTGAGCTTTAGCAGTTAGTGAGTCTCTCGTTAGTTTCTGGCGCTCGGTCTGAGCCACACACTGTTTGACAGCTCAGTTGAGTAATAACTTATTTATGTGCTAGATGGCAAGAGCAGAAATGCCTTATTTGCAGTCATTGTGGATTAATTATCACATATTAGCAGAGAGTAGCTTTCCTCCCAGCCAAATTTTCTGGTCTATTTAAAGCCTCCCTCACTGATCTGACTGGTCTTGGATCCCCTTGTACTCACGCTGTACTTGTTCTTGTTTCCCTCTATCCAGTTTTTAATGGACTTACTGTGTAGTGTTGCTATCATTCTCTGTTTCATCAGCTTCATTAGTAAATCATGAGAAGCAGATTGTCATCTCTAACAAGATCTGATGTTGGAAAATGCAAGTGTTTGTTATGAACATCACTGAAAATAAGAGTGTAAGTAAGTAAGTACATTTTATTTATAAAGCACTCTTAAAACAACTTACGTTGACCAAAGTGCTGTACATCGAACAAGCATACATAAGACAACATCATGGAAAGTAAAACCAAATAAAAATACCGAGTAAGAGGGAAAATAAAACAGATTAAAATAGACTAAACAATTATAATTACCACGGCTCCTCACTGTTCAAATGCCAGCTTATAAAGGTATGTTTTTAGGAGTGATTTAAAAACAGCAGCCGGTGCTTGTCGAATAGTATGAGGTAGTGTTCCATAGCCTCTGAGCATAAACTGCAAATGAACGATCACCTTTTAGCTTCAAACAAGCCCTAGGAACAGTCAACAGTCAAGTTCTGAGTGGCTGATCTCAAAGTGGTTGCTGGAGAAAGCATACCACTAAGATAAGCCGGGGCTTGACCATTAAGCGCTTTTTTGCCCATAAGGATGTATGGGAAACCTGTTAATGCGTTTCTTGTTCCTGTGTTACTGTATATATTTTAGGCTAATGTAAATTTTCAATAAAATAATGGACTTGTTTTTGGCACTTATCCAGTGACAATAACACAATATTAGGGCTGGCACTGATCTGATACTCTGTATCAGTATCGGTCCGATATTGGCCCAAATCACTTGATCGGATATCAGAAGGAAAAAAACGTGTAATCCGATCCGATACTGTTGCTTCATGTAAATAACACTTGATGTAAATAAGGCCATTGTTTGTGTGTAAAGCAAATAACACACAAACAGATTCCAGCAGAGCGCCGTTTATTGCCAGCTCACTCGGCAACTGCCATAACAAGGTGCATCTTGATGACATCATTAACATGTAACACTGATCTACAACTCATCTGCAACAGCCATTCAGAAATTAAAACACACTGATCTACTTCAACTTTTAGCATTTTAAAAAATCATCTACTACTGCCACATCTAAAAACACTGTTTAAACACAAGAAAAATCATCTACTACTGCCACATCTAAAAACACTGTTTAAACACAATAAAAATCACTTTATAAATGATAAATTGATCACCTGAGATAAAGAAAACTTTGTCCCGGCTTGGAGATATCTCACATCCTCAACGATTTATCCATTAGTGTTATGAAATAAAACAAACTACACCGTTTTCCGTTTAGCCACAGATGTCCTCTTCAAAATCCAGCAGGGTTTAATCATCTAAAAACGTGACAGAACTTTAACGGAAAATCTTAACTCTGCGACAATTCTAATTGGTCCATCGCGTTTGATTGACATCCACATCTTCCAATTGTGGACACTTTGGACGACACACCGTAAAGCGAGATGCGTCACGTGAACAACAGCTCGAACGTAAGTGAAACCAAACATGCTGCTAAATGTTCTGTGTGTAAAAGTTAAAATAAAAACAGCAGTTTTGCAGAAGTGTGATGTTGTAGGTTCTGTATTTATCCCTTTAGAATATTTGTTTCACAGTCTGAGCATTGTTATTTAGATAGCTAGTTGTAACCATGGTGCATCGAGAAGTTTAGTGTTCCTATGTTGTTCTTTTAATACATTAAAAGACATTAATGGTTTTTTTAATGATAAGCGTTTTAGACTCTCTGGGAAAAGCTGATTTCTTAGAACCCCGAACTGTAACACAAGTTTAAAAGTGAAACATGAGGAAAATCCAGCTAAACATAGATACACGTGGAGCTTTCAGAATAAATTTGACGGTTATTCCACACAAATGCAGATTCGTCTCTTATTCGCACTTTAATGATGTTTTACCACACCGCTCAAGGCAAGTGCTGAATACAGCAGTCGCACACACGTCGAGTTTAAGGGTACAAATTTCTTGATGAAGGGCGTTGAGTTTGCCCAGCACACAGTGGTGCACTGGTTCTGTTTAAAACTGCATTGTTTGATACATTGTTTGTAACTATGCTATCCTTAGTGGATTCATCATAATATTGAATACAGTTGGTTAACTTTCATGGAACTGATGCTAAGGTTTAAACAGGTATAACCAATGGTAGGTGTGGTAATTTGTGTACCTGCTACGCCACCATGCCATCATGGTCACCTTTCTTCATTCAAGTTTAGTAAAAAAATCATGAATACTGTGATATTGCTCAGTGTATCACTGTGTATCACCACTACTTAAGTGTGTGAAGTGTGAACAGAGGGTCAGCTGGTACATATTGAGCCCACCATTATAAACACGCTCCATTTAGCTCTGTTAGGCTTCCGATGATATGCAGTGACTCTCTACATTTTCCTTGTCAGTCAGAAGCTGATAATAAATGTCCTCTATCGGTTGGCAGCTTATTTTGTCTGTCTGTGCCTACTCGTTGCTCCTTTCTCGTCTCTCTGTCTCTACCAACCATAGTTCTGCGGTGTCTTCTGCTGTCTTTCTGATTGTCTCCTCACTGGCAGCTTTAATTCTCTTCAGCCTTCTGATATGTGCCTCAGCCTCCATCTGCATCTAAACATGTCACTCCAAAACTTCTTAGTTCTGCAGTATCATCAGCTCATCTGCTCTGATTCTTTATCCTGCCTTATGAATTTGTTATGAAGAATTGTGTGGGTGAGTAAGGGAGTGGGAAAAAAGAAAGTAGATGAGAAGGAAGAACACTGCAGTGGTATTCATGCTCCTTTTTTAATTGTCTCATTCTTTATTCTATGTATTTACTTGATTATATTCCTTCGTTTTTATTTCTTTATCCTCTGTTTCTCACTTTGAGTCATAATCTCCATCCTTTTTTTTCAGTGTGGGCTTACATGCTACTTGTTGCCATGCCAACCTGATCTTTTTTTCTTCTTGCCTGAATTATCCAGTGCTCTGCACCTTTGTGTAGTCATTGTTTGTGGTGCTGGAACATTTTCAGAAAAGTTTTTGTAAATTGCAATATAAACAAGAATATGTAATTTGTTTGCTTGACAGATTCTTTATTTAACTGATGGTGTACAAAATCATGCTAGTAAGCTACCAGCTTTCATGAAGACTGAACATAAGAACTGAAAACTGTCCGCTGTATTCATCAACTCACACTGCATAAATATACCTAAAAAAAAAAAACGAAAAAAAAAAAAAGTTTTTGTTCTTTTAGTCACAGATTGATGTTGTTAAAGGAATGTCTACTGCTGGTTTGGACAGTTTGGATAAGAGCTGATATCCATCTTTAAATTCTCTTTTATTGTTTATTGACATGAATAAATGGAACATTGTCTTGTATTGTCAGATGAATTATTACACAGAGAAAATTTCAGCAAAAAATACAATCCTGGTAACCTTTTGAGCCAATGACAGAGAGTAATTTTTATGCAAGGCCATCCATCATGGCCTGTGATCTGCCATCAGCATTTTTTCTTACTGAAATCAATCAGCACTCAGGTGGCACAGAGATATAATGTGCTAGTTCAGCATTGCTGAATTCCAATTTCTTTTTATATATATATATTTTTTTTTTTAATTTAGCACGTCCAATTTCGTCCCATCTATCATCCTCTCATTAGTGCGGATTCCTGCTCCTGATTGGGGCTGACAAGGCCGTTCCATGCCTCCTCCGAAACGTGCACAGCCAATCGACTGTCTTATCACCCACACTTGACGAGTGCAGCGTGGCAGAGTACTGTGCACGGAGGATCACACACTCCGCCACACCCCCTCCCGTCTCCATACAGGCGCCACCAACCAGCCAGCAGAGGGCGCAACTGCCCCGTTCCTGAAAGAGCATCCCCTACGGTCTCAAGTCCCGCCCCCCACCCGGACAACAGGCCAATCGTTTGTCCATAGCCGCCCAGCCTCGACCGTGAAGGCAGAGCTGGATTCGAAACGACGCTCCTTCGAAATCCAGCTCTGGTTGCAGCGCGTGTCTTTTTACCGCTGCGCCACCTGAGCGGCTCTGAATTCCAATTTCCAATCTCAGCTGTGCTATCGACTGGCTAGGTATCTACACAGACATGATTAGTTATGTTTGTCAGGAGGGATTGTAGAATGAATTCCTCATTACAATTGAAGGCATCTGCCCAGAGATTATGAATAATGGAGAGCAGTGCGTGACTTTCTATACACCATACAGCTCTCTGTTTCTCTACGAATGTGTCTCAGACAGATAAAAAGAAGCGTTTGGCAACTGCACACATGAGGGGGTTTGTTAGGTACGACCCTCCTTGATCAGGATGTAGTCCTGTAGCAGTGGAGGAAAGATACAACAGAAAAGCTGAACACGCCTAGATGGAGGGAGGTATGCAGATACATTTTGACTAGTGTTTAAAAAAAAGAAAAGAAATAAATGACCACAGTGTTAACAATGTTGATGTGAATGCAGCCTTGGACTTTTTTTATAGGGCCTTTAATTTTATTTCCTGGAGCTTATGACAGCTGGAGAAATTGTTAGCCCAGATGTGGACATTATTCCCAGCCTTGATAAATCAAAACATTCAGCAAATACACCAATTAGCCATAACATTAAAACCACCTCCTTGTTTCTACACACACTGTCCATTTTACCATCCACTTACCATATAGAAGCACTTTGTAGTTCTGCAATCACTGACTGTAGTCCATCTGTATCTCTGCATGCTTTGTTAACCTCCTTTCACTCTGTTCTTCAATGGTCAGGACCCCCACGGGACCACTACAGAGCAGGTATTATTTGGTTGGTGGATCATTCTCAGCACTGCAGTGACACTGACATGGTGGTGGTGTGTTAGTGTGTGTTGTGCTGGTATGAGTGGATCAGACACAGCAGCGCTGATGGAGTTTTTAAATACTGTGTCCACTCACTGTCTACTCTATTAGACACTCCTACCTAGTTGGTCCACCTTGTAGATGTAAAGTCAGAGACGATCGCTCATCTGTTGCTGCTGTTTGAGTTGGTCATCTTCTAGACCTTCATGAGTGCTCACAGGTCACTGCCCACGGGGTGCTGTTGGCTGGATACATTTTTGTTTGGTGGACTATTCTCAGTCCAGCAGGTACAGTGAGGTGTTTAAAAACTCCATCAGTGCTGCTGTGTCTTATCCACTCATTCCAGCACAACACACACTAACACACCACCACCATGTCATTGTCACTGCAGTGCTAAGAATGATCCACCACCCAAATAATACCTGCTCTGCGGGGGTCCTGACCATTGAAGAACAGGGTGAAAGCAGGTTAAAAAGTATGTAGGGAAAAATATAGACTACAGTCAGTAATTGTAGAACTTCAAAGTGCTTTTATATGGTAAGTGGAGCTGATAAAATGGACAGTGAGTGTAGAAACAAGGAGGTGGTTTTAATGTTATGGTTTATCTGTGTATGTGTTACTTTGTGAAGTCGGTGTTATTAGTGAGTTTGTGTGAGCCATTCAGAGTTGTTATTAGTGCTTGAAAATTAAATGGATTTGCAAGTCAGTCGGCATGTACCGGCATTATTTTGGTTCATGTCTATGCCTACACACAGATGAAAGCATGTGGGTGGTTAGCATTGCCTCGGTAAATAATAACGTCCATTATTACCTGAGGGCCACAGTGTAAAGTCGAGATACCTGTTTAATCAGCAGGCATAAATTTGCCTGTCTGCTTCTATTCTTAATAGCCTGTTTCCGCTTATTATCATCAGCTTCCTTTTTGAGCTTTGGATGGTAGCATCGAACACCTCCAGGCCCGGTTTTTCTCTCTAGTCACTTTTTATCATGCTTGCTGAAATGACTACATTTTCATAATAATAGTAGTAATATGTGCTATTCATACAGTGACTGTATGAATTTTGCATACATTTAATGACATAGAAACTTAAAATGACCCACGCTTAACCGGGGGCTGGTGGGGGGACTTGGAGGTAGCTCTGGCCTTGAAAGATAGGGGGAACCAAACAGGAGTGAAAGTTTGGTGCTAAAACAGCCGCAACTATGTCCAAAGCAGAGAACAAACAAACACACTGGGTCTGTTCGAAAACCTAGTGAGCTCTCTACATAGACGCATTTTACATCCTCCTCCACTCACTCCCAAGAACAAGGCTGTTCGAAATCTTAGATGCCTTAAAATGCTGCCTTATGAGGTGCCTTATTTTGAAGCTATAATCTGACTGAATAACGAGAGAGCATACAATGCATCCTTACCAGTGAAGGCAATCCTAGCATTCAATGCGGCGCAACTTTACTTACAGAAAATAACAAATATGGTGGACGAATGCGGAACAAGGAACAAAGTTCTTTTTAAATGTAAATAAATTCTCATTAATTTTTAATTTGTATAAAGGTGCACAAGTATCATTTATTTCCAAATTTGGGCTTGTCAGTGACAGTCACCATTTTTAGTAAACGGAGGCAGATGTTAGCTGGCATGTTAGCGGGTTGTGCTCCCTCAGCTCATTGGTTTGAATTGCCTAAGGCTAACTTTGATAGCTTAGTAAGCGCAAACTATGTTGATGTAAATTCGGTAATCGCTGTCTAAGTAGTGTGTCTGAATAATAACCTGACTTATAAGTCAATTACTTATTACTTAGAATGCTCTCTACTCTAGCCTAAAGACTTGTGACTTGACTCGGACTCTAGCCTAAAGACTCGTGACTTGACTCGGACTCTAGCCTAAAGACTCGTGACTTGACTCGGACTCTAGCCTAAAGACTCATGACTTGGCTCGGACTGTAGCCCAAAGACTCGTGACTTAGCCTAAAGACTCGTGACTTGACTCGGACTCTAGCCTAAAGACCTGTAACTTGACTTGGACGCTACCCTAAAGACTCATGACTTGGCTCGGACTGTAGCCCAAAGACTCGTGACTTGACTTGGACTCTAACCTAAAGACTCGTGAATTGACTCAGACTCTAGTCTACAGACTCGTGACTTGACTTGGACTCTAGCCCAAAGACTCGTGACTTGACTTGGACTCTAATCTAAGGACTCGTGACTTGACTGGGACTCTAACCTAAAGACTCGTGACTTGACTCAGACTCTAGTCTAAAGACTCGTGACTTGAACTCTAGCCTAAAGACTCATGACTTGACTTGGACTCTAGCCTAAAGACTCGTGACTTTGACTCAGACTCTAGCCTAAAGACTCGTGACTTGACTCGGACTCTAGCCTAAAGACTCGTGACTTGACTCGGACTCTAGCCTAAAGACTCGTGACTTGACTCGGACTCTAGCCTAAAGACTCGTGACTTGACTCGGACTCTAGCCTAAAGACTCGTGACTTGACTCAGACTTGTATTTTGTGACTTGTGAACATCTCTGCTTTACATTACACAATATAACAGTAAAAACCAATTCACTTATTATTAGGATAGTGAAGGGGTGGTCGGGCTTAGACAGAGTTTTAGCCATGTAGTGCTTGCTGACTACACAAACACAAAACCAACCTATAAAGAACAGAAGAAAACAAACAACATTGTAAAGTTCTGAGAGAATTGTTCGATTGGAAACAACTCCCATTTTCAGTAAGCTAAATTTTTACAGTCCTTGTGGATTGGAGCTAAAACTCCAAGGCGCACCATACAGTATAAAAATGATATTAATGTTATCGCTGGAACACGGTCCAGAGAAGTGTAAAATAGAGGAAGGAACGAAGAGAAAAAAGGGGGCGTTCGGGAAAGTAAGGAGGTGCAGTCAGATGAGAAATGCAGTGGACTAATAAATGAGACACATGTTGTCGTGCATTTAATTACACGCGTCTGGCCAGGGGTGAGCGTCGAGCCAAGAAAGGACAAAGAAAAGATTAGGAGTTAACATCCATGTGTAGGGTTTCATTTAGAAAAACCAGACGGTGAAATGCGTGTGCGTTTGTTCATTTACACAGAGTTCCTTTTTTTGTTGCATGTGTGCCTGTCGCTTTTAATTATTCATGGGCTTTAATTATCAATGTCCCTATTCACAGCCCTCTGTGGCTCTTCCTCCTCTCTTTCATCCTCCCTATCCTACATTTTTAAAAGGAAAAGAAGCAAGACCATTTCGTATTTTCACTTTAGCATGTCTAATCCCTTTTTTAATGTTAGATGTGATGCCGATATCAAAGATCTCTGGATGGACAATATCTGGCTATTTGTTCATTCTTGACGCTGGGCGCAGGGCAGGAATACCCCGTATAGGGTGCCAATCTATCACCAGGCTTCAGCCACCTCCTCCACCCCAAGATTGCAGTCATGTCTGTGAATGGCTGATAGCACCAGTCATATTCGACCACAGATCTCAACAGTGGTGGGCTAGCATAACAGACCGTTGTCCCACCAGAGCACCCCTCACTAATACTGGGATGATTAATTTACAGTAATTTACATCTTTAAATTAAAAAAAAAAATGGCAGTACTGTTATATTCATGTATTCACACATTGATGTGTGTGTTGTGTGTGTTTACATTAATAATAACACATTATCTTGTATCATTAATTGCACTCACTGAACCCTCCTTTCACTCTCTCATCCCCATGGACCGCTCTCTATCGGCACACTGCTGAAATAATACATGAGCAGTGTTCAAACAGGCAGCTTTGAGCATGCTCAGTGGGTTGCCTCTCAGCTGGATGCTTTCAATGAGGCTTCCCTTTTCATTCTTTACACCATTCTGTCTCTCATTCTCAGCTTTTTATCTCCTGCAGTAAACACAGCACTCAGCTATATATTCACCTAGTGCATTGAGTCAGAGTTTATCAGCCATCACACTCCATGCATATCACCCCAAAACAGCCACTAAAAACACAGCTGTAGCCATGTGTTGGCATGTCTGCCTCCCAGACTGTGCTGAGTAGTTTGTCATGATGGGTTTTAAAAAGTGGACAGCAGCAGCTCAATGGCAAAGCAGAATCAGTCCAGTATCAAAAACAGTCATGTCCTTTTTATATTTGATGTGATAAAAAAATTGAAGATTTCTGGATTGGCAATACCTGTATTTATTCATTCATTTTACTAACTGCTCAATCTTGACTAAGGTCACATCCTGCGTAACTACTTGGAAACACATCCCAGACAGGGTACCAGTCCATCACGTGGGAAACAACACACATACCCATTCATTCACTCCTTTACAAATCCACTTACTAAATTATTCACTCACTCACTTACACCAAGATACAGTTTTCTCCCCTTTTTCTCCCGACTTTTAGTGCATCCAATTACCCGATTGCACTCTCCACTAATGCTGATCCCCCACTCTGATTGAGGAGAACAAAGCTAACCCACGCCCCCTCCGACACTGGGCAGCAGTCGTAAGCATTTTTTCACCTGCACTAGGCGAGTGCTAATGCGGATCAGCCCTGTGTAAGGAGAGACACACCCTGATCAATGCACTCCTTCCCCGCCCCTGTGCAGGCGCCATCAATCAGCCAGCAGAGGTCGCAGCCACATCAGCTATGAGGAGACCCTATCTGGCTTACTACTACCCCACCCCTATATAAACAACAGGCCAATTGTTGTTCAATACAATGTATTCGAGATCCCAGCTCCGGTGTGCTAGCGTGTGTTTTACCACTGCGCCACCTGATGGGCGTATTTATTTAATTTTAAATGAACAATGAACAGTCACTTAGTTCAGCGCTCGGCTTGAGAAGTGCGGTAATACGTCATCAAAGTGCGCATATGAGACGAATAGTCCACATGTATCTGTGTTTAGCTGGATTTTCCTCACTGTTTCACTTTTAAACTTGTGTTACAGCTCAGGGTTCTGAGAAATTGTAAGAGTCAGCTTTTTATTCCAGTGTTTTATATTATTTGTGTTATTTTTAGTTTATAAGTGTCAAAAACAACCCCATTATTTTACATAAATAAAATATATGTACGTCCACAGGACCATGGAACGCATTAACAGGTTTCCCAGACATCCTTATGGGAAAAAATACCTTGAAACTCAATGCCTTTTAAACTCAACGCCACTCCCAGAACCAATTGATGTTGAGTTTCAAGGTACCACTGTACATTTTTGGGTAGTCAGTTCACCTCATGTGTATTTTTTGAGATGTGAAAGAAAACTGAAGTACTCAGAGGAAACCCACAATGAAATGACCTACTAACAGTAACTTGAGGTCAAACCAAGGCAATGTAAGTTGGTGGTGACCAGCCTTTGAATTTGATACATGCAGAAATTATCCACAGTAGCAGCTCACTAGTAGACCTGTCCCAGGGACCGGGTAAACTGCTGCTTGATTAGATTGGCTGTGGTACCGCATTGTCTGCAAGTGCTAATGTGCTAGGAAATTACCCAGTTGCATCATGTAGGGGAATTGATTTTTAATGTCAAGCTGTCAATGCTATGAAAATGTGCTACATTACCCAAAGGTTTAGTTTCTCAACCTACCATCTTTTATTCATGTCTTTATCATTTTCCACTTCTCTCTTCTTTCTTAAATTAGTGCACGGCAGATAAGGTGTCTTATTCTTCTATCAGATTTAAAGTAAAACATTTTAAACTCAGAAAAAACTTTGTCCTAAAGAATAAGATTAGTCATTAAAATGCTTTGTTACTCCAGCTGTAACAACTAAATATTTTTGCATTTATTATATGTATTTGCCTGGACAAAATAACAGAAACATATACCAGTGTATTATAAATACATAATAGGGTATAAAAACCTAATAGGGCTACAAATTACTAATATTTCTGTTAATACTCTTTATAGTTACAGTTGCTTTTAGGGTCTGGTATAGAGTGCTGTCACAGCCACCCCGTCAGAAACCTCTCCTACTTTTATGGGAATTCTTGTGCAATTGTAAACAAATAGCACATTAGATACAGTACATATCATTCTGGTTTTGGGTGAGCACTGTATTGTACTGTAGGGTACCTGCAATGCAAATGAGGCATAAGTGAATATCCTGTAGTGCCATCCATCCCTGTCAATGAGCGTCCACTTGTGACCACTGTTAATATTTGCTTTATTTTTTAAATACCAAATATTTTTTCATTTACATTTACATTTTCGGAATTTAGCAGATGCTCTTATCCAGAGCGACTTACAGAAGTGCTTCCATAGTAAACATTAAGTAGACAACAGTCCAAGAACACAAATCTGCTGAAACCCTGTTAGAACCAAGGTTAGTGTTTAGTTTTTTTAATAAATGAATAAGAGTGTGAGTAAGTAAGTAAGTACTAGTCAGCTTAAATGCTTAGTAAATAGGTGAGTTTTTAATCATTTTTTAAAGATAGCAGGAGACTCAGATGTTCGGACTGACAAGGAAAGCTCGTTCCACCATTTGGGTGCAAGTACAGAGAAGAGCCTTGATGCTCATCTTCCTCGAGCCCTGGGTGGAGGATCAAGTCGAGCAATGGCTTGGTGGTTGCATGGTACAGAGTGGGGTTTGATTATACCTCGAAGGTAGCTTGGGGCTGGTCCATTTTTGGCTTTGTAGGTGAGCATCAGTGTTTTAAACTGATTGCGTGCAGCTACAGGACGCACTTTTCACTTTTTTGTCAGTATTTGACCTCAGTATAACCTTCCATTTTTTGGGTGTTTTTTTGGCTTATGTGATTTTGTCATCTCACATTTCAGATGACAAATTGTCCAATCCAACAGAAGAATAATGAAATTTACTGCCATCTATTTAAATGAGCAATATTTATTGAGTTTTTCAGCCCTGCCTCATTGTAATGGAAAACCCGCTCAGTGTCAAAGGTGGCATATAAATCAAGCAGAATGGGAAATAAAAACATAACAGTTCTTGCATGATTTGTTGAGTGCTTCAGTAAGTACAGCAATTTCAGCAAAATGCCCAGTCTATTTAACTAGATTGATAGGTGTCCAAGCGATTGCTTCACAGTACTTGTTTCAAATTGGCCCATTTTAAGGCCTTAGGCTGAAAAGTGAGCAAAAAGACAGACTTGATCCAACTCAGTCTGTCAGTGAAAATTGCATCAGTGAAATAGCAAATGTAAGATCACTGGAGATCTCTTAGAGGAGTGTAATAGTGGGTCAGGCAGGTTTTTCTCAAACTGGGAAAAGTGAAATCAGTCAAGCTAGTGTAGGGGGATTTAGATTTTTTTATTATTATTCTGACTTTTCTATTTTGCCAGTCCAAATTGAATTTTCTACATTGTTTAATATTTGGTTGAATCAAAGAGTCTGCTTGGCAGGGATGATTAAAGAGAAAATTGGTTATGGTGGTGAGTTAAACAGGGGATGTGAAGGATGTAGTAATTTATGCTGGAATATACACCAATCAGCCATAACATTAAAACCACCTCCTTGTTTCTACACACTATGTGCATTTTATCAGCTCCCCTTTCATGCTGTTCCTCAATGGTCAGGACTCTCCCAGGACCACTAGAGAGTATTTATTATTTGGGTGGTGGATCATTCTCGGCACTGCAGTGACACTGACATGGTGGTGGTGTGTTAGTGTGTGTTGTGCTGGTATGAGTGGATCAGACACAGCAATGCTGATGGAGTTTTTAAACACCTCACTGTCACTGCTGGACTGAGTATAGTCCACCAACCAAAAATATATCCAGCCAACAGCATCCCGTGGGCAGCGTCCTGTGACCACTGATGAAGGTCTAGAAGATGACCAACTCACATCTACACATCTACTTTACATCTACAAGGTGGACCAACCAGGTAGGAATGTCTAATAGAGTGGACAGTGAGTGGACACGGTATTTAAAAACTCCAGCAGCACTGCTGTGTCTGATCCACTCATACCAGCACAACACACACTAACACCATCATGTCAGTGTCACTGCAGTGCTGAGAATGATCCAACACCTAAATAATACCTACTCTGTGGTGGTCCTGTGGGGCTCCTGACCATTGATGAACAGGGAAAAAGCAGGCTAAAAAAGTATGTAGAGAAATAGATGGACTACAGTCAGTAATTGTAGAACTACAAAGTGCTTCTATATGGTAAGTGGAGCTGATAAAATGGACAGTGAGTAGAAACAAGGAGGTGGTTTTAATGTTATGGCTGATCAGTGTAAATGTATATTTAAATATAAATTGTACTTCTGTGCTGGTCTGTGATGGAGAGTAAGGGAAAAAGATGATATACACTACACACTGGCAGGTTAATTGGCATCATCCGAGAGAACAAATGTGTAGCCAGTAGGTGATTAGAGCTGCACCACTTCTAGCAATATGGTCTCAGAAATTAGCCTAAAAAAGAAAAAAATGAAACGCATGCTTTTACATTATTCTTCTGTCAAACAGCAATTGAATAGCAAACAATGCTGCTTAATCAGGAGACAATTATACAAGCTGCTAATGTATGTTGATTTATCAGGATGTTGCAGGGAATAGTCCAAGTAAATTAGAATGTGACATATGAAGGCTGCTACACAATAAAATAATACTGAAGGCAGATATTGCACATATATTGCACATTGCTATAACACAAAGAAAAGAATTCCAGTGTTTTTTTTACTAACTTAATCGTATTTTGTCAGTATAAACACATTTAAATTTTGAGACCTACAACACATCCAAGTAAATTGGTAACAGATGAGGAGATCACTGCTGGAAGGATCCACGAATGGCTCAATCTTTAAAAGCAAATATGATTCATGGCTTACCACTTTATGCCAAACTTCATGAGAGAATATTTTGCAAGATGCAAGACAATGTAGGTCCTTTACCATTTACTATACATACTGTAAAAAGTGATTTTCCAAGAAATCTCATTCTGTTTAAGGCAACCAGATGACACTGCATGAGAAATCAGAATGATACTGTGATAACCGTAGCTATAAGGGAGTAATTTGAAAAACTGTTGTCACTCAACACAGTCTACCACTGCATTAACAGATGCAACCTGAAACTCTATTATGCAAGCAGAAAGCTATACATCAATCTATCTATTTCCTCGGCTGCTCCCGTTAGGGGTCGCCGGCGGATCGTGATCCACATTATTGATTTGGCACAGTTTTTTTACGCAGGATGCCCTTCCTCAAACAACCCTCCCATTTATCTGGGCTTGGGACCGGCACTACAATGCACTGGTTTATGCATCATAGCGGCTAGGTACCTATTAGCCTGGCTGCATGTTTTTGGACTGTGGGAGGAAACCGGAGCACCCGAGGATAACCCACGCAGACACGCGGAGAACATGCAAACTCCACACAGAAAGGACCCGGACCGCCCCACCTGGGGATCGAACCCAGGACCTTCTTACTGTGAGGTGACAGTGCTACCCACTTAGCCACCGTGCCGCCCAAAGCTATACATCAATACCATGCACAAATTCCCACAGACACACTTTAAAATGGGATGCTCAACAAGCTCATGGTCAGGCGTTCACATACTTTTGGCCATACAATGTCTTGACAGTTTAAGAATCTTCATGATTATGCAACTGTGGGTTTTTGTGACTGAATGATTAAATCACTTTACGCTCTTTGCTCATGTTGACAGCCTTTGTGTTTCTGACTGAACCTGGCAAGAGACCACTGTGCCAATTACTTTTTAATGGGTGTCAGGATGGTCAGACATAACCTAAGAACCAGTAAATACTGGAATGCCTTGAATTAAAAGGTGCTGAAACAAAGTTGATTATCCTAACATTGCCACTGGTTTGAATGGTATACATTTTATACTTATATGATCAATTTTACCTGCTTCTTTTTCTTTTTCAGGAAAATGCTTGAGGTGAAGATTATTGATGACGAGGAGTATGAAAAAAACAAGACTTTCACCATCCAGATTGGGGAGCCTGTGCTGCTGGAGATTGGACAGAAGCATGGTCAGCAAAAGTTTTCTTTTTGCTGATATTTTCTTAATTGAAAAGTTTATTGACACTGTGGGGATTTAGATATTACAAATAAAAAGTGTTTTTGTTTGTTTTGTCTTTCTTCTATATACACCGATCAGCCATAACATTAAAACCACCTCCTTGTTTCTGCACTCACTGCTCCACTTACCATATAGAAGCACTTTGTAGTTCTACAATTACTGACTGTAGTCCACCTGTTTCTCTGCATATTTTGTTAGCCCCCTTTCATGCTGTCCTTCAATGGTCAGGACCCCCACAGGACCACTACAGAGTAGGTATTATTTAGGTGATGATCATTCTCAGCACTGCAGTGACACTGACATGGTGGTGTTGTGTTAGTGTGTGTTGTGCTGGTATGAGTGGATCAGACACAGCAGCGCTGCTAGAGTTTTTAAATACTGTGTCCACTCACTGTCCACTCTATTAGACACTCCTACCTAGTTGGTTCACCTTGTAAATGTAAAGTCAGAGATGATCACTCATCTATTGCTGCTGTTCGAGTTGGTCATCATCTAGACCGTCATCAGTGGTCACAGGACGCTGCCCACAGGGCGCTGTTGGCTGGATATATTTTTGGTTGGTGGACTATTCTCAGTCCAGCAGGGACAGTGAGGTGTTTAAAAACTCCATCAGCATTGCTGTGTCTTATCCACTCATACCAGCACAACACACACTAACACACCACCACCATGTCAGTGTCACTGCAGTGCTGAGAATGATCCACCACCCAAATAATACCTGCTCTGTGGTGGTCCTGACCACTGAAGAACAGCATGAAAGGGGGTTAACAAATCATGCAGAGAAACAGATGACTACAGTCAGTAATTGTAGAACTACAAAATGCTTCTATATGGTAAGTGGAGCTGTTAAAATGGACAGTGAGTGTAGAAACAAGGAGGTGGTTTTAATGTTATGGCTGATCGGTGTATATAGGGTTATAATAATGATATGGTTGTTAATATGCATGTACATTGTATGTTAACTGTTACATATAAATTAAGGTAATATGTGGTATGTACTGTGGTTGTAAGTAAATAAATGGCTGCTGAAGAAATGAACATTGAAGTAAGTAAATAACAATCCATTCGGGATAGGCAGTAATGAGTCTCACATGTAGCCATGTTGGATCTGTATCTCTGGGCCACTTTTGCATATTAATTACACACTTAGTGCTCTAAATGCATCTTCTTTACCAGTGAATTTGCCAAGCTATTAGGACCCTGTTAACTATGTTTCTAATGACATTAAATTTTTTAAACCTTTACTCTTCCTTATTAAATGCTAATTAATATGCAGAAAAGCATAAATTTGTAATGTACCTAGAGTGGATTCAGGGTGTGTTCAGCCCCCTTGACTTTTTGCACACATTATTGTGTCGTGGACTTGATTATAAATGAATGTAAATGCCATTTTTGCTCATCAGTCTATGCTTAATCACTTATAATGAGAAAGTGAAAACTTAATTAGAAAATTAAAAACTAAAGGTGCTGGCCTGGCACAGTGGGGTAAATTTGCTAGTTCACTAGTTCAAATGTGCACGTACACATATGATTGGCTGTGTCTGAGGGTGGACAGGTTGAAGGGAATCCTCATTACTGCTGCAATTGCAGACTTTGCTGGGTAGAAATGGAATAATGGAAAGTAGTGTGTGACGCTTTGTACACAATACTTATATCTGTGTAATATACACCAATCAGCCATAACATTAAAACCACCTCCTTGTTTCTACACTCTGTCCATTTTATCAGCTCCACTTACCATATAGAAGCACTTTGTAGTTCTACAATTACTGACTGTAGTCCATCTGTTTCTCTGCATGCTTTGTTAGCCCCCTTTCATGCTGTTCCTCAATGGTCAGGACTCTCCCAGGACCACTACAGAGTAGGTATTATTTAGGTGGTGGATCATTCTCAGCACTGTAGTGACACTGACATGGTGGTGGTGTGTTAGTGTGTGTTGTGCTGGTATGAGTGGATCAGACACAGCAGCACTGATGGAGTTTTTAAACACCTCACTGTCACTGCTGGACTGAGAAAAATCCACCAACCAAAAACATACTGCCAACAGCGCCCCGTAGGCAGCGTCCTGTGACCACTGATGAAGGTCTAGAAGATGACCAACTCAAACAGCAGCAATAGATGAGCGATCGTCTCTGACTTTACATCTACAAGGTGCACCAACCAGGAGTGTCTAATAGAGTGGACAGTGAGTGGACACAGTATTTAAAAACTCCATCAGCATTGCTGTGTCTTATCCACTCATACCAGCACAACACACACTAACACACCACCACCATGTCAGTGTCACTGCAGTGCTGAGAATCATCCACCACCTAAATAATACCTGCTCTTTGGGGGTCCTGACCATTGAAGAACAGGGTGAAAGCAGGCTAAAAAAGTATTTAGAGAAACAGATGGACTACAGTCAGTAATTGTAGAACTACAAAGTGCTTCTACATGGTAAGTGGAGCTGATAAAATGGACAGTGAGTGTAGAAACAAGTAGGTGGTTTTAATGTTATGGCTGATCAGTGTATATCTTATCCAAAAAGCTCTGATTATATTCCTGACCTAAATTTAAACAAATTGTCTTTGCCAACAGGAGATTCCAATGATAACAAGCCAGCAGTTGTGGTTGAAGAGGAAGAGGTAGCTAAGATGGGTTGCCCGAGTTTGGGAGAGCACACCAAGCTGGAGGTTGTGATCGAGGAATCTTATGAATTCAAGGTAACTTCAGAAAACTGGACTGTTTTTATGTTTGCAGGATAATGCAGTATGTATGACCCTGGATTTCACCCACGAGCAAGGGTAGAGCTGACCTCCAAGGTCACTTTCATTACTTGTGCAGGTATCAAATACCCACTCACTCACCCCAGGCGTGGGAGCTGATAGGATTTAGAACAGCTGTGAAACAGGCACCTCGTAGATTCCTTTACAAGCCTCACAAACAAAGACGAACTAGCGATAGCTGACCGGATGACAATGGACATAACGGAATGGGTTTCATTTCAGAGTCATGCTGCTTCACAACTCTAAAATTAATTTAACTGTGACCTGTCTTTGCCCAGGCTTTTTTGAGACGGGTAGATTAGTCATTTATGCTGCTCAGTGTCACATTGCAGAGGAAATGAGTTTCTGCTCATCTTCTGCTGTCTGTGGATGTGTGTGTCTGTGTGCATTTATATTCAGAACACAGTGGATAAGCTGATAAAGAAGACGAACCTTGCACTGGTGGTGGGTAGCAGTAGCTGGAGAGAACAGTTTGTCAGTGCTGTCACAGTCAGTGCGGGTCAGTGTTTTACCTGCATACACACACCGCTCATTTCCACTTTCCTGTTACCTTCATATTTTATTCATATACAAAAGAACCATCTGCTTCATTCTTTCACACACATCTGCTCATTACTCAATATAATTCATACATGTCAGTCCACTACCCACTTTCTTTTGTCCTGCATATGTTGGCATAAAGCATATCTTCCCAACCTCACACCTTATATCATTTCTCTTGCTAAGCGTTGCATAACCTGTCCTTACGGCTACCTCCTCCAGGTGATGACGATGAGGAGGAGAGCGGTGAAGAACGCTTGCCTTCCTGTTTTGATTACATCATGCACTTCCTGACGGTCTTCTGGAAGGTCCTGTTCGCCTTTGTTCCACCCACAGAGTACTGGAACGGCTGGGCTTGCTTCTTTGTGTCCATCTTGCTCATCGGCATGCTGACTGCCGTCACTGGAGACCTCGCCTCCCACTTCGGTTGCACCATCGGTTTGAAGGACTCGGTCACTGCGGTTGTGTTTGTCGCCCTCGGGACCTCAGTGCCTGGTTAGTATGTTTAGTATGTGTGCGTCCTAGGGTAAATATTAAAGTAGGGGTATAGAGCGCTCAGGTGGCGTAGCAGTAAAATGCACTAGCCCTAAGTTCGAGTCTCTGTGGAAGAAGGCTCTTTCTGGGAAATAAAGACTGGCAGGTGATAAGCAGCGTCTGCAGATTGGACACATGTAGTGATCTGGTTCTCTTTGATCATAATCAGGGATCGGAAATGACTAGAATTGGGAGACTAAGGGGAAAAAGACTGGTTAATCAGCAAATATAAATGTTTAGACTATAACTTCGATTGGTGTTATATCACTTGAAATTAAAACTTGGCTTTCAGTACCGGCATTTGGTTGGTGTTACTATGCAGCTAATGCTATCAGTGGCCAAAAGTCATAGGTGGGAAGGATTGTTTAGGGTTATATACACTGATCAGCCATAACAATAAAACCACCTATTTGTTTCTACACTCACTGTCCATTTTATCAGCTCCACTTACCATATAAAAGCACTTTGTAGTTCTACAATTACTGACTGTAGTCCATCTCTTTCTCTACATACTTATTTTACCCTGCGTTCACCCTGTTCTTTAATGGTCAGGACCCCCACAGGACCACCACAGAGCAGGTATTATTTAGGTGGTGGATCATTCTCAGCACTGCAGTAACTATGACATGGTGGTGGTGTGTTAGTATGTGTTGTGCTGCTGGAGTACCGTCTACTCACTGTCCACTCTATTAGACACTCCTACCTAGTTGGTCCACCTTGTAGATGTGAAGTCAGAGATGATCGGTCATCTATTGCTGCTGTTTGAGTTGGTCATCTTCTAGACCTTCATCATTGGTCACATGACGCTGCCTACGGGGCACGGTTGGCTGGATATTTTTGGTTGGTGGACTATTCTCAGTCCAACAGTGACAGTGAGGTGTTTAAAAACTCCATCAGCGCTGCTGTGTCTTATCCACTCATACCAGCACAACACACACTAACACACCACCACCATGTCAGTGTCACTGCAGTGCTGAGAATGATCCACCACCCAAATAATACCTGCTCTGTAGTGGTCCTGGGAGAGTCCTGACCATTGAGGAACAGCATGAAAGGGGAATAACAAAGCATGCGGAGAAACAGATGGGCTACAGGCAGTAATTGTAGAACTACAACGTGATACTATATGGTAAGTGGAGCTGATAACATGGACAATGTGTGCAGAAACAAGGAGGTGGTTTTAATGTTATGGCTGATTGGGGTACACAGAATAAGGCAGTACTCTCCTCCAAGCGTGTTCATCTGTTTTGATGTTGCGTAAGCAGCCGTTCCATGAGATGGTGACTGGCTTTAAATGTCTCAAAGTGCAAAATGTGTTCATCAGTGAAGAAAAATGTCAACACATATTTAATTTAGTAACAATGACTTGCGAATTTGGGTCAGGTTGCGTTTTGTTTTGAATGATTAACTAAACAGTTCACTCATATCCGTGTTTGCTTCCATGTTCTTTCTAGACACCTTCGCCAGCAAAGTGGCTGCCATCCAGGACCAGTACGCTGATGCCTCCATTGGAAATGTAACGGGCAGCAACGCGGTAAACGTGTTCCTGGGCATCGGAGTGGCATGGACCATCGCCGCCATCTACTGGCATAGCAAGGGCCAGCAGTTTCACGTGCCACCTGGCTCGCTAGCCTTTAACGTCACGCTATTCACCATTCTAGCGCTGGTGTGTTTTGTCACACTGCTCTACCGCCGACGGGCTTCAGTCTCTGGAGCAGAACTTGGAGGGCCGCGGCCCATCAAGCTGCTCACCGTTCTGTTCTTGCTTTCTCTTTGGCTTATCTACATTCTGCTGTCCTCATTGGAGGCCTACTGCCATGTGCCTGGCTTCTAAAAGTTCAAAAGCAAAGAGAGGATAGAAGGAGAATAAAGACCTTCCTTCCTGTGCAACCACCTAATTATTCTTCATAATCTTGTGACATACTTTACCTATAAATTGTTTTGGTTGAGTGTTTACATTTGTTATTGCACATAATTAGTGTCTTCAGAATGGGACCAGTTCCTTCTTGCTCGCACCGAGGTGGATCTCTAGCTTGCTATGAGTAAGCAAGCATCGAGACTCTCTAAGAAACTAGAGGGAACTCAGACAATGCTCACTATATGGTTTACAATACTTGGAGTGTGCCAGCAATGCACACTCTTCTTCTTTTGATCTGACCATGTGAAAATGAGCCATGAAAGAAAGCCCTTCATCTTTTTTCTTTACCAGGCAGTTTTCCATTCTGCACATCATGCTCCCCATTAATCAACTCACTGATGTGGAGTGTGGATGCTGCACCTTATAGCTTCCATACTGATAAGAGCAGAATATTCCAGACTTCATATCCTTCTCCTGCCCAGCCTGCATCTTTTTTTTTTTTCTTTTTGGGCAAAAAGGGCACAAACGAGCCTTAACAAGGACACTGCCTATCACCTAACACCTCCTTCAGCTTCTAAATCTTTTCCTATATCTGCTCTTTTACAATGTCATGTGCTTGTCTCGTGCCAGTTTTGGAGAAGTTATTATATTTGAGATTGTTATTTTATTTATTGCTGGGATGTGAATTAAATCCAGACGTGTGTTTGGTAGGCAGTGCTGCTGAGTGTCACAAAACTTGCCCAACTAGCATGGCACAGAAGACCAAAAACAACGTAAAGATTAAAAAAAAATGTTATAGATGTATATTAATTAGATGATAATATTTATTATCCTTGCTTGTATATTACATGTTCAGGTGTATGTGTGTAAGACGATGTTCTAGAGTGAATATTGGATATTGAGGGGAATGAAAAGTTCAGGATGCTCTTTCCGTTTTAAATGGTTGATTGTTCAAAGTGGTGTAAGTCGCATCGTTTTAATGTGAATGAAAGTCAAGCATGTTTACAACTGCACCCTGCCCCTACATATCCACACAAGTACACAAATACAAACAAACACTAGTCTAATTTTAAACACTAGTTCTTTTACTCTTGCAGCCCAATCTCTAGAGCATTCACGTGCTGCCATGAATGCATAGAATAGGTCAAATCAAATCAGTACTCTGTATCTGTGTCAGGGTCAATACTATAAAACAATCAGGACTTTTCCATCTGTTTAATTTGAAACACATATCACATATCATCCATAGCTGTATCTAGATCACTATTTGTCAGTATTTACTGGCTGAGTTTATGCTGTGAACATGTTTGATGTAGACTGAAGCGGTGCAGTTATAGACAAGACTTCTCAAAGCACACCAGCATCTCACCAACCATCTCAGAGGCAGCTCATATATAATGAGGATGTCAGTATTATATTATTATTAATATTACCAGCTACTAAAATATTTAATATTAGAATCATGTTGAAAGAGGTACATTTCTTTGTTAGGAATGTACATGCAGACCACCATATACACCGATCGGGCATAACATTAAAACCACCTCCTTGTTTCTACACACACTGTCCATTTTATTGGCTTCACTTACCATATAGAAGCACTTTGTTGTTCCACTGTAGTCCATCTGTTTCTCTGCATGCTTTGTTAGCCCCCTTTCATGCCCCCTGTTCTTCAATGGTCGGGACTTTCCCAGGACCCCCACAGAGCAGGTATTATTTGGGTGGTGCAGTGACACTGACGTGGTGGTGGTGTGTTAGTGTGTGTTGTGCTGGTATTAGTGGATAAGACACAGCAGCACTGATGGAGTTTTTAAACACCTCACTGTCACTGCTGGACTGAGAATAGTCCACCAACCAAAAATATCCAGCCAACAGCGCTGCGTAGGCAGCATCCTGTGACCACTGATGCAGGTCTAGAAGATGGAGCTGATCAAATGGACAGTGAGTGTAGAAAGAAGGAGGTGGTTTTAATGTTATGGCTGATCAGTGTATATAACAATATGCACTAATTGAGTTATAGTATATATGTAGCTTGACAGCTTCATTGCTTCCATAGTAAAAGCGATCTGACTTTGACAGATTCAAATGACTTTAAACTGTACTTAAGCACATTGCGATTCCGGATATGAAGAACCTTTAGCTGCTGTATTAGATTGGAATTTATAACTTTGAAACATGGAGCTGTAGTCTTCACCCCATTAATCCAGCTTTATTTATCATCAACAGAGCACCGGCTGCTGCAGATAGCATCACCACTGGTTCATTTTTGTCTCGTGTGCATGTTTAATGCATTTTTGATTGAATTTCAATTGAATTTATTTTTGCACACTCTAATCAGTTACTTCCATCTGTTCCTTAACTAATGAGACTTGGTCCAGTTCCAGTCACCACCCAGAAGATGCTTACATAGATCAACACACACATACACACACACTTTTTCATTATTTTAGTGCTTTGTTAAGCGTCATCGTGATTTCTTCATAAAATGCACTGTTTACTTAGCAGGACTGTTTGTCAGCTTTCCTTAGTTGTTGGTTCCCCCTGTTCTCCTGGTATTTTTTGCATTTAATATAGAACAATAGGCAACCTACGTGCAGAAAACGTACATGTGTTTTTTTGGCTGTAAATGGATGCACATACCTAAATTTTGGTTACGGCCTTGAATGAATTTGCAGAAATTGCAGGTGGCGCAGCGGGATATTCTTAACTCCTCTGTTTGAAACTTGGCGTTGCCACCTTTCGGCTGGGCGCCATCTAGCGGGCATAATTGGCAGTGCCTGCAGCAGACACGTTTCTGCTAGGGCGGGATGGCCGGACTATGTGGGTGGGGTCTTTAAAATGCTGTGTAAGGACCCTGATTAGCATATAGAGAGGCGCCTGTGCAGAGTGAATAGGTGAAAAAGGGTTCCGCTGAGGGCTGCACGCGGGTCGGAGGAGGCGTGAGCAGCAATATACCCACCTCGACTGCAATCAGGGATCCCCCAGCAGCAGAAGACAAATTGACCATGCTAAATTGGGAGAAGATGCATAAATAAAATAGGAAACAAAGCAAGAATGTGAATCCATTGGATAAAAAACATACAACATACATTCTGCTTTGATTCATTCACTCCTGAAAGAGTTGTCACATATAATGTGAGGTTTAACTGATTTCACACAAAAAAGATTTCCTGGAGTGTACATACACTGCCCGGCCAAATAAAGTTGCACTCTAATATTTCACAAAATTTTATTATTTTTAGCTTTGATGGTTCCTCACGTTCGTTGCGGCATTGTTTTGAACATCACAACATTTATGTCCTGTATCCTTATATAGTGACATTGCATTCTCCAAGTAAAGTATGAATCAATTAGGACTATTAATTATTCAATGCAAACTTTATTTGTTCTCAGCATTCCAAATTTCTTTTAACTTCAGAATCACTTAGATGTCAGAGAATTGGTTGTATTGGCAGGCGTGGTGAGACAATTATTGTCTGAGACATTTGGGATTTTATTTCTCTAATGTTGCTGATTCACATTCACCACATGTTAGTGCAGGCAAACATACCCAATCCAAACAGCAGTTTAAGTGTTTCCTGCTGCTGCTTTTCTGTCCTGATATTTTAAACCACAAGCTTCAGTTGTTGTTTTATGCTGTAATGTATCATCACTTCTTCACACATGAGACAGCTTGGTAATTACCTAAAAACCAGGGGTGTAACAAAGTCTCCATACAATATTATTTGATTTACGATACTTCACAGAGTTCACAATCAGATTTTCTCATAACTCAGTTCAGCTAAATGTGAATGAATGATGAAAAATGCTGACTTTTTTTCCAAAGCAGAAACAATTCAAGCCAGTATCGAGTTTGGTTCTCTGTAAACAATGGTGAACAAAACAGAAACAATAAAAGAGCATTAAGACATTAAAATAAGTTTAGATATAAATATAGACGTGCAGGATTTGGAGCTTTGGTAGAGATTTCTTGTTTCTTTAGTTTATCCTATTGTTTGGAGAAAACCTGCAGTGCCAGTGTGTCTGTGTAAGATTTTACGCAGCGTCCCAATACAATTGTTTTATCCTCTTGAGGGCACTATTTGGAACAGAGCCTTAATAAGTGTGTTTTTACATTGGGATGCATGGCATGGCACTATCAAAATTAATACAAATACTATGGTTAACTACCCACATAGATGAAATAGGGATAATGTGGAATTGATTAGCACTAAATATTTTTTTATTCTTATTCCCTTGATTAAAGGCTGCTGCTGCAAAGTTGGAAGCACATAGTACCCTATATATAATTTTTTTAATTATTTTGTTTATGCATTTTCTCCTATTTTTCTTTCTTTTTAGCGCGTCCAATTGCCCGATTGCATCATGCTTCTTCTCCACCAATGCCGATCCCCGCTTTGATTGAGGAGACTGAAGCTAACCCACGCCCCCTCCGACACGTGGGCAGCAGCAACTGATGGTTGATGATGAGAAGCCCTGGTTTGCAATCTATTTTCCAGTTCACAGCACAGATTTTCTTTATGGGGTTAAGGTCAGAGCCCTGTGGAGTTTCTTTAAACTCGTCAAACTATGTCTTTTTGGACCTTGGTTTGAGCACTGTGGGCAGTCATGCTGGAACAGAAAATTGTCTCTCAAATACTGTTGCCAGTGGGGCGAAAAAGTGGGGCGGAAACACCCAAACCCGAAGTAATTTGGAGGGTTAATCACATACAGTGTATCACAAAAGTGAGTACACCCCTCACATTTCTGCAAATATTTCATTATATCTTTTCATGGGACAACACTATAGACATGAAACTTGGATATAACTTAGAGTAGTCAGTGTACAGCTTGTATAGCAGTGTAGATTTACTGTCTTCTGAAAATAACTCAACACACAGCCATTAATGTCTAAATAGCTGGCAACATAAGTGAGTACACCCCACAGTGAACATGTCCAAATTGTGCCCAAATGTGTCGTTGTCCCTCCCTGGTGTCATGTGTCAAGGTCCCAGGTGTAAATGGGGAGCAGGGCTGTTAAATTTGGTGTTTTGGGTACAATTCTCTCATACTGGCCACTGGATATTCAACATGGCACCTCATGGCAAAGAACTCTCTGAGGATGTGAGAAATAGAATTGTTGCTCTCCACAAAGATGGCCTGGGCTATAAGAAGATTGCTAACACCCTGAAACTGAGCTACAGCATGGTGGCCAAGGTCATACAGCGGTTTTCCAGGACAGGTTCCATTTGGAACAGGCTTCGCCAGGGTCGACCAAAGAAGTTGAGTCCAGGTGTTCGGCGTCATATCCAGAGGTTGGCTTTAAAAAATAGACACATGAGTGCTGCCAGCATTGCTGCAGAGGTTGAAGACGTGGGAGGTCAGCCTGTCAGTGCTCAGACCATACGCCGCACACTGCATCAACTCGGTCTGCATGGTCGTCATCCCAGAAGGAAGCTGACGCACAAGAAAGCCCGCAAACAGTTTGCTAAAGACAAGCTGTCCAAGAACATGGATTACTGGAATGCCCTGTGGTCTGACGAGACCAAGATAAACTTGTTTGGCTCAGATGGTGTCCAGCATGTGTGGCGGCACCCTGGTGAGAAGTATCAAGACAACTGTATCTTGCCTACAGTCAAGCATGGTGGTGGTAGCATCATGGTCTTGGGCTGCATGAGTGTTGTTGGCACTGGGGAGCTGCAGTTCATTGAGGGAAACATGAATTCCAACATGTACTGTGACATTCTGAAACAGAGCATGATCCCCTCCCTTCGAAAACTGGGCCTCATGGCAGTTTTCCAACAGGATAACGACCCCAAACACAACCTCCAAGATGACAACTGCCTTGCTGAGGAAGCTGAAGGTAAAGGTGATGGACTAAACCCAATTGAGCACCTGTGGCACATCCTCAAGTGGAAGGTGGAGAAGTTCAAGGTGTCTAACATCCACCAGCTCCGTGATGTCATCATGGAGGAGTGGAAGAGGATTCCAGTAGCAACCTGTGCAGCTCTGGTGAACTCCATGCCCAGGAGGGTTAAGGCAGTGCTGGATAATAATGGTGGTCACACAAAATATTGACACTTTGGGCACAATTTGGACATGTTCACTGTGGGGTGTACTCACTTATGTTGCCAGCTATTTAGACATTAATGGCTGTGTGTTGAGTTATTTTCAGAAGACAGTAAATCTACACTGCTATACAAGCTGTACACTGACTACTCTAAGTTATATCCAAGTTTCATGTCTATAGTGTTGCCCCATGAAAAGATATAATGAAATATTTGCAGAAATGTGAGGGGTGTACTCACTTTTGTGATACACTGTATATAGTGATAGCCATATAGTGTGATTAAGTGCAACCAGTGTACCAGTGAATTACTGGTATCTTTTCAGAATTAATGAAATGTGTATAGAGAAAAAAATAGAAAATTCATTTTTATTGCCAGTGGTATTGCCAATGTAGACGACCACCCGCTGAAATTAAGTGGTGTTTGTCAGCTGTTGGCAAAACTATTTTATACAAGAGCCAGTTTACATTTTTAATATCCTTTACAACCTTTTGTTTTTACATAATACCAGGCTGACTGACTAGATAAGTGCACAGAGTGAATATTTTAATGCTTCTTGTTGCTAGGCGACATCTCAATTGTCTTTCTGTCCGTGTTGCGTGGTGTCAGTGCGCTGCGGTGGGCACGTAGCAGAACATCAACAAGTCCCAACGTTCCTTTGAAAAGCTGTGTCTCGCAAAATTTGAATTACAGTATTAGAGGTTTATTTGAAAAGAAGATTTTGAGGTGGCAGAGCATTTAGGGGGAATCGCAGGAAGTTTTAATCTCAATTGTATCATTCTTGTGTGCTGAAGCAGCTTTTCTAATGGAATAATTAGAACATAGATTGCAAAAAAGGATTCCAGATCAGCATTTTTATTGGTATGGGACTGAAGCTAATGATTGATTTGAATAAAGAATAGCCAGCACAGCTTAAGCAAAGCACTACAGGAATGGCAGCAGTGGAGTGCTAATCTGCTTTTTAAAATTTTTGGCTGTAAAACGATACAGTTTTGGGCTGAGTTGATGATACAATTTGCAATTTTAAGAATCTACTATTAAAATATGTGTTTTTACCTGGTGGAAATGAGTTTCTTCATAGCAAACATTATCACACAAATATAATCACACAAAACTGGTCAGCTCTGTTAATTTAAGGATGAACAAAAAATGCACCATATCAGAAACTGAAAAAATAGGATCCCTACAATTTATCGGAACTAAAGGGCTACAAGGGGTTTCAGCCACCATTCATCCACGGCATGCCCATTAACTACACATACACTGATCAGCCATAACATTAAAACCACCTCCTTGTTTCTACACTTACTGTCCATTTTATCAGCTCCACTTACCATATAGAAGCACTTTGTAGTTCTACAATTACTGACTGTAGTCCATCTGTTTCTTCACATACTTTTCTTTTAGCCTGCTTTCACCCTGTTCTTCAATGGTCAGGACCACCACAGAGCAGGTATTATTTAGGTGGTGGATCATTCTCAGCACTGCAGTGACACTGACATGGTGGTGGTGTGTTAGTGTGTGTTGTGCTGGTATGAGTAATAATACCTGCTCTGTGGTGCACCCAAATAATACCTGCTCTGTGGTGGTCCTGGGAGAGTCCTGACCATTGAAGAACAGCATGAAAGGGGGCTAACAAAGCATGCAGAGAAACAGATGGACTACAGTCAGTAATTGTAGAACTACAAAGTGCTTCTATATGGTAAGTGGAGCTGATAAAATGGATAATGTGTTTAGAAACAAGGGGGTGGTTTTAATGTTATGGCTGATCAGTGTGTATTATAATTGATCCCACGTGCAAATTAGCCCTATTCATTTAAAATCTTGATAAGGTAGGACCTGAGCATCTCTTAGAGCACAAACAATCGTCTTTTAAATTATTCAGAAGGATCTTGTTTTATACACCATTTCCTTTAAACTAAAGCCATGTTTTTTAATGCCACAGTAGATCAAGCACAAGCAATTTTCATTTGGAGCAGTATGTTTATTGCCAAAATATTTTTTCAGCCCCATACATGCATTTGCCAACAAGCACAATAATCCTGTCATACACACATATAAATCCTGTGTATAAAGGGATGGGTGTCTTCCTTTCTTGCATGCTCGTCTCATTGCTGTGCGTCAGTTTGCTAACGTATGCTGTTTATATCTCAGTCGGTCTGTCACACGTACTGTTGTGATCTTCCAATCTAAAGCATGTCTTTTCTACGTGTGTGAGTGTGTTTTTGTCTTTTGAATGTGTCTTTAAGCACAAAACTGAAAAATTTGCAAATACTGACAAAGAAATTACTGAAATGTAATGGTTTTGTTTTTTTTGTGTTTGTTTTTAGGTATTTCCATTTGATAAATAACTGCTGTATGACGCTTTGTTTTCTAAATGCAAAGTATTTTTAACAAAGTATTGGTTAAACAAATTAAAATGGAACCCTACAGGCATTGCTACTATCACAAATGATCGATTTATGTTAATTAACGCTGTAATTAAGTGTATGTGTGCGCAAGAATGGTGTGAATTGACGTCAACTTACTGAAACTATTCTGTAAAAGTGAATGAAGAATGAGTCTCTGTAGTCATAATAATTGGTTTCTTATTAATTGAAGACTACATTAAAGTTAAAATTGTATATTATTCAGTCACTGCTGGTTTTGCATTGTTGTCTTTTAAGCAGTTGAGGGCTGCTGAGTGGTGCAACACAAAAGTGTTCATACTGGCACATGATTCAATCAAGGTTCAATTTCTTACAAAGTCATAGCTACCAGTGGCCACAAATATAAAGAAAAATAATTGTCCGTGCTCTTTGGGTGGGTATGATGTTATTTTGTCATATTCGTTTCACATTTACACATTGGCAGCGGGGTGGCACGGTGGCTAAGTGGGTAGCACTGTCACCTCAGAGCAAGAAGGTCCTGGGTTCGATCCCTTGGTGGGGCGGTCCAGGTACTTTCTGTGTGGAGTTCGCATGTTCTTCCTGTGTCTGCGTGGGTTTACTCCGGGTGCTCTGGTTTCCTCCCATAGTCCAAAGGCATGCAAGTGAGGTTAACTGGAGATACAAAATTGTCCATGACTGTGTTTGAAATAACCTTGTGAACTGATGATCTTTGTGTAATGAGTAAAACAAGTGTAAAACATGACGTTAAAATCCTAATAAACAAACAAACAAACATCGGCAGCAAATGTGGTTAAAATACTGGACTAGTTATCAAGCCCCACCACCACCACGTTGCAACTGTTCGGCCTCTAAGCAAGGCCCTTGACCCTTAATTGCTTGTTTTGTAAGAAGTCACAATTGCAGGTTGTTTTAAATACAAGCATCTGCTAAATGCTGTATATGTCATGGCCTGGCTTGTTGAGGCTTCGGTTTAGGGGGTTTTTAAACAGTGAGGATCAGTTTCTAACCGCCATGTCCATGTCCTCATTTGAGGTCACCGACAAACTAGGTCAAAATTCAGTCATATTAAACTTTGAGCATTACAAAGCCTAAAAGCCATTTCTCACAACTGGGCTCTCGATTTGGCACAATTTAGCTTCCCAAATACTACGCTTATTCAAATGACTGTTATTTCAAAGAGTTCCAGGTTGGGCAATGTTTTTATACATCAGACTAATTTAAATGCACATGTAATGGGTATACTGGCAGACCAAAAGTCCCCTAGGTGTGTGAGTAAGGGAATGCGTAAGTGTAAAATTCCTTGTGATGGATTGGTGCCCTGTCCAGGGTGTATTCCTGCCATGTGCCCAGTGTTTCTGGGTGTCGTTGGACCCTTTATGACCCTTACCAGGACAAATGCAATTAGTGAAATGATTTAACAGAACAATAATTAGCATATAAAATAATGTAGACGACTGTGCATATGCTGGAGGTGTTACAATAAAGCAATAAGCCACGAGAGGCCGTGCGTTACTGTGATTTTAGCACAGGGATGACGTCCTAAAACTTCTTTCCCCGTGCTAAAATCATAGCAGTAACGCACGGTCTCGAGTGGCTTATTGCTTTTATAAAACGGCGGTCAACATAAAATACAATAAATACAACAATGTTTAATTCATGACTGTATTTATTTTGTATAAACTTACAATAAAGCATTCTTCCGCGACGCCAGGTAGTTCGATTAACAGTGTTGCTAGGCAACATGAGGGTGAAAATAACATTAACTTTTTCTTTTCAGTGGCGTATTAATATGGAATGATGTGAGGTGGTCCTAGGTGTGCGTTTATCGGGGATTTTACAACGGCTTCGAACGCAGCTCAGCCAATCAGATTTTAGGACCGGAACTATCCGTTTTATAAGAACAAATATACAGTATCTCAGTGCGACCAGACTTGAATGCATGTGTGAAACCACCCAAATTAAAATCGAACCTATTGATTGATTTTACAATATGTTTTGGGTACTACAAGGCACAAACCTTTCTGATTGTCCCAGCATGTTCAAACACATGAGTAAAACAACAGAAGGTTTTGTAAACTTTATCCAAATATGTTAATCCTGTAGACATTATGTTCTTTATAAAAGCAGCTTCATGTTTTAAAAGATGTTATTACCACTTTAGACCAAACTTGTGCTTGACAGATGGCTGTCGTACCTGATCACATTTCTCCATGGACCTCATTAGAGAGAGTGATGATGCTTTAAAGTGTGAAACATAAGTTTAAATAGCACACAATAAAAAAAACAAATCAGAGATCTTTAGAACTGCGCTAATTAGATCAGAAAAAAAAGGCATAAGCAAATAGACGACGGTGAGAATGTGAGATGTAAAACTGATGAAACGTGCTCTCTTCTTTATTGCCAAAGTGGCACTGTTGAGAAAAACACAGCCTGGAGCTGCAGTCACAGGGAGCAATTTACTGCACTGGAATAATGTTTAATATTGATACCATTATGAGGCAATCTCCTGTACCGGTGGCATCAGGATACCTAAATGAGATTTATGGAATTCAAAGCAAAGCAGTAACAAACAAAAGGCGAAGACATAACTTTTCACTTTCTAAAACTAACAGCGTAACAAGTGTGTTTATAGTACAGCTGGGCGGTTCCTGAATCACCCGCGTTAATGATTCGAATCTTCGTACTGAATCAGATATCACGAGTCCAAGGTCTCAGTTAACCCGAATCCTGTAAGTCCTCTGATTGGCTGCTGCTAAGTACACGAGGCGAGTGAGTAGACTTACCACAAACACCGCGGACTGTGATTTGGCCGAACCGTCTTCACTCCAGTCCGTGAATCTAAGTAATAAGTAAAATTTTCCAATAAACAAGCGGTTAAACACACTGGTGTTTGTTATGTGGCTGATTTTATGTACATGCTATTATTATTATTATCAGTAGTAGTGGTATAGATTAGTAATGCAGCATATTTTCTTGTAAGCAAAACAACAACAAAATAGTACGTATCATAGCCCTTCCCCATGGTAATTTATTGACTGTTTGTTTTGGTGCCACTGTGGCTGCCTGACTGGGTCATGTTACCATGGCAATTTGTTTTTGACCATCCCCCTTGAACCCTTGATCCATTGATATACCCATCTGATTGGTAGGCTAGTCCACCCCCCTCTCCCCCTCCTTGTCCCTATCCCCCCTGAGCAAGATTCCACTTAAAAAAAGTGTCAACTTGTGTGAGGTGCCAAGAGAATTAGAAGAGAAGGATTTATTTACAGATGAGTGCACAAGTGATATTTGGATGCATTTTCATGCATTAAATCAATCGCAATCAAGATGTCAGTACAAGTGACTCAAGTGATCACATTACTGAGTGACTCAGATTAACCCGAGTCCATAAAATGAACCAAATTTACCACCACTAGTTTACAGCGGTAAAAGAAAATGTATTTAAATACTTTTTGTTTTTGTTATTTGTTGCAGTGCATTTTTTTTTTTTAATTACACATGTATTTTGTACTTTGTACTTAGAAATATGAACAAAATATCTGTTTGTAATCACAAACCACATACTGATTTTTAGACATATTGATAGAAAAAAACAGTGCAGTAGACCCTTGACTTACGAATTTAATTGGTTTTGAAGGGCTGTTCTTAAGTCAAAATGTTCATTAGTTAAACCTGTTTTTCCCATAAGAAATAATGTAAATAGAGTTCATTCATGCCAGACCTCCCACCCCCCACACCTAATTTCTCTAATGTCTTAAATGGACTTTTTTGTTATAAATACAAGTATTTTTTCCCTTAAATCTTAAATTATAGAATAGATAATACTGTAATAAACAATAATAAACAACAATACACAGTAGTACTGTACTGTACATAAACACACATCACATTTCAGTACAGTACTGTACACCATAATACATTTCCTTCTTTTTATATAAATTGTATCTACCAGAAACAACAATAACTCTCATATTTCTCTATTATTTCCTTCTTTATTTCAATATTGTTGTATTTTGTAGGTGTGATTGCACGAAAGAAAGAATACTTTACTCAGTGACTTCCTTCTTCTCTCACACTCACTGTCCCCGCTGTCTGATACACAGTGACAGCTACTGGCAGGAGTAATTATACATCAACAAATAATAATAGATTTATTCATTTTCTTACCACTGCACTTCCTCTGCACATTCTTTGGGGACATTTTAATATTGAATTTTACAAAATATAAAGAAAACACCAGAAAAACACCGTCTGCTGTCCGAATGTTCGCTCACTGTATATATATACGTATATATATATAGAGAGAGAGAGAGAGATGGTTGGAGTCAACTTGTTCGTGGTGTCATGTGTTTCACGAATTTCTGTTCGTAATCCGAAATTTGTTCGTACGTTTAGTTGAAAAAGATTGTTCGTAACCCAAAATGTTCGTATGGTAAACCGTTCATAACTCAAGGGTCGACTGTATTTATATACTACAAATTAATAACATTCATTCTTTTGTTTCAAAGTCTTTGTGGGCATTTACAGCTTTAACATTTCTATGATAAAAGTTAGGGGTTTTACCTATTCCTCTAAGCAAATTGTCTTACATTTAAAATAAGGATTGAAGTCAGGTGATTGGCTAAGTCATTCTCCTCTAATAAGTCCAGGTACATTGCTCTAGTCATATTTTCTTCTACAAAATATAACAGCCCATGATCATTTGCAGAGACACAGCCCCATATCATGATGTTCCCATCTCCACATTTTACTGGGTATGGTGTTCTTGGGATCACCACTGGGCAGATACATGGACAAAGAAATTGCAACTCTTTCATTATCTAAACATAACAAGTTGTGTTTTTGTCACAACAAGTTGAAAGAGTTTTATTTCAAGTATTATTTTGGTTTGTCTTAAAGCTGTGTGCAGTTTTTATTGGAACTGTTGTTTCTGCTGCATTCAGGCCATCCTGCAAACAAATGTCAGAAAAACTTATGGTCATATCACACTGGAGGATTTTGATTGGAAAACTTACTGCCATTGTCATAAAGTCTTTTCCCACTATCAGTCTTTTCCTCACAGGCATTGCAAGAAGCTATGGGGAAATCTTGACCTCAGTTCTAAAGCTGGTGTTCAGTAATATATAAAATGGAATGCAGGCTCTGTATGACAACCTTATTCTGCTGATCTGGTTAAGAAAACGTTTTTATATTACGTGGCTGTCTCTTACAATCTGCAGGATGTGAATTACACCTGCTGTTCTTGTTTTGCACAGTAACACACCCAGTCAAGCAAAGCCTCAGTAGTCTATACATTTCACGAAATTAATTATATCTATTTCCTTTCTTTCTGTAGTGGTGTTTCTGAACTTTTAACTCAAGAATCCAATTTTTTTGCCGCTCAGGTGGCGCAGCGATAAAAACACACGCTGAGCGGCCACATGAACAATGATTGGCCTGTTGTTCAGATGGGCGGGACTAAGCCGGTTGGGGTCTCTCTCTCTCATGACTGGTGCAATTACGTTCTCTGCTGGCTGATTGATGGCGCCTGCACAGAGATGAGAAAAGAGTGCTCTCAGGGTGTGTCTCCGTACACAACGCTGAGCTGCACTGCACTCGTCAAAGTGTAGGTGATAAGATGCATACGGCATGCTGCCCACGTGTCGGAGGGGGCGTGGGTTAGCTTCGTTCTCCTCAATCAGAGCGGGGATCGGCATTGATGGAGAGGAAGCATGACGCAATTGGGCAATTGGACGCGCTAAAAAGGGAGAAAAAGGGGAGAAATTCATAAAGAAAAATTAAAAAAAAGAATCCAAATATTTAAATACATATGTTAGTGTTTCCTAACAGAATTTCTATTTACTACATACTGTTATTGCAGAGTTTTTCATGTTCCAGTTTCCTTCCCACCTAAAACAAAAAACAAAGGTGTATTGGCAGCTTTAAGTTTCCTGTAAGAAAGAGAAAGTAAATCTATGAGTGTGTTGTGTGTTATGGATTGTCACTCTGTGTAGGTGTGTTACTGCATTGCATCCAGTGATTTTGAGGAAGTCGAACCCACCGCAACCATGACCAGGATAAAATGGTGGTATAACCTGAAAATAAAAGAAAGATACATTTCTAATTAGCTTTTTATGTAACAATTAAAGCCAAAACTTGACATACATGTAGTGATGTATTTTTTTTGTTAAAATAATATGCATTATGCATCCAGCAACTTAAAATTGGCAAAACCTTGAAATCGGCACCTTAACGCTTGACTGAAGCTTACTGCCAAGGAAAGGCAGGAGTAGAGGATTCTTACCCTCACATCACTCTCTAAGCCCATGGCAAAGTAAAGTTTGCTTGACTGTGGAGAATCACCCCCCTTCCAGTAGCTTCCATGTCATGGCAGACACGTCATGTGGTTCTTGGATTATATTTGATGATCTGAACAAATTCCCACCTAGCATAAGCTGTCAGGTTAGGTTTTCCTACTGAATTTGACAAGAGACCATTTTTCGACATACTTTTTAATAGATGCAGTCAAACTAGTCCTATACACACTGATCAGCCATAAAAAACCATAAAGCCTTAAAACCACCTCGTTGTTTCTACACTCACTGTACATTTTATCAGCTCCACTTACCGTATACAAGCACTTTATAATTCTACAATTACTGACTGTAGTCCATCTGTTTCTCTGCATGCTTTGTTAGCCCCCTTTCATGCTGTTCTTCAATGGTCAGGACTCTCCCAGGACCACTACAGAGCAGGTATTATTTAGGTGGTGGGTCATTCTCAGCACTGCAGTGACACTGACATGGTGGTGGTGTGTTAGTGTGTGTTGTGCTGGTATGAGTGGATCAGACACAGCAGCACTGCTGAAGTTTTTAACACCTCACTGTCACTGCTGGACTGAGAATAGTCCGCCAACCAAAAATTTCCAACAGCGCCCCATGGGCAGCGTTTTGTGACCACTGATGAAGGTCTAGAAGATGACCAACTCAAACAGCAGCAATAGATGAGCCATCGTCTCTGACTTTACATCTACAAGTTGGACCAACTAGGTGTTGGTGTGTCTAAAAGAGTGGACAGTGAGTGGACATGGTATTTAAAAACTCCAGCAGTGCTGCTGTGTCTGATCCACTCATACCAGCACAACACACACTAACACACCACCACCATGTCAGTGATGAGAATGATCCACCACCCAAATAATACCTGCTCTGTAGTGGTCCTGTGGGGGTCCTGACCATTGAAGAACAGGGTGAAAGCAGGTTTAAAAAGTATGTAGAGAAACAGATGGACTACAGTCAGCAATTGTAGAACTACAAAGTGCTTCTATATGGTAAGTGGGGCTGATAAAATGGACAGTGGGTGTAGAAACAAGGAGTACAACTTCCTACACCAGTTAAAAACAATATCAAATGAAGACTCTAAGCATCTGTATAAATAATTTTAACCCATGATGTTTTCGAAAAACCCACAATAAAGTGTTTTAATCATTCAGTCACACATTTCTCGGGAGAACAGGAGCCTAGATACACACAAAACAAGCTAGAAAGCCATGCAGAGTGATGAGCGATTGCAGGCTCTATTTTTAGATCTGTAAGAGGGAAAAAGTGCAACTGCACTGATAGACATTGCAGCTGCAATTTAAGATCATCAATCACTGCCACCATGGCTAAATGGTCAGCTGGCACTGAGGCTCCCCTCTCACACTCAGCTACCACTGAAAATGGGATTTGCTGTGCAAAAATTATGGCTGTCATGTTTCATATGTTATACAGTAATACAGAGCTTTGGGCTTGCCAGAGGAACTTGACAGACAAGTGGCATTATTACGGTGACATACTTGTCACTTCCTGCCACAGGTTTGCAAGAGAATAACCTGAATTAATAGAGTACTATGTTACAGCAAACACTAAAAATACAAACCACATTTCCAGCAAAGTTGGGACATTTAGTACAATGCATTAAAAAGAAGAATATGTAATTTGTTGATTCTCTTGAATTGTCTTGAATTTATTTAACTGACAAAGTTAGAAAGAAATGAATTCCAGTGTTTTCACTGATCAACTTCATTTTAATTTCTAAAAATATAAACAAATTTAGAAATTGATGCTTGCAACACTATCAAAAATGTTGGATAGAGGCAATCTAAGAGTGAAAAGTTTAGAGAATTTTGAAGTTATAGTGTATTGATGCATTCCACCATAAGCAGGTGAATTGGTAACAGGTGAGGGAATCAGTTAGAACAGTCTATATGGGTAGATACTCACCACTTTGTAACAAACTTTGTGAAAAAATTATCAATCATTTTAAAGAGAACACTTATTAAAGCAAGATTGTAGGTCATTTAGGTCTTTCACCATCTGTCATACATAATTAAGTGAAAAGATTCAGGAAATCTAGAGAAATCTCAGTCCATGTAGAGCAAGGCCAGAATCTAGTGTTGTGAGATGACATTGCATTAAAAACTGTCATGCTACTGTAATAAATACAACCTTATGGGTTTGGATGTACTTTGGAAAAACACAGTCTGCTGCTTCATCAAGACATGTAACCTAAAATTGTATTACATAAAGACAAGGCAAACATCAATTCTATACAGAAACGTGGGCCTGTGCTCATCTGAGATGGATCAAAAGACAGAGTAAGTGTTCTGTGATCACATGAGTCCACATTTCAGCTTGTTTTGGGTAAAAACTGACATCAAGTTTTTCTTGCCAATGACAAAAAGTGCCATCCAGACTGTTATCAGTGAAAGGTGCAAAAGCCAACATCTGTCATGGCTTTGGGGGTTCATCAGCATCATGAAAAGGAGAATCTGACAGCAGCAACCAAAGACTGTTGCAAGCAAGAATGGAGAAAAGAATCCACACAACAATTAGTTTCCTTATTCCCAAACCATTAAAATGTCTCATTGTGGACGCCCAGGTGGCGCAGCGGGATATCCTGCTAACACACCAGCGTAGAGACCCAGGTTTGAGTCTCGGCTCTGCCACCGGTCGGCTGGGCGCCACCTAGCGGGCACAATTGGCAGTGTCTGCTGGGTTGGGGAAATGACCGGACTAAGTGGGTGGGGTCTTCAGACGCTGTGCAAGGACCCTGGTTAGCAGACCGAGGCACCTGTGCAGAAGCATGGGCGTAAAGAAGGGGTCCGCTAGGACTGTGCACGCATCGGGGGGCACATGAGCAGCAAATAAACCCTCCTTGAAAGCAATCAGGGATCCTCAGTGGTGGAAGACTAATTGACTACGCTAAATCAGAAGAAAAAGGGAGAAAATGCATAAATGAATAGAAAAAAAGTCTCATTAATAGTAAAGGTGATGAAACACAGTGCTAAACATGCCTTTGGAAATCTTTACAAGATGTCCCAACTTTTCTACAACAATTAACATCACAGTTGGTTTTGAAACAGATGCAGAATGTCTTTAACTCTATATCAGATCTCTATAACACTGAAGGCAGTGGGACGGAAGTGGCTTGAATTAAAGAGTTGGAGAAAATAAAGCGGAGGCGGGAGGAGAGGCGGCAAATGGCTGCTTGTTTTATGATTCACTTGCTAAAGCGAGTTAGTCATCTCCGAGTGACACTTTGGGGTGGATATGATTCAGTTATCCTGCAAACCAACATTGTAGTCTTTTTTTCTGCTTATAATAGGTTTGGATAGTGGAGCAGAGTGCTTTCAGTACACATCTTTCTGCTGCAATTCACAACAAAACAGATTCATGCAGGCTTATGGACCAAGTGACATCACTGAGACATTGTGCTTTTTATATTTATGCTTCAAAAGGTATTTATCTCCCATCTACTTTTGACACAAATGACTTTTAGAGTGCCGCACAGTGGTGCAGGTTTTGTGTGCCCACAGAAACACGGGATCGGTAAACCTCGATTCTCTAGTTACTGTCCAATGAGGAATTCTGCTTATGCTTTAATTTGCCCCTGTAATAGGTCCATGTAGCATTTTTATTTATTTTCTTTTTTAGTTTTTCCTTTTATCTTCTAATCTAGTCATTTTTAATTCCCCACTACAACCTTGCTGGCCAAGAAGAGCCTTAAACTAATAGCCACCACCTCAGACAAGTGTGCAGTTGCTGCCACTTCTTTACACCATTCAGCAGAAGATTTGGTACAGACAGTGGTACCACATACAGAGCTCTTGTTCACGAGCTGATCCGCATATGAACTCGCCCCGTGTAGTTGAAAAGATGCAGTCGACTACTGCACACGTGTCGGAGGTGGTGTGTGTCAGTCTCAGCTCTCCTCAACAAGACTGGAGATTAACATCAGTAAAGAGGAAGCATAATGCAATTGGGTAATTGGATACGCTAAAAGTCGGGAGAGAAAAGGGAGAAAATGCATAAAAAAATAATAATAATAAAAAGAAAACCCTTTCTGATCCTCCTTCCATCAGACATGATGAATTGTCTCTGTTTACCACCCAGACAGGCTGGTAGCACCAGTAAGATTCAAACTTAAGAGCTTGAAGCATTGGTTACAATAGATTTAAACAGATTTTTAGATTGTAGTGTAAGGGAGTATAATATTATTAATTTTTTATTTATTATTATTTTTTTATATGATGATTATTTATATTTTTTTATAACCCTAACCCTAGATTTTACAGAGCTGAATATTTTTCAAGGCATTGTATTTCATTTTTACGTTCTTGTGAATGGAGCTGGCTGTCAACTTTGCCAGCTTCCCCAAAAGGGCATTTTGCTCAGAGCTTTAGGAGTTAATATCTGTTTAGGTAGTAAAGTTAAAAGGCTTGATGTGGTGGATTTACCACCAAACCCACCTCTGCCATCTCAGCTTGGCACTGTGTGTATATATAGATCAAGCTGGGTTTCCTGGATGCTCCATTTGAACCTAATTCAGGATTTAAAGCCGCTCTGGGGTGCAGTTATGCAACATTAAACGCTTTTAGGCTGTTAGAGTGTAGCTTCATCCTCTCTAATAGTGCAGAAAGTCTTGGTTGTTAACACAGGTTTTTTTGCATTGTTCTATGACCAGCTTTTTCTTCTCAAATGACAGTTTTGATGAGAAGAACAGGAATCACATTTCAATGATGGGAGTAAAGAGGGAGGATGGGGACTGGTGCAAGGTGCAGAGCTCATAATCAGAAGCTGGCGGATGACACACAAGGGCCACTGAACCAGTTACCTGCTGCATTTAGAGATGTGATTAGACTCCTAGGATTTTACTTAGAACATTACTGAAGGCATAGTGACAAAGACTCACTCAACTGTGAGCTCAACAATGTTCACATGGTTGTTGTGTTTTATTACTGTTGTGCAATACTTTCATGCATCTACAAATTGTTTTAATCCACACCATAAAATGGAACTGGTTTTCTCATAAACGTACCAGTTAAAATACCAGTCCTGTTTACATAGCTCACTTTTACTCAGTTCTTAAGGTAGGTCCACATTAGTACAGCAGTGCAATAGGTTTTCACTGTACAGTGGTTTAAATGTGTAGCTCGTTGAAGATGTGGTGATCATAGTCTGCCATCTGCTGGTGCAGCATCAAGTTGGATAAGGAATTATCACTATAAGACTGACACAATAATTTAAACATTAATTTGTATTGAAGCAGTTGGCATTTTAAACCATTAATCAACTATAATAAGGTAAAAACTGAGGTGATAACTGGTTACAAATGTAAAACTGCAATCTCTAATTCACAGGAGCATTCACACTGCTGCTGGTACTCAGATACATCCTGTTTTCTTTAGTTACCTTTGAGATGTTGGAAAGACACAAACCTGGGTCCATATGGATCCACAATTTACACAGCATGGTTAGAAAACTAACAACCGATTAAGTAGATAACCTGTAATCAAAGTGTGGCAAGGCATCGTTTAGGGAATGGATATAAAACCATATCTAAGGCTTTAATCACTCCAGGAAGACAGTGGTCTCAGTTTAAAACAGAAGATTTTAAAAAAAGAAGGTTGGCACAACCTTAATATTTAATCCAAGTAGATAAAAGCAATTCACCAAGTTGTCTTTTTCTACATTAGTAAAATTAAGTGTATTTTCTTTCTATTGTGACTTTTGTCTTCTTCGTATTGAGCTGAAATTATATCTTTTTTCCTGCAATGAGTGTTGTGTCATTTGCATATTGAAGGTCATTGATGTTTTTTCCACCAACCTTGAATCCCCGATAGTCTTTCTGTAGTCCTACTTCTCTCATATATTCAGCATACAGATTAAACAGGAATGGTGACAGAATGCAGCCTTGTCTAACTCATGTGCTGATGCTAATCCACATTATTTAGGAGGTAAGAGAAAAAGCAGAAAGGTCAGCCACATGGAGACAGTAAGAACTCATTGAAGACAGTGACTGGAAACGAGAATCAAGCCCAGGACCTTAAGAACTATATTGATGAGTCTGTTTTTTGTCTGTTTTGTTTAACAACTCGATTTTTTTCTTGTTATTAGAGTGCAATATGCAGTACATGTTCAGACCTAAACATACCATGTATTAAAAGATTTTTAAAGTCCTTAACTACATATGGGAAACCTGTTAATGCGTTCCATGGTCCTGTGGAACTGCATATATTTTAGGCTAATGTAAAATAATGGGGTTGTTTTTGACACTTAGACACTGAAAATAACACAAATATAATATAAAAAAACACTGAAATACAATAAAACCTGCACTTTACCTTAACTTCTTTATTTTCTTATGCTTCTTAATTAGTGGAGAGATCTTATGAGCAGTAATAATTAAGAGTTTTAGTGTTTCAATGTCATTCTTTTAATACATTAAGTCACATTAAGCTTTTTAATGATAAGCATTTTAGACTCTCTTGGAATGGCTGATTATCTAAATTCTCTCGGAAAAGCTGATTCTCACAATTTCTCAGTACCTCGAGCTGTAACACAAGTTTAAAAGTGAAACAGTGAGGAAAAATCCAGCTAAACACAGATACCGTGGACTCAGAGTGGATTTGACGGTTATTCCACACAAATGCAGATTCGTCTCATATTTGCACTTTGATGACGCTCAAGCCAAGCACTGAACAAAGCAGCAGTCGCACACGAGTTGAGTTTAAAGAAAAAGGCTGAGTTTAAGGGTACAAATTTTTTGACGAAGGTAGTTGAGTTTCAATGATTTTGAGATTAGGAGGCGTTGAGTTACAAGGTACCACTGTATCTTTTAATCAAAATGGAGAGGTGGAAAACTGTGGACAGATGACAAAATGTTTTTAGTACCACTAGAAGGCACTAGTGCACAACTACAGTACTGGATTTGTGAAGTCAGTTTAGAATCACCCTTAGCATAAAAAAAAAACAGTGGTTGTTCGCGCATGTGCAGTTCATTATTGTGTTTTTTTTGCCTCAACCCTCCTAAAGGTTCAACGGGTTCATTGTTTCAGTACAAAAATCAGTCATCAAAATAAGTGATTTCTACAGTTTTACTAAAAGAAAGTCAGTAGGGATTTTCTAAAGCCACTTTATTTATTAAACTTAGCAAATTAACTGACTGTGTAACTAGAAGCTAAGAAGTCAATCAAATGTTTTGAAGACTTTAAGGAATAACGTTACAAAATCAAGTTTTCTTCGAGTGTTGTTTCATGACCTAAATCATCATTCAATGTGACAATATGCAATAACTGCGGAAATCAGAAAGATGTGATTTATTTTTGTTTCTACAACACTGCAACTAATTAACCAGTTAATAACTAATAAATGTGCTTAATGCTATTCAGTAGCTCTGGGTGCTAACACAATGTAAAGCTAATAAAAGACAGTGAGGAAGGCTTTAGCTGGGTGTAACGCATGAAAGGAGCAAAGAGATTTAATTTAGTGGAAGAAACCAAACAAAACAGGGGGGTCCGTAATAAATGAACTGCCAAAGAAATATAACAATTATGCTATTAATTAAATATGTAAATGCTGGTCTGATATGTATAATTTGAGCACAAGCAAAGCAAAAATCTTAAATACATTAAATTACAATTAAATCTGACCAGTTGTTAACAGCGGATGAGCATTGCTGTCACTTGGAGGCGCCCACAAACTGTGAGCTCAGACTGGAGCTGTTCGATTCCACACATTTTGGAGTCAACACCGGTTCTGATTCGAGGTTGGGAATCGAATCAGTCGACTTTAAGAAACAATTTTGCTATGCAATGGAAATAGTTTACGTATAGTATAAGACTAATAGTATAAGTATACTATACACAATTAAGAATAATATCATGGAATGCAGAGTATGTGTGTGTGCAGCACAGCATCATGGTCCTGGATTCAGTCCTGGTTTTAAGATATTCTTTATTTGTCATATATACAGTACATATACAGGTGTACAGTACAATGAAATTCTTTCTTCGCATATCCCAGCTTGTTTGGAAGCTGGGGTCAGAGCGCAGGGTCAGCCATCGTACGGCGCCCCTGGAGCAGACAGGGTTAAGGGCCGTGCTCAAGGACCCAACAGTGGCTGCATAGCAGAACCTGGATTTGAACCGCCAATCTTCCGGTTGATAGCCCAAAGCGCTACCCACTAGGCTACCACTGTCCCTTCTGGTACTGTCCCTTTCTGGTACTGTCTGACATTAAGATACTCTGGTTGTTTCCCATCATCTAAAACAGTACAGTACTGGACTATTTGTCTTACCTTGTCCCTAGGTGTTAGTTAATGAATGAATGAGTGAGTGTGTGATGGCGTGCAATGGGTTTTCCTGCCAAGCGCCTAGTGTTTCTGCATGAATTTGGACCAACCATGGTACTAATGAATGAAGGATTATAAAATGCCAGTAGGACTTCAAATTATTATTATTTTCCCAGCACTTTAATTATTCCAAAAGGATGCAAGCTGTTGATCAGTCTCTCAAAAAAGCTTCTATTAACTTTTTACCAAATTTCTAATTATAGTGGTTTAGTCAACCATGCTTTCTTCAAGTCCTGTCATTGTATTTTAAATTTTAATTTAATTAGTGATATTGTACAGTTTTGTAAAGTATTATAATTTATTGTTTGGATTTATTTAGTTTTTTAGGTTTGATATTTACTAATCTGGTTTTAGTAATCTAGGATACTGAAATCTGATCACCTAAAATCTAAAACATACAAGACAAATGAGCTCTCCAGCCAAATAGACAGATGTGTTTATTAGTTGGTGTGTACTATGGGACTAGACTGTTTGTTTAATGTGTTTCTAGTAAAAAAAAATTGTAAAATGAAGGCAATTGCTGTATGTGTGGGAAATAGAATATTTCATTTGTTACACCTGACATTTTGTAAAACATGGAGTCAGCAATGCACCCAGAAGTACTGTAGGTAAAATGTGTTGTTTTTATATCCCCCATTACAATAATATTTCATTATTTTACATTTTTCAGTTTTTGTTATTATATTATTTTGGTTTATTTAAATCATTTTGTAATCTATAAACATCCTGGTAAGTGTTAAAGTAAAACAATTGGCCACTCTAAACCTTCCCTTGTTGTTGTAAGTGTTGTGTGTGAATAAGGGTGTCTTACTGCCTGGTGTTCCAGGGGCCCAGACTATCCTTAATCCGTCCTTGGTGCCATACGGTGCGTCTCGTCGAGGAGAGCCTTGTGTGCGGTCCGGGCGAGCTTCTGGCTTTTTGTTCGCGCTGTAACCCTAAAAAAAACACTTATGTTCTCCGGGTCACTTTGAAAATATTGACCCCTAACAGCTACTTTTTAAAACTTCGAGCTAGGAGGACGGGGACAGTGCCATACGGTGCGTCTCGTAGAGGAGAGGCTCCTGTGCGGTCCGGGCGAGCTTCTGGACTTTTGTTCGCGCTGTAACCCTAAAAAACCACTTATGTTCTCCGGGTCACTTTGAAAATATTGACCCCTAACAGTTACTTTTTAAAACTTCGAGCTAGGAGGACGGGGGCAGTGCCATACGGTGCGTCTCGTCGAGGAGAGCCTTGTGTGCGGTCCGGGCGAGCTTCTGGCCTTTTGTTCGCGCTGTAACCCTAAAAAACCACTTATGTTCTCCTGGTCACTTTGAAAATATTGACCCCTAACAGTAATCTATTTTTTTACTTCAAGCTAGGAGGACGGGGACAGTGCCATACGGTGCGTCTCGTAGAGGAGAGCCTTGTGTGCGGTCCGGGCGAACTTCTGGACTTTTGTTCGCGCTGTAACCCTAAAAAACCACTTATGTTCTCCTGGTCACTTTGAAAATATTGACCCCTAACAGTAATCTATTTTTTTACTTCAAGCTAGGAGGACGGGGACAGTGCCATACGGTGCGTCTCGTAGAGGAGAGCCCCCTGTGCGGTCCGGGCGAGCTTCTGGCCTTTTGTTCGCGCTGTAACCCTAAAAAACCACTTATGTTCTCCTGGTCACTTTGAAAATATTGACCCCTAACAGTAATCTATTTTTTTACTTCAAGCTAGGAGGACGGGGACAGTGCCATACGGTGCGTCTCGTCGAGGAAAGCCTTGTGTGCGGTCCGGGCGAGCTTCTGGCCTTTTGTTCGCGCTGTAACCCTAAAAAACCACTTATGTTCTCCGGGTAACTTTGAAAATATTGACCCCTAACAGTTACTTTTTAAAACTTCGAGCTAGGAGGACGGGGACAGTGCCATACGGTGCGTCTCGTGCTAGGAGGACGGGGACAGTGCCATACGGTGCGTCTCGTAGAGGAGAGCCCCCTGTGCGGTTCGGGCAAGTTTCTGACCCTCTGTTCTCCCTGTAACCCTAAAAAACCACTTATGTTCTCCGGGTCACTTTGAAAATCTTGACCCCTAACAGTTACTTCTTAGAACTTCGAGCTAGGAGGACGGGGACAGTGCCATACGGTGCGTCTCGTAGAGGAGAGTCCCCTGTGCGGTCCGGGCGAGCTTCTGGCCTTTTGTTCGCGCTGTAACCCTAAAAAACCACTTATGTTCTCCGGGTCACTTTGAAAATATTGACCCCTAACAGTTACTTCTTAAAACTTTAAGCTAGGAGGACGGGGACAGTGCCATACGGTGCGTCTCGTAGAGGAGAGCCTCGTGTACGGTCCTGGTGAGCTTCTGGCCGTCTGTTCTTCCTGTAACCCTAAAAAACCACTTATGTTCTCCGGGTCACTTTGAAAATATTGACCCCTAACAGTTACTTTTTAAAACTTCAAGCTAGGAGGACGGGGACAGTGCCATACGGTGCGTCTCGTAGAGGAGAGCCTTGTGTGCGGTCCGGGCGAACTTCTGGCCTTTTGTTCGCGCTGTAACCCTAAAAAACCACTTATGTTCTCCGGGTCACTTTGAAAATATTGACCCCTAACAGTTACTTTTTAAAACTTCGAGCTAGGAGGACGGGGACAGTGCCATACGGTGCGTCTCGTGCTAGGAGGACGGGGACAGTGCCATACGGTGCGTCTCGTGCTAGGAGGACGGGGACAGTGCCATACGGTGCGTCTCATCGAGGAGAGCCCCCTGTGCGGTCCGGGCGAGCTTCTGGCCTTTTGTTCACGCTGTAACCCTAAAAAACCACTTATGTTCTCCGGGTCACTTTGAAAATATTGACCCCTAACAGTTACTTCTTAAAACTTTAAGCTAGAAGGACGGGGACAGTGCCATACGGTGCGTCTCGTCGAGGAGAGCCTCGTGTACGGTCCTGGTGAGCTTCTGGCCGTCTGTTCTCCCTGTAACCCTAAAAACCACTTATGTTTTCTGGGTCACTTTGAAAATCTTGACCCCTAACAGTAATCTTTTTTTTTACTTCGAGCTAGGAGGACGGGGACAGTGCCATACATGGCTGAATTACTGACCGGGCCAGTGGGGCCAGCGCTCACGGGCCCATGAGGTCAGGGGGCCCCGGGTGGGCCGTGGCCCAAAACATTTTGCGATGCCTATCAACATTTATGATACAATATGTTTTTATTTCCGAGGGCCCTCCATTTTAAGGATCCTCTGACTATTAGGGACTTTGACCCCAGGGCCTCTTGGGGGCCCTAGCCATGCTTTTGGGGCCCCTAGCCATGCTTTTGGGACCTAGCCAAAATACTTCTCTGTTATAGTTGACTCCACTCCAGACCTTGCTCATGTGGACCAACTTACTTTTATTTTCAGGTTTGTTAATAATGACGGACATGTAGTTGAGCGTTTTCTAGCTTTTGAGCCTATTGAAAACCATAGTGGGGACAGTTTGGCAGAGTGTGTCGTTGCTATGGTGGAGAATCTGGGCCTAGACTTATCCAACTGTAGGGGCCAGTCATATGATAATGCAAGTAACATGTCGGGAAAGTACAATGGAGTCCAAGCTCATCTTAAACAAAGAAACCCTTTGATTTGTTATGTCCCCTGTGCAGCACATTCACTGAATTTAGTTGGTGTCAATGCTTTTGACAGTAGCCCAGAAGCTGGACGTTTTTTTGACTTTGTACAGGCAATGTACACATTTCGTGCATCATCTACACACAGGTGGGGAAAGGTTTTCCGTGATACTGATATCAAACTCTTTGCCCAGGGGCCCCGACTATCCTTAATCCGTCCTTGCTTATAGATGTGACTAAGTGAGTACATGTGTAGATAGATGTGTATTGCTCCTGCCCTGCGCCCAGTGGGGTGGCACTGGACCCACCATGACCCTGACCAAGATGATGCGGTTAGCGTAGATAAATTAACGGCTAAATAATAAAATAAAATAAAATAAATAATTACAAAAAAAGCACCAAACTCTTTTCCTATAGAAGGGGAGAATTGACTCCACAGTTATAATTCCACTACTGATTCTCAGCGCTTGGAGTTGGTGAGTCGACTCTTTTTGGGATGAACTCCAGCCCTGGCAGATACACTGAAAGCCGGATGCTGGAAGATGGACTTTCAGATGTCAGGCACTTCATAGCTAAATTGACTAATTAATCGTTTGCCGTGTGGAGTGATAGCATCTCAAAGTCATAGCCTATCTGTAGACATAAAGAGGATTGCATTTCAACGGGAACTGGTGTATATGTAGAACAGTATGGGGGTGCACATGGTAGAGAATAAGTAAATTGATTGGACGCTGTTTAAACGGAGGCACCGAGTGATATCGACCAGACAACAAACCCCGATTTAGTTTAAAAAAAAATCCCGTCGATCTCACACACGGACCATGGCAGCGGTAACAAGCCCGGAATCGAGCGCTCAGCCGCGGGTTTACTTCCAAACACCCCCCGGGACTGAAGAGGAAGTCCCCCAAAAACAAGGACGAGTGACGGTGAAATATGACAGAAAGGAGCTGAGAAGGAGGCTCAATCTGGAGGAGTGGATAGTTAGCCAGTTAATGAATTTATACGACTGTGAGGTAGGAGCGATACACCGAACCGCATCACTTTGTTACACTGAATCCTTTGTTAGAAGAAGCGCTGTTTTATAAGCCGTGTTCCGTCTAATGATATTAATGGTCTTATTAGCTTTTGTTTTAGTTATATGAACGTGGATGCTGTACTGTATTTGTGGTTTGCATACCGGCATTTAGACAGTTATGAGGTTTTTTGAAGGGCGTGGCGACATCCAACTACAGACAAAGCCGTAAAACAAAAGGTGCAGGTGCTGACAAAAGCATCCTTCATAATACCTACACAGCCCCGGCTTTTCCTTATATTACATACTGGCCTATTTCAAGCACCTCAATTTTACAAAAAATATACTGTTACATCTTTTTCCACCAGAGAAGCCTTGTTTAAGCCAATATAAGGAATTAAGATCACCGCATAAACCTATAATGCATGCTCATTTGGTAACTGGTAGCATATTGCATTGCATTACTTGCAATATCAAAGGCACCCTTGTTCAGCCAAAGAGGTGATGTCATCTGTTCAGACATGTAAAGCATGGTGAAGTAAGTGGGTGAATTATTCTGACCCACCACATTGCTGTCTCAGGCCGGGAGCTTGAACAGAGCTTTGTTCCTTCTGAATGCTTTATTCAGATCTAAGTTCTGGTTTAGCTGTGTATAACAAGCCGAAGTGTTCAGGCCTGTGTTTCAGTGCTGTGTCACTAACGGATAAATAAATCTACCTGTCCCAGGTGATTGCAAGACCACTCAAAAATAATCAATTCATTTGACTTGATTCACCTGTGGACGTGGGATATTACAGCAGTGTTCTGTATTCCAGTTTTCTTTTGTTTGACAATTATTGTGTTCATATGTGTCCATATTTGTGTGGAACTGATTTACACAAAGCATGGTGAAGTAAGTGGGTGAATTATTCTGACCCACCACATTGCTGTCTCAGGCCGGGAGCTTGAACAGAGCTTTGTTCCTTCTGAATGCTTTATTCAGATCTAAGCTCTGGTTTAGCTGTGTATAACAAGCTGAAGTGTTCAGGCCTGTGTTTCAGTGCTGTGTCACTAATGGATAAAGCTACCTGTCCCAGGTGATTGCAAGACCACTTAAAATAATCAATTAATTTTACTTGATTCAGCTGTGGACATGGTATATCACATTATATGTGTTCATATGATGTATTTATCGCAACATATTTGTGTGGAACTGATTTACACAACTGAATTTAGCAATTTCAATGATAAATATATACATTAAAAACATATTTTCTACAAAATAGGCTGGGTCTGGAATATATATATACTATTTAATATGTGAAAGTAATAGATATGTTAGTTGTATTTGTATCAGATTTGTGTCTTACTCTTTACATGCTCATTACATGAAGCACATCCTCAGCCGACATGCTCAGTTTGACTGATTCATCAGCAGCGTGTTTAAGTGAATACATTTGCAGCCATTGTTCATTTATTGTAAATACGGACATGTCAAATACTTTGAAAAAGAAATTATGAAATTCTTAAGCAGCTTTCAAAGATTCATCTTCCATTCAAATTGCTGCAGAGCATTAAAATCACCATCCCAAAATGTGCATGGTAAGGCCTATTTCATAACAGTTGTGCATGTCTGAGAGGCTGATGGCAGTTTGTCGTAGTACATGTGTTAAAAACAGCAGATATGATCAGCGTGAAGACCTGAGAGACAAGCTTTGGTTGACTTCACAAGGTGCTTGGGATCACTGTCTTGTTGAAAAGTCCAATTATCACCAAGGTTCAGTTTCACAAAAAGCATAACATACCTCCTCGAAACACCTTGTCATTTCTGTGAATCCATGGTTCCAGTCACACTGTCAAGGTCCTGCAGGAGAAAGACATCCCCATTCCCCACTTTATTACTAACCCTTTTCCATCCTTGACTGTGGAAAAAGTATTTCTCTGGACCATTCCTGTGCTTCATGATTAAAAATAGCTTGTCTCATGGCGTTTGACCTTGAAGCCACTGACAAATTTGTCCCAGTTTTTATCAGATCATCTTGTATGTTTTTTTGCCATAACATGGGGGTTTGTCTACGTTTTCCTGATGAAATTGTCCACGTTTTTTGATAACTATCCAGACAATTATCAAAAGCCATCATCTGTTGGTATGAGGGTGCATCAGTGCCAATGGCATGGGTCATATGCATATATGTAAAGGTATCATTGACATGGAGGTATATATTATGATTTTAGAGACACAGATGTTCCCATTAAAGTGATGTCTTTACCCAGAGCATGTCCATGGTTATTTTATGTCAGACCTCATTCTATATGCACACTACAGCATGGCTTTGTAGACTCAGAGTATGTGTGCTGCACTGGCCTGCCTTTAGTTTAGATAATGCATCATGAACAGGAGAATCAGACAATGGTGACCATGGACTGTTGAGCACCTGAAGTCTTGAATTAAGCAAGAAATGGGCAAAAATTCCACTTAATAAACTACAACAATTAGTAATGAACATAGGAAAATAAGCCGCGCAGGTGGCGCAGCGGTAAAAACACACGCTGGAACCAGAGCTGTGATCTCGAATACATTGTATCGAGTCTCAGCTCTGCCTGCTGGATGGGCTGAGCGGCCACATGAACAACGATTGGCCTGTTGTTCAAATAGGGTTGGTATTAAGCTAGATAGGGTCTCTCTCATAACTAATGCAATTACGACCTCTGCTGGCTGATTGATGGCGCCTGCAAAGAGATGGGAAAAGAGTGCTGTCAGGGTGTGTCTCTCCGTACACAGTGCTGAGCTGCACTGCACTCGTCAAAGTGTAGGTGACAAGATGCATACGACTGCTGCCCACGTGTCGGAGGGGGCGTGGGTTAGCTCAGTTCTCCTCGATCAGAGCGGGGATCAGCATTGGTGAAGAGGAAGCATGACTCAATCGGGCAATTGGACGCACTATAAGGGAGAAAATGAGGGAGAAAAAAAATAATAAAATAGGAAAATAAAATACGTAAATACAGAATGTAATATGAGCTCACGAAATAGCCGGTTCTCTGAATTGACTGTAAATTGTCCTATAATTGTCATATAAATTGGCTATGTCTGTATTAAATTAGATAACCCCTTTTTGGGACAGTTTTATAGTTTATGTCATGTATTTACTAAATTATGACAAAGTAAAACTACTTACATGACATGTTAATAACCTAAATGCAAAAGGTTGTTCCATTGCTATACTGAACTTCAGTGTGGATATCCAGATGTGGTAGTGCTGCAGAGTAATGCTGGCTGGTTAGATTTTTTTTCCAGTCATATTTCTTTCTACTCAGTTAATGTACTTACACACTCGTAAAAAACTAGGCAGCTTTCGCTCTTTAATGGGTTTGCCCGGTAAACAATAAAGTATCTATCTGGTGCAATGACAGCTGTATTTAAAAGCTGAAAGATTATAAAGCATAGGGAAAGAAAGTTCTACAAATCTAAAAGAGCCTGGAGATTTTAGAAAGAGCAAGTGAAAAACAGAAAATGCTGAATAAATAGTAGCCTACTAATTTGGACCGGGTCATTGCATTTGGCATCCTGCAGAAACCATTCGCATCAGCATCTCAGGCCACAGGGCTAAAACGGCTCTGAATGTCATCAATAAATCACTATAATTGTCACTTGATTATGTTTTAGAAAGACAAAGAACACAGCGAACACGTCATGCTCTGCTCTTGTGTGTTCTGACAGGAAGTGAATGAGGGTTATCGGCCCCCCACACAAGGGTTTTTAACCCATCCTGTTTTGTAAAGAAGGACAGAGGGAGGAAATTGCAAACAAAGACCATAATGTAACATCTTATTCAAGATCATGTAAACAATAGCTGTCTGCTGTAAATAAATCTGGTCTGCTGATTTGCTTTTTTTATCAGATGCATTGAAGAATAAGAGACAAAGAATAAAACACGTAAATACGTAAATAACCATGCAGATTCCAGACAGGGCTGCACAAAAAATGCATCATTATTTTCAATAAAAGTTGGGTTTCTTTAGTGCAATTTACTATTGCCACCTAACAGAGCCTCTTTTATCATATGAAATCTGGGAGTGTAAGGGCAAGCACATGCTTTCTTTGTGCAATGAAAAATAAGTGGGCTTGGAGGAGGGCTCTAACTTCCCCCGTCTCTTCACATAAGCTCACAAAAAACAGAGACTGGTTATTGTTATTGATTAATAGATGATAGTTTTGCTCTCTGGATGGCAGGGATGGTTTAACTAAGTTACACACTCTCAGAAAACTAGACATAGGTTCTACATGTCCATTGGACTGTTTGGAAGTGAGTTAACCATCTTGTGCGTCAGTCCAGAAGCACCTATGGGTGTTGTAATAGCACATGATTTACATAAAATCAGTGTCTCTTATTCATTGTGAACACTGTCGCCTCACAGCAAGAAGGTCCTGGGTTCGATCCCCAGGTGGTGCGATCCGGGTCCTTTCTGTGTGGAGTTTGCATGTTCTCCCCGTGTTCGTGTGGGTTTCCTCCGGGTGCTCCGGTTTTCTCCCACAGTCCAAAGACATGCAAGTGAGGTGAATTGGATACACTGAATTGTCCAAGACTGTGTTTGATATAACCTTGTGCACTGATAAATCTTGTGTAATGAGTAACTACCGTTCCTGTCATGAATGTAACCAAAGTATAAAACGTTAAAATCCTAATAAACAAACAAACTTAGACGCCCAGGTGGCACAGCGGGATATTCCGCTAGCACACCAGCACTGAGTTTCTGAACTCCTCGGTTCGAAACTCGGTGTTGCCACCGGTCAGCTGGGCGCCATCTAACGGGCATAATTGGCAGTGCCTGCAGCAGATACTAATTGGCCACCGTGTCTGCAGGGTGGGGGCCGGACTATGTGTGGTTCGGTGGGTCTTCATACGCTGTGTAAGGACCATGATTGGCGGAAGAGACGCCTGTGCAGAATGCATGGGCAAGAAGAGGAGGGCTGTACACGTGTCGGAAGAGGCATGTGCAGCGACGCGCTCTCCTCGGATGCAATCTGGTATCTCTCAGCAGCCGAAGACAAAATTGAGAACAAACTTATTCATTGTGCATTATGACATTATTATTCTGGAAGAGAGGACACCCCTCCTTATTAAACCCCCTGCCCCCACTATTTGCACTAATTTTCTTATGTTGGGTGTTCAGGTGGCACAGCATTAAAACACAACCCTGAGATTCAGCCTGCCGGGCATCTACACAGACCCAAGCCCAGATAAAAAAAAGAGGGGGATTGCATCAGCAAAAACATCTTACATTTCTCACCTATCTCACGTAACTTCAAATTTATAGCAAGTGTATTTACATGGGTTGATATTTTATTATTATTTTATATATATATATATATACTGTATATATATATACACAGTATATATATATATATATTAGGGCTGTCAAACGATTAAAATTTTTAATCGCGATTAATCTCAGAATTTCATATAGTTAATCGCGATTAATCGCATTAAAAAAAAAATCTGTGTAAATGTTATAGAAAACAAGGATTTTTAAGTGAAATGTTACAATTACAATGGTGAACACATTTTATGCTAAATGTACTGATGTTAAAAACTGCTGGGACAAGAGAAAACTGTAAGGGAGTTTATTCACTCACATACTAGGCAGTAAATGTCAGATTGTAGGTTAGAATTTCTCCATCAGCAAACATTGTAGATCAGCGGTGCTTTAGGTGGGATAAGGCGTAGTTATTGTAACAGACTTTTCTGTGGTTGTATCGTGACGATGGTTTGATGGACGTTTCTACACGAAGTGAGTGTGTTTTGACCCTTTGGGGCTTCCATAGTTCATGAACTAACGTGCTCGACTCAGCTTTCCGGTATTCGGTACAGAAGAAGAAGTTAATTAAGTGTAATAAAGTGTTCTGCTCCCGACAACTTGTGAATATAGCGTGTATTTATTTCTTTATTATGCAAGTGCATCACTACCACGATCGGTTACATTATGTTAACAAACCGCAAATGAAAAACGGTGGCAAGTCCGACATTAAAACGTTTGTTCTACCAGTCAAGTGTCAACATGAACTAGAAATTGCGTTAATGGCACTAATTTTTTTAATCGCGTTAAATTGAGGTCGCGTTAATGCGTTATTATCGCGTTAACTTCGACAGCCCTAATATATATATATACAGTGTATCACAAAAGTGAGTACACCCCTCACATTTCTGCAGATATTTAAGTATATCTTTTCATGGGACAACACTGACAAAATGACACTTTGACACAATGAAAAGTACTCTGTGTGCAGCTTATATAACAGTGTAAATTTATTCTTCCCTCAAAATAACTCAATATACAGCCATTAATGTCTAAACCACCGGCAACAAAAGTGAGTACACCCCTTAGTGAAAGTTCCTGAAGTGTCAATATTTTGTGTGGCCACCATTATTTCCCAGAACTGCCTTAACTCTCCTGGGCATGGAGTTTACCAGAGCTTCACAGGTTGCCACTGGAATGCTTTTCCACTCCTCCATGACGACATCACGGAGCTGGTGGATATTCGAGACTTTGCGCTCCTCCACCTTCCGCTTGAGGATGCCCCAAAGATGTTCTTTTGGGTTTAGGTCTGGAGACATGCTTGGCCAGTCCATCACCTTTACCCTCAGCCTCTTCAATAAAGCAGTGGTTGTCTTAGAGGTGTGTTTGGGGTCATTATCATGCTGGAACACTGCCCTGCGACCCAGATTCCAGAGGGAGGGGATCATGCTCTGCTTCAGTATTTCACAGTACATATTGGAGTTCATGTGTCCCTCAATGAAATGTAACTCCCCAACACCTGCTGCACTCATGCAGCCCCAGACCATGGCATTCCCACCACCATGCTTGACTGTAGGCATGACACACTTATCTTTGTACTCCTCACCTGATTGCCGCCACACATGCTTGAGACCATCTGAACCAAACAAATTAATCTTGGTCTCATCAGACCATAGGACATGGTTCCAGTAATCCATGTCCTTTGTTGACATGTCTTCAGCAAACTGTTTGCGGGCTTTCTTGTGTAGAGACTTCAGAAGAGGCTTCCTTCTGGGGTGACAGCCATGCAGACCAATTTGATGTAGTGTGCGGCGTATGGTCTGAGCACTGACAGGCTGACCCCCCACCTTTTCAATCTCTGCAGCAATGCTGACAGCACTCCTGCGCCTATCTTTCAAAGACAGCAGTTGGATGTGACGCTGAGCACGTGCACTCAGCTTCTTTGGACGAATAATGCGAGGTCTGTTCTGAGTGGACCCTGCTCTTTTAAAACGCTGGATGATCTTGGCCACTGTGCTGCAGCTCAGTTTCAGGGTGTTGGCAATCTTCTTGTAGCCTTGGCCATCTTCATGTAGCGCAACAATTCGTCTTTTAAGATCCTCAGAGAGTTCTTTGCCATGAGGTGCCATGTTGGAACTTTCAGTGACCAGTATGAGAGAGTGTGAGAGCTGTACTACTAAATTGAACACACCTGCTCCCTATGCACACCTGAGACCTAGTAACACTAACAAATCACATGACATTTTGGAAGGAAAATGACAAGCAGTGCTCAATTTGGACATTTAGGGGTGTAGTCTCTTAGGGGTGTACTCACTTTTGTTGCCAGTGGTTTAGACATTAATGGCTGTATATTGAGTTATTTTGAGGGAAGAATAAATTTACACTGTTATATAAGCTGCACACAGAGTACTTTTCATTGTGTCAAAGTGTCATTTTGTCAGTGTTGTCCCATGAAAAGATATACTTAAATATCTGCAGAAATGTGAGGGGTGTACTCACTTTTGTGATACACTGTATATATATATATATATATATTTTCCCCCAATTTTTCTTCCCTAATCTCGTCGTGTCCAATTACCCTGATGGCGTCCTCTATACTGATTCGACCCTTCACCGCTGAATGAGGACTCCTCTCAACTGACATACGCCCCTTCCGGCATGTAGAGTCAGTACAGACTGCATTTTTCACCTGCACGAGTCGAGTTCATACACTTGACGGGCACTGTGTATGGAGGGCCACACCCCCATCAGTATATTCCTCAGCCCTGTGCAGGCGCCATCAGTCAGCCAGCAGGGGCCGCAGTTGCACCAGTTATGAGGACCTATGATCCAATTGTTGTTCATGCTGCTGCCCAGCCCAGTCGGAAAGGCAGAGCTGAGATTCAATACGATGTATTCGAAACCCCAACTCTGGTGCGCTAGCGTACTTCACCGCTGCACCACCTGAGCGGCTTATATGGGTTGATATAAAAGCCTTTTTAAAGGTATTGTGATGAATTGTTTACAGACTGAGCAGAAGAAAAACACTCATTTCAGTACAGCGCTGGATTCATGTATTTATATCTAAACACAAATGTCAAATGAAATAGACACAGTGGGAATAAGAATGTTATTAAATATGTTATCAGTCAGCTGAACCTGTGTTGCTAAGTGAATTGCAATTAGTCCATTACCTAACATTATATTATAATATAGAATCTTCATTTCTTTTACTGAGAGAGCTAAATGTATCACCATGATTAAAATGTCATCGTTCAGCCTTAATTCTAATGCAGATTTCACACCCACATTATTGTTTACTGTATCTCTGCATATTTGATTTGTTTATGCTTTTTTGGCAAATGACCATGTCCACTTTGTTCTCTTATATGTGTGTGTGTGGCAGGAAGATGAAGTGCCCGAGCTGGAGATCGATGTGGACGAGCTACTGGATCTCCCCAGTGATGTAGAGAGAGCTATCAGAGTGAAGGTTATTGCCCTTTTTTGACTTTAAAGTTCTCAGTAAAATTCATATCAGTATTGTTACTGACTGTTGGTATGCATGAAAATGCTAATTTGGCATTTCAGTTTGTTTTATGTGAAAATCAGTTTTATGCTAGATTTTCTTTTTATGTCATTTTCATTAACTGCTCTATTCTGGTTAGTGTTACAGTGGGTCCAGTTCGACTGGAAACGCTTTGAGCAAGTCATGAACACTGCTGTGTCAATTTATTCCAGAGCCACGACCATGTTAGTAGTGTTAGAGTAGGGGCCAAAATGCCAATAAAGAATATCTAGTTGAAAAGTATCATACACCGATCAGCCATAACATTAAAACCACCTCATGGTTTCTACACACACTGTCCATTTTATCAGCTCCACTTAAATGGTTTCATGTATGTAAAGTAATTGTTCCTGTCTTACAGATGCTGCTTGTTGACTGTTACAAACCCAATGATGTAAGTCCATCTTTAATCATCTGTTAAATAACATACAGTAGCTAAATAATGATGTTAATTAGTTAGATAGCGAAAAATAAATACATTTACCACCTAACCAAAATAAATATGCAACAATATGATGTGTTTAAATGCTTATTTGGTTGATAGAAAAGTAACAAAGCAATAATCTTAGTAGAACTTATGACCACCTAATAAGATCATGTAAACTGCAAACCAAAACCACACATTTGCTTCAAATCAGTTTGGCTTGTTTAGTAACGCTACAAGCTTTCTTATGTAGTTTCAGACACTTAATGAATGTCATCTATAACAATACATTAAACTCACATCACATATTATTTAAACCTATTACAGATGGGATGCTTGAATAAATATGTAGAAAAACTTGAAACTAATCCAGAACCAGAAGATATACACTGATCAGCCATAACATTAAAACCACCTACTTGTTTCTACACTCACTGTCCATTTTATCAGCTCCACTTACCATATAGAAGCACTTTGTAGTTCTACAATTACTGACTGTAGTCCATCTGTTTCTCTGCATGCTTTGTTAGCCCCCTTTCATGCTGTTCTTCAATGGTCAGGACCCCCACAAGACCACCACAGAGCAGGTATTATTTAGGTGGTGGATCATTCTCAGCACTGCAGTGACACTGACATGGTGATGGTGTGTTAGTGTGTGTTGTGCTGGTATGAGTGGATAAGACAGCAGCGCTGCTGGAGTTTTTCAATACCGTGTCCACTCACTGTCCACTCTATTAGAAACTCCTACCTAGTTGGTCCACCTTGTAGATGTAAAGTCAGAGACGATCGCTTCTCTATTGCTGCTGTTTGAGTTGGTCATCTTCTAGACCTTCATCAGTGGTCACAGGACGCTGCTTACGCGGCGCTGTTGGCTGGATATTTTTGGTTGGTGGACTATTCTCAGTCCAGCAGTAACAGTGAGGTGTTTAAAAACTCCATCAGTGCTGCTGTGTCTTATCCACTCATATCAGCACAACACACACTAACATACCACCTTGCAGTGCTGAGAATGATCCACCACCCAAATAATACCTACTCTGTAGTGGTCCTGGGACAGTCCTGACCATTGAAGAACAGCATGAAAGGGGGCTAACAAAGCATGCAGAGAAACAGATGGACTACAGTCAGTAATTGTAGAACTGTCTGTCTGTCTTCTATCTTCTCTTTTTTCATTTCTTCCTCCAGCCTTGATTTCTTATTCTTTTCTCGCTCCTTTTTTGCTTTTCTTGTGTCATCTGTCTTGATGTCTCCCCCCATTTTCTGCTCTATTTAGTCCCTACTCTTCCTTTTTTTCCACCTCTTTACCTTCTTGTATTTTTTCTCTCCTCTGATTTGCCGTCGACATAAAATAGAAGAAATAGTCCTCTACTTAGTCTTATTTCTCATCATTTTTTCTTATTTTTACTGTCTGTATCTTTTTCTATTTTTATGGCTGTTTTTCCAGTTCATTTATTTATTCCTTTTTCTCTTCCCAGTCAGTTCTTTCTAAATAATATTGTTTATGTTCTTCCATATATGTAATAAGAGCTTTAAAACACAAACAATAAAGTAATATAAATAATTATCAGTACTTTTAAAGTTTGTTTTACTGTAACCCTAAGCAGCAAAATTTGGACATGTAATGCTTTAACTAGCCAATACTTTGGTCAACAGCAGTCCTGTTTTACTACTTTAACACTGTATAATCTACTAAATTGTGTACATGTAATGTCTAAACATTTTTTTAAATCAATCACACTTGATGTGGGCACTTTCTTGTATGTGTCCATATATTGTCGTCATGCAGGACTTTGTGGATGCTTTGCTTGAGAAGGTACGAGGCATGCAGAAACTCAACACCCCACAGAAAAAGGGGGATGTGACCCCATGAAACCCAGCAGCTCTTCAACACCATCACCTGTCCCTTAAACCGTGTGTAGTGGAGAACACAAACTCAACCACTACACTACAGTGTGTCAATCAAAACTGAGCGAGGAGCTCAGCCAAGCCAATCTCAGCTGCAGGTTAATCACTACTACTGTCTTACTTTATTTCACTACTGTTTCCTTAATATATTCTTCCCATAGAGTGTGTGCTAGTGTCCTTTAGCTTCAGTGTACTGTACAAGAGAGGATGTGTTGTGGAATGGCTAGTGTTCACTTTTATATGCTAAACAAACACTAAGTGCCATAAGACATGGCTTTGTGTATCTGTTATTGAATAGAAAAATAGGTTTAGACTTTTTGTCCATGTAGATTTTCCACTTAGTGTCTTTTTATTCCTTTATAAGTAACTCTTCTTTCAAATGGGCTATGGCAGCTAATAGAGATAAGAAAGTGTTTAAGTGCTATTCGATGTGAATTAGGGAATGATGGGGGGTGTTTGCTTTTCATTTAAGGGGTAGCTGAACAGATTTTTTGCTTCAAGCTTTAGGTTTTGTAATTTTGTTGCTCTAAAACAACATATTGATCTTGAGATCAACAAATCAGTCTGAACTGTAGCAATACCTTGAGTGCATTTGTTAGTTTTGTTACATTTTACCATTCTCCATAGATGCAGACACAGAAATTAAGGAGTCAGAATGAAATGGTTGACATTGTGTAGTTTATGTCTAGTTCTGATAAATCAAGTCCTGACATTTTTGTACACAACATTTTACAAAGAAAAAGTAAACACAATTCCTGTTGCTGGAATGAATGACTGCTGTATGCACTCTCACAACCAAATGTGTGTAGTAAGATTCTTAATAAAATAAAGAATGGTGCTGAAAACATACTGGCTTTAAGGAAATATGATTTTACACCTAATTAAGACATATTTCAAAATTTAATGTACAGGTATGTGTGTGATTATTACCTTAACATGTTAACCTAGAAAAACTTTTTCTCCTACATTTCTACAGCCTTCAGAGCAGCTTTTGCAGACCCATCAAAATCAGTGCTCCTATAGTCTAAACGAGTTCAGATTATAAATCGGATCTTCTCTCAATGCTCAACAGCTCTACTTCAAAGATGAGTGTGGCTCCACCTAGAGGACAAAAGGAAAACATTTTATCTATTTTGATAGTTAAAAAATACAATGCTTTCAATTTAATCTAAAAAACGCTTCCATTTGTACAAATAATTTTATGGTTAGGTGTAAAGAACTACATGAAAGCATCTGCTAAATGCTATACATGTAATAATTTGTAACACTTACATGATATAAATTTTCAAAACATGTCATAAAGCTAATAGCATCACATAGTAGAACTATGTCTTTTTTTCTGACGCTGGTAGACAAAATTAGGTTTGGTCAGGTGATGTCTTCTGAATGCAAAGGAGTCTTAAAAATAGATGCTTTATGTGGCACAGTAGGTGAACATCAGTTTTCAGACATAAAGTACTGTAGCATAATAAATAGATTTAGATTTCTGACTAATTAAATAATTACCCAATTATTCTGTGTATGTAACGACACATACTGCTTCCACTGCAGTTAAACCAAAGTGAACTTCTACTGAAGGAAGCGAGGAAAAAAATCACTGCGTATAGTGTGATGTCTGTGTTTTTACCAGCATGGAATTCACAATATAAACATCTTTCTGTAAAAAGACCCCAAGGATCAGACAATATTTTCTCCCAACACCTTAACACTGACAAACTGGTGTGAATGGTGCACAAACTACAGACTGACAGTCAGTTTGGTGGGTCAGAGACTTCATGCAATTTATCTCAAATACATACCTGGTATTTTGGGTGGTGCACCTCTGTCTCCATAGCCTACAATACACAATGCAAAAGTGGTAATTGATGAAAATGGTCATGAATGTGTCAAGAAGGTAGGTACTATGATAAGAAGTTCATATGCTTGCATTGCTGAGTACAAATGAATTGGTAAGTGATAAAGACGAACACTGCAGTAAACTTTTCTATATACATGCATGTCTGAACTTAAATAGAGCTCAGTATTAAAGGTTCAGGAGGAACATGTTACTTTTTACTTTATCTACTTATATTTCTACTGACAATGTTCAAATCTGACATGACTGAGTATAAGCTATTAGATAGGTATCTGCCTCTAGTAGTATATTCTCCAGTACCTAATACACAGAGTGTGTTAGCTTCATACAGACACTGTACTAATGTTACCATTCAAATCTTCACAATGGTATTTTTATTGATGTGTTTGCTTTCTTGATATGAAATTTCAGACAAATCAATCTAACTGTTGGGTAATAAAAACAGTTCTTCATCCATGTTATGTAAACAATGCGCCTTTTTATTTGCAACTTTCTGTTTGAGGTTGCTTTTCTAATAGTTATATTTTAAAAGATTACATTTACTGAACATAAATGCTACTACTGGAAATTTTGTTTATGCTTAAAGCTATGCCTAAACTTGGTTTGATGTTTTTAAACTTATTATTTGACTTCAAGAAGAAAATTATAATTACTCATGCAACTTAAACAGTGCAAAAATAAGTGGTCACTGCTCAGCTCTGTATGACGTATCTGGTCATTTACATGTCATGCTTTAAAGCTTTTTGCATATTTTTCAACACAGGTTAAAATCACCTGCTTTGCAACACAATAACCTTTATCTGATCAGTTAAAAACATCATCATAATAAAACTCTAGCCTTGTTAGTGACGGTTGGGATGCAACTGTTTTCTAAAAAGTGTCATGAAGGGTGCTGTCTATCTGTCCCACAAGCTCCAAAAGTCTCTCAATCAACCATTCTCTGAATAACCTAACTCTATTTGCACTTAAATACAAAAACTGTGCACATGGAGTGCTGGTAACATGATCTGTGCAAAGATTTGAATACACCTTTAGTCTCTACGTTTGTGTTTTTGTCCATGGTGACTGGTATGTGCTTTGTGATCAAGTGCATAGACATATACTCACATTAGTACAAATAAATAAATAAACCACAGCTCTAAAAATACCACTAAGTTAAAAACATTGACGTCCAATCCAACGTGTGTCATTTGTGTGTTTAGTGAACTGGTGAGTTAAAACTGGTATACTACGAAATGTTTTCCTATCTTACACACTAAATATAGCCCATGAAACATTGTTTATCCTCAGATGAGCTGAAACAGGTTTGTAAAAATAATATAATAAAGAATGGAAAATTCTACAGGGTTTTGACTTTTAAAATGGAAACTCCAGCTTCTAGACATGAATTGTAGAAAGCACATGTAGAAAGCAAATCAGATGCAAATCCTGCCACTACTTTCCATAACGTATAGAAGATGTGAACTGAAGTTCTGTTGCTGAACCTGAGTGTTCACACTACAGATTATCCAAGCACAAGTTTTTCACAAACTGAGTAGAAGTTGTAAAACTGTCTAAAATTGGAAAGCATGTGTGATTTTGACTTAAATTGTGTGTCCGCAAGCAATTTCAAATAACGCAATACACTGTTTCTTAGGTGTATATTATTGTAGTCACTAATCTAATCTTCTGTTGTTCCTAACCAACATTTGCTTGTGGTTTCAGATCAGATTTCTAAACAGGCAACTCAAATCAAACCGATCAAACTGTAAATTGTTTTTTATTGCATCATTTATCACTGCCACTTAAAGAAAGAAATCTATTTATGTGATTCTGAGCTCCAAAAGCTTTTGTGATATCCTGGCAATAATAAAGAAAACTAGACTCATAATGAGGATCCTTCTAGTATATGCCCACATGTACACACACAAGCAATAATGTATGAAAACATTAACCTTCTTAAAAGTAAATTTCAAGTTCAATCAAAAAATCCCTTACCTGGGTTTACCATATCCCACCTGGAATTGCATTTACTTTTTAGTCAGAAATAAAATAAAGTAGCAACTATTTCACAAAGAAATATTATAAAGATCAATTTAGATTTATTACAGAAATTGTATTTCTGTGAGTGTTAAGTATGTCGCTCCATAAGCTTTATTTTTTGGTCCCCTTTTGGCTGCTTTTCGGTCGCCACAGTGGATCATTCTGGTCTGTAAACCTGATTCGGCACAGTTTTCCTCCCTGACATAAACCCTTTTTATTTTATCGAGGCTTGGGACTAGCACTGAGAGCACATTGACAATTGTAAGTTGTTTAGGATAAAAGCATTTGCCGAATGCTGCAAATGTACATGTGAAAGTAAATGTGTGCTTGGGTGGGGAAGTGGTAAATTAGCCAGTCACATTGGGTTACAAGGTAAAATATTTAAAAACTGATTTTACTCACCAAGTTCAGATGGAATGACCAGCTTCCTTTTCTCCCCTTCACACATTCTGAGGATGAGAATGTAATACACACTCAGTAAAAGAATTCCACTTTGTTACAGTTTTAGGATCCCATTCCCAGAGCTTTACAAAATAAAAATATCAACCAAAAATGAAGTTCAACTCACCCTAGCAGTCCCTGGTCCCATCCTTTAATCACTTGTCCAGTACCAAGGGTAAAGGTGAAGGGCTGATTCCTTGGTATGCTGCTGTCGAATTCTGTCCCATCCTCCAGTTTACCCTGTCAGTAAATACAGAAACAAAAAATGACATTAATAAGTACTAATTTAAGTGTGATTAGATTGCTTAATGTTGCATACAAGTCAAACACAAGCAGTGGGTTAGTTTTGTTACTGGTGTTTGTTCAGTCTTTCAGTAGTAGTGTATATTTATCTTTAATATTGGTATTCATTCAAAGACTAAATATTTTAAGTCAATATTTTATAGTAGTTTGATTGCTTTAATATTACAGCTTAAGATCTGATATAAGTCACATAGGTTCTAGCTGTTCAGACTGAGGTTGCATTGCTGCAGATCTGATTTGTATTTAATTTGTGTAGTACAAATGAAAGTGGCCCAAATAGAAACTAAACATGTCAGACACCATGTAATTATTTACGTTCACACTTAAAAATCTGTCACATAAAAAAGAATCAGATTTGGGCCACTTATACCTGCAGTGTAAATGCAGTGTAGTGTAACACAACATTAAGTTAAATTTGCGTGATTAACGTACATTATTTAAATAACATTAATTGACATTATTAATTAAACAATGAGTTCTTAAACAGTGTTTAATTATTGGTTAAATATTAGTATTCCTAGTAAGTGAGCAAGCTACATATAAATATTTGTGCTTGACAATATTAGGTCACAAATTAGTCACTGAGGTTCCCTGAGTGAGTTATCGATTGAATAAAAGAAACATTATTATAAAAGAGTAATCCCATAAGAATGTACACCTACAGTATAGTGCATGTTCAGTACATCCCCCTTCCGTGACTTGATGGGACAGTTTTCCACTCTTTTCTTTATCCCAATCTGAAGCTTTTTCTTTTCTGCCCCATGTACCACCTCTGTCAGAAGGGACATCAGGGTAACAGCTAACAGCAAATACAGCTTCATATCTGTAAATACAAAATAAATAAATCAATACATAAATGAGAATTGAGAATGCTTAATAGCTAAAGAAGGGTTCAGCATAAAATGTATATGGTATTTCTTATACAAGTACTGTATAAATACTGTATGCTACATACTGTACATGCATATAGTGTATGCTATATACACCGATCAGGCATAACATTAAAACCACCTCCTTGTTTCTACACTCACTGTCCATTTTATCAGCTCCACTTACCATATAGAAGCACTTTGTAGTTCTACATTTACTGACTATAGTCCATCTATTTCTCTGCATGCTTTGTTAGCCCCCTTTCATGCTATTCTTTAATGGCCAGGACTCTCCCAGGACCACTACAGAGCAGGTATTATTAGGGTGGTGGATCATTCTCAGCATTGCAGTGACACTGACATGGTGGTGGTGTGTTAGTGTGTGTTGTGCTGGTATGAGTGGACAGCTCCCCGTGGGCAGCGTCCTGTGACCACCGATGAAGGTCTAGAAGATGACCAACTCAAACAGCAGCAATAGATGAACAATTGCCTCTGACTTTAGATCTACAAGGTGGACCAACTAGGTAGGAGTGTCTAATAGAGTGGACAGTGAGTGGACACGATATTTAAAAACTCCAGCAGCACTGCTGTGTCTGACCCA